>NC_090744.1:33392002-33507002 GCF_036898095.1 Palaemon carinicauda
AAGGATAACAGAGGAAAAGAAGTTTTTCTATAGAGTTCATATTTCACAAATTACTTTTATTCTAGGTTTAAAAAGATTTCTAGGTTATGTGCGCTTTTAATCACATTAATCATGTGACCTTTGTTCACCTCCTAGAAGTTTTTGTATGCATTTCATAATTTTTTTTTTTAGATTTAATAAACAATCTTTTTTGAAGAAATTTCAATATTCATACATAAATTGTCCTCAATATAGTATCCAATAATGTATTCACTCCCATAATATTCCTGAGTAATTTTTTGGTCCTTTCTCAATGAAATATTAAAACCTTTCTCCCTTCAAAGGACTTTTACACCTCATCTTCTATCTGGCGACGAGACAAAGTAAGTGAGAGAGAGAGAGAGAGAGAGAGAGAGAGAGAGAGAGAGAGAGAGAGAGAGAGAGAGAGAGAGAGAGAGAGGGAGGGGAACATTCAGGAACCCCTTCCTAATTCGCATTATTTTTTGTTAGATACCGACACAATTCTCAGATCAAACTATACAGTAGATGCCTTCTTGGTTATTATCCTATTAACAGTTTAAATATCACTCATGAATGGCAAAGTCAAGCGATAGTGACATTGCCCTACCAAGCAAGAAAATGCCCTAAATACTGACTATATAAACGTATGATCAGCACTCAAGACCCCTCTTTACCCAAGCTAAGACCAGGGACGGCCAGGCAAATTTTACTGATGACTCAGCAAGTAGACCTATAGGGTCCCCCAAACCTCCCATCCTTAACTCACGAGAAACTATCGAGTGTCAGCGGGAATCAAACCCAAGTAAGGCAAGTGCCAGGCAGGAACGCTTGCAATAAGACACCATATCGGTAATTTAATTGAAGGATGGTATTGCCATAAGAAATATAAAATAAAAGCAATTCTTAGAATACCCTTTCAATTCCAGTCTATTTTTTCTTTATTGCCTATTTCTGTTTTTACTATATGTTGCCTTCATATGAAAGAATTTCTCTCTCTCTCTCTCTCTCTCTCTCTCTCTCTCTCTCTCTCTCTCTCTCTCTCTCTCTCTCTCTCTCTCTCTCTCTCTCTCTACTGGTTAGTCTTAAAAAACTATTAATTGAAGCTTTTCCTGAAACTTCTTAAGGCTAGTAATTCTAGCATAAGATCTCCTGAAAAAAGATAACGTTTGATTAGAGATTTTAGAGAAATAATTTTCAAGCTGTTAATTCTAAATTTTCTCAAAATCGAATTTCAAAATCATATCAAAATTTAGAGTGATCATAAAAAAACTGTAAATAAAAATAAAGAAGGCTTGAACTGCTATTAATTCTGATCAATTCTTTATTAAGAATACCAACTCTTCCCTAGTTTTCAAGATTCCAAGTAAGTTTAATATACCACATTTTAGCAAGACATTTAATCGGCTTATTCTTGAAGTATAATCCTCACTCACATGAGAAGAGTTGCCTAGGAAGAATTCTTTCAAAATAATGTGCATATTATGCTTACATTATCATTATTATTATTATTGTTAGTATCATTATTATTATCATTATTATTATTACATCTGCCAAAAAGGTTATAAAATAGAGTCGGTTTATTTTTTTTTTCTATTTGTCTGTGTACATCTTTACGTCACTCGACGGATTTGAACAAAATTTTCACCACTGGTCGATATTAGGTCATGGACGACCCCATTGTACTTTGGCGATAATTCAGACCCGGATTTGCATTTTTTATCATTTACAGTCAGCATATGAAAGGGGCGGTGCGCTGTCTGTTGACTTTAGTTAAATGTTATAGTAGATTTATCCATGGTCAGCACATGAAAGAAAAGAAGTGTTTTGTCCGTGGATCAGAGTAAAATTGATTCATTGGCCAATGTCTGAATTCTATTATTATTATTATTATTATTATTATTATTGCCAGCTAAGCTAAAACCCTAGTTACAAAAAATGGATGCTAACAGCCCAAGGGCTCCATAAGGAAAAAGAATCCAAGTGAGAAAAGGAAATATAGAAGAAATAAACGGCAAGAGAAGTATTGAAAGATTAATAAAAGATATTTTATGATGAGTCAAACATTAAAATAGGTCATTAAAAGATAGCAGTTTTAAATCGTTATAGATAAACCTGCTCCAGTAAGTGAAAAGTTACTCTGGAACGGCATTGACTTAAATTATTAAATTGGATGACATAATAAATGGGCCATTGGGAATATCCTTGCCTGGACTGGGGTTCGAGACCCACTCAAGCCCAATTGTTTCGTAAAGTGTCAGCAACCTCTCCATCCTTGTGAGATAAGGAGCCTGCTGACCAGATAATACTATATTGGATCCCTCTCTCTGGATACGGCTCGTTTTTATTTGCTTAGGCCTAAAACCGAATAGTCTAGCCTATTCTGTCCACATTCATCTCTGTCCTCTTACACCAAAAATTCTTCTTCGCTCAGGAGGTCAACTGCTGCAATGTAATTTTTCAGTGGCCTCTTTCCTCTTGGTATGAGCAGAAGACACTCCTGAGCTCTGGTTAGCATCTCTTCTAGGAGGACACTCCAAAGGTCAACTATTGTCCTCTACTCTTGGGTAATGCCATAGCCTCTGTACCATGGTCTTCTACTGTCTTGGGGTAGAGTTCTCTTGGTTGAGGGTACACTCAGGTGCACTATTCTATTTAAATTATCTTCTTGTGTGTGTGTGTTTCTTTTTTTTTTTTTTTAAGTTTTTATAGTTTATAAGTGAAAGATCTATTTTTATTGTTAATATTTTCAAAACATCTTATTTCCATTGATTATCACTTTCCCCGTATTTGTTTCCTTGTTTCCATTCCGCACTGGACTATTTTTCCTTGGAGCCTTTTAGCTTGTAGCCTCTGTTTTTTTCCGCTAAGGTTACAGCTTAGCTTGCAATAATATATATATATATATATATATATATATATATATATATATATATATATATATATATATACATATATATGTGTGTGTGTGTGTGTGTGTGTGTGTGTAAATTTTTATGGGCCGTCTCTCGGCCACCACCCTGCTAACTAAGGCATTATGGAAACCTCAACATGTCTTAATTCTACCAATGAAAAAGAAAAGCCATATTTTGATCGTACAATTCATCATATCTTCACTAAGAGATGCTAAGAGCTAGAAATCTATTGCGCGAACATAATCAAGATGAATACGCAAATTTGTAAATAAATCTTGGCATAAATATAGACGGTGAAAATTATATGTCAAAAATATTGGACTGAACCTATGGAAAACTAGAACAGTAATATGCATAAATAATTGTATGAGCACTAAGTAAAATTCCCAGTTAAATATCAATAACCATCAGTACCGCATCAAATGTTGTGTTAAAAACTTTATTAATAAGATGTTTTATGCCCCTTATCTCCAATACATTACACGGAAAAGCCTCATCATAGTGACATCGTTTTAAATATCTTATTATAATTACATTGTCTTAAACGTCTTGTAATAAATACATTAATTGTCCTGAACATCATATTGTAAATACATTGTCTTAAACTTCTTATAATTAATACATTGTCTTAAACATCTTATCATTAATGCTTCGGCTTAAACATGTTTTCATAAATGCATTGCCTTAAACATCTTATCATAATTGCATCGTCTTAAAAATCTTTTCATAAATGCATTGTCTTAAACATCTAATCATAGATGCATTGTCTTAAACATCTTATCATAAATGCATTGTCTTAAACATCTTATCATAAATGCACTGTCTTAAACATCTTATCATAAATGCATTGTCTTAAACAACTTATCATAAATGCATTGTCTTAAACAACTTATCATAAATGCATTGTCTTAAACATCTAATCATAGATGCATTGTCTTAAACATCTTATCATAAATGCATTGTCTTAAACATCTTATCATAAATGCACTGTCTTAAACATCTTATCATAGATGCATTGTCTTAAACAACTTATCATAAATGCATTGTCTTGAACATCTTATCATAATTGCAGTGTCTTAAACATCTTATCATAGAAGCATTATCTTAAACATCTTATCATAAATGCATTATCTTAAACATCTTATCTTAAATGCATCGTCTTCAAAATGTTATCATAAATGCATTGTCTTAAACATTTTTTTCATAAATGCATTGTCTTGAACATCATAATTGCATTGGCTTAAACATCTTATCTTAAATGTTTGTCGAACATCTTATCATAAATGCATCATCTTAAACATCTTTTTATAAATGCATTTTCTTGAACTTCTTATCATAATTGCATTGTTTTAAACATCTTATCACAAATACATCGACTTAAAAATCTTATGAAAAATGCATTATCTTCAACACCTTATCATAAAAGCATTGTCTTAAAAAAAAAATTCATAAATGCATTGTCTTGAACATGTTATCATAAATTCTTTGTTTTGAACATCTTATCATAAATTCTTTGTTTTGAACATCTTATCATAATTGCACTGTCTTAAACATCTTATCATAAATGCATTATCTTAAAAATCTTTTCATAAATGCATTGTCTTAAAAGTCTTATCATAAATACATCGTCTTAAACATCTTATCAAAATTGCATTATCTTGAACATCTTATCTTTAACAACTTATCATAAATGCAACTTCAAAATCTTATCATAAATGCATTGTCTTAAACATTTTATCATAATTGCATTGTCTTAAACATCTCATCATAAATACGTCATCTAAGAAATTTTATCATAAATGTATTGTTTTACACATCTTATCATAAATGCATCGTGTTAAAAATCTTATCATAAATGCATTGTCTTAAACATTTCATGAGAACTGTATCGTCTTAAACATCTTATCATAAATGCATCGTCTTAAATATCTTTTTTATATGCATATGTGGAGATGGTTTGGTCATGCTCTTCGCACTCTCCAAGAGAGGTTAGCTAAACAAATAGTTAACTGGGTTCCATATGGCAGTAGAAGAGTTGGAAGGCCCAGGCCAACATGGCCGAAGACAATTAAGCGTGAAGTAGATGATGAATGAAAAAGTATTGATTTAAGAGCTCAAGATAGAGACGACTGGTAAAATATATCTGAGGCCCTTTGCGTCAATAGGCGTAGGAAATGATGTTGTTCAAATGTTTTTCAGTGATGTTTAAAGAAATCGTCTGCAAATATGTTTCTGTAAATTCTATAACCTGCATTTTATGGCTTGTTCATTTATAACTATCTTAATTCAAAGGTTATTGAATAAAGCAATTCTATCGTCAGCCAGTCAGTCTTTCTTCTATTCCATTGCCAGCTAATTAATCTCTCTTCTCTTTTAGTGACAGCTAATTAATCTTTCTTTTATTCTATCGTCAGCTAATTAATATTTCTTTTATTCTGGTAGCAGCTAATAAATCTCCCTTTTATTCTATCGACAGCTAGTTAATCTCTCTTCAATGCTATCGTCAGCTAATTAATCTATTATATTCAACCAACATCTTATCAATCTCTTAAATTCTAATGACAGCTAATTAACCTCTCTTCAATTCTATCGGTAGCTAATTAATCTCTTCTAGTATATCGTAAGCTACTCAATCTCTCTTCTATTCGATCGAAAGCTAATTAATCTCTCGTATATCTTACCGACAGCTAATTAACCTCTTGCCTCCCATCGTCAGCTAATTGATATCTCTTCTATTCTAGCATCAGCTAATTAATCTCTCTTCTATTTCATGAACAGCTAAACAGTCTCTCTTCTATTCTATTGTCTGCTAATTAATTTCTCCTCTATTCCATCGGCAGTTAATTAAGCTTTCTTTTGTTCTATCCCCAGCTAATTAAGATCTCCTCTATCCGATCACCAGCTTGATAATCTCTCTTCTTTTCTCTCAGCAGTTAATTAATCTCTCTTCTATTCCTCCAACAGCAAATCAATCTCTTTCAGTTTTTCTTGACTAATGAAATTTTTTTACGATTTTACAATACTCTGCATACAATATTTTCAATATCTATTCATAATAAGTAGAATAATCAAGAGAACCCTCTTCCATTTCATGCTCTCTAACATGAAAAAAGAGAAGGGGACAATTTCATTCACGACTACTTCCGACCAAATATATTTTTGCTTTGTGAAAATGCCATGATGATTATTCCTATTTCGGCTAATTTTAGCCATTTGCATCTACAGATTTATAAAACCTGAGGTAAATTTATTAACTTTGCCAATTAATGCAAAGAGAGCGGCAGCCTCTGAAATTATTAACAGCCCATGAAAGAGTAGCATAAAACATTAAATTCAAGAACTAAACGTTTATAAAACTTTTTACATAATCCTGTGATATAAAGGAGAGAGTTTTGAAACTGGGCAAATGAGTCTGGTTTTAACGTTTTTAACTGAATACTCTAAATGACTTTTAGGAGAGGATGAATGATGGAACCAAATATGAATAAGATGAATAATGCAGTTCTAGGGTAAATTATTCAACACAGAATTCCTTTTAAGTCCTGGATCAAACCTATTCATTCATTCCTCTTCTCTGTCTCATATCTCCACATGTATGTCATTTCAAATTGACTTGGAACAAAACCCGTAATGTTTTTTGAGTTTGAAATTGAAGTAAATAAGATTATTAAACAAATCTAAGCCCTTGATATATTAGAGGTTCAGATGGGTAATTCTATAACTGGGGTCAGTAACAGCCAATTTGTCCTCTGATCAGAAACAATGGATATTAGTCCTCATTAAGTTTGAGATAAGGGGCTATCTCTCACCGAGTTAGAGATAAGAACGTCTATCTCTGAACAAATTAGAAATAAAAAGGTCTGTATCTCACCAAGCTAGAGATAGGAAGGCCCATCTGCACCAAGTTAAGAGATAAGAAAGTATATCTCTCAAAAAATTAAGAGATACAAATGTCTATCTTTCAGCAAATTAGAGATATGAAGGTCTCTTCTCTCCAAGATAGAGATAAGAAGGTTTATATCCCACCAAGTTAGAGATAAGAATGTTATCTCTCACCAAGCTAGAGATAAGAAGGTTTGTCTTACCAATTTAGAGATAAGATGATCCATCTCTCACCGAGTTAGAAAAAAGAAAAACTATCTCTCAACAAGTTGGATATAAGAAAGTCTATCTCTCCCCTAAATAGAGAGAACAAGGTTTACCTCTCATAAAGATAGAGATAACAAGGTCTATATCTCCAAAACATGGAGATAAGAAGATCGATTTCTCCTGAAAATAGCGAAAAGAAAGACCATCTCTCACCAAGTTAGATATAAGGTTTATCTCCCCCCACGATAGAGATAAGGTGTATCATTCACTGAATTAAAGGTACAAAAGTCTATCTCTCACCAACTTAAGAGATAAGAGGGTCTATCTCTCCCAAAGATTGAGGTGACAAGGTCTATCTCTCACTAAGTTAGAGATAAGTGTATGTATCTCTCCCAAGATAGAGATAAGAGGGTGTATCTCACCAAGTTGGAGATAAGAAGTCTAATCCTCACCAAGTAGAGATATGAAGGTCTCTCTCCCCCAAAGTTAGAGATAAGAAGGTCTATCTCTCACTATGTTAGAGATAAGGAGTTCAATCTCTCAACACATTAGAGATAAGAAGGTATCTCTCACCAAGTAAAATGTAAGAAGGCCTATCTCTCAACGAAGTATCTCTTAACAAGTAAGATATAAGAAGGTCTATCTCTCAACATGTAAGAGATCAGAAGGTCCATCTCTCACCAAGATAGATAAAAGAAGGTCTATCTACCCGAAATAGATATGAGAGGGTCTATCTCTCAACAAGATACAGATAATAAAGTGTATCTCTCACCAAGTAGAAGTTCTATCTCTCACACCATCAGAGATAAGAAGGTTGATCTCTCACAAAGTTATAGATATAAAGGTCTATCTCTTAACAAGTTATAGATAAGAAGGTCTATTTCTCACCAAGCTAGAGACAAGAGGGTCTATCTCTCACCAAGTTAGATAAGGTCTATCACTAAGTTAGAGAAAAGGAGGTGTACATCTCACCAAGTTAGAAATAAGAAGATCTAACTCCCATCAAGTAAAGGATTAGAAGGTTCGTCTCTCGCCATTTAGAGATGAGAGTATCTCTGTTTCACGAAGTTATAGATAAGAAGTTTTATTACTTACCAAGTTAGAGATAAGAATGTCTCTCTCAATAAGTTTAAGATAAGTAGTTCTATCTCTCACCAAAATAGAAATAAGTAGGTCTATCTCTTAACAAGTGAGAGATAAGAAGTTCTATCTCTCACCAAGATAGAGATAAGAAGGTCTATCTCTCAACAAGTATGAAATAAGGTCTATCTCTCACCAAGATAGAGATAAGAAGGTCTATCTCTCAACATATGAAAGATAAGACGGTCTATCTCTCACCAAGATAGAGATAACGTTTATCTCTCAACACGTGAGATAAGAAGGTCTATCTCTCACCAAGATAGTGATAAGAAGGTCTATCTCTTAAGAAGTTAGACATATATGGTTTTCGAAAATAGGTGAATATTACAAGAGAGAGAGAGAGAGAGAGAGAGAGAGAGAGAGAGAGAGAGAGAGAGAGAGAGACCCAACTTTCTTATCTCTGATGGTGTGAGAGATAAAACTTCTACTTGGTGACAGATACACTTTATTATCTGTATTGGTAGACACCACTGAATCCTTCATGAGATCAGACTACCTCATCCTCTTACCCAGGTGTGAAGGTACCGCGGGAAGAACATGCAGTCATCATCAGAGGTATCCTCCGAGACCCATCTGGAGTGAAGTAAATCCTTACAAACACTGCAATCCTGATGGTCCCAGTACAATACTAAGCCTTTCATCCTCCAACACTTTACATGTGTGCGGCAAATATCGAGACCACAGGGATGTCTCACAGCTCTGACACAAATCTGCACTTAACAGTGTATCTCCAAATAGGCACCGCCTGTAAGGAGAAAAGGGTTCAAATGAGTACTAAATCGTCTAGCAGACACCAAAAGCCAAAAAAAAATGGGTCATTAATGCTCCATGTAAACAATTGATGGAATAGTAATCCCCAAATTGTATGTAAATGCCATTGGTGAGAGAAAAAGGATACATTACGAAATGTCCATTCCCCTATAAGGAACGTGAGATTGGAAAATTAGCCGCATAAAGGTCTGTTGCTATGGGCCCAAAAAGGGGAAAAAGGGGTGGAGAATTGCTCATGGAAAGAACCGTTGCTCCAATATCTCCGCAGAAGAATGGCCAATTAGAGGGCACCGGTACAGGTAAACTTAATCAATAAGCAATCGACGCGTTGATTAATGAGCAAGAGTCTAAAGAAACCCGTAGGTTATAAAAGCAAGGTTATAACCTAAATTGAAAAAAACTCGAGAGGGATAACTAGCCTATACAGTTGCCATCTATTCAACCCACACCCTCAAAGAGAAATGGATAAATTGGTAGAAAATCAATAACCATATGTAGTGGTTATTCAAAGCAGGAGCCTAGAACCCTTACATAGGAGTTCCCAGGCCCAACCTACATAAAGAAACCTCAAACGTTAAAGGAGTAAAGCTTTTATGTTAACCTGTAGTAGCATTCACCACCAGTAAGTAGAGAACTCATCTTAGTTATGTAAGACGGTCTCAGATAAAAAAAGGGCAGAAAGGCCTGTGCCCTAAAGGTAGCGGCGTTGCCGGATAGTACTGGCAAACCCAGGGGGAACGGCATTGCTGCCAACATCTTATGTGCCCAAAGGCACTGATACCGATATCCTCACCCATAGACTAGTACTAACTCCGCCGCCAGTAACGATATTGCCGTCAGTGGGAATAGTGGCCAAGGGCGGCGAACATAACGATTAAGGGATTCCGCAAAAAACACCTTGCCAAAAGATAGGCAGTAACGCCAGTGGCAGCATAGCCGTAAGAAGCAACATATCGCCAGAACAGGTACTATAAAACAGATTTTGACGTAGGAAAAAAATTTATATTTGGGTGTCGAAAAGTGGCGACATAACCGTTATTCAGGTGTTGCCATAGGCATGTACGCCAGATATACCAGCGTTGCCAGAAGCATCGGCATTGTTAGGGGGTAAAATCATCGCCACCAGCCTCCTATGTGACTTAAGGTACTGGTACAGTCAATCCCTCCTACAGACTAGTACTAGCCCCGCCGCCAGTAACAGCAACACCATTAGGGGCAAAGGTGCCTAGAATGGCAGAAACAAACGGCAATGGTTCCTGTAAAAAAAACCATGCCTTAGCTGAAGGCAGCGCCGCAAGCAGCGACGCATCGCCGTACAAGTACAATAGGATAGTGTGCCAAAAGGTGGCGGCAAAGTCGCAGACACCGGCACTGTCGTCAGTCTGATAGGTCACCCCTCCGGGAGAAGCCTACCAATGCCCATGGAATGTCACATAATAATAAATTCCATGTAAAGTCGGTCCTGGAAAGACTAGGATAAAAAGAGAGGTGACGACATGGAGAAACTATACCCATGGATCCAAATAAACATCACACCATCAGAGATGGCGGCTGCTGTCCGATTGAGAAATCTCAGAGGCTAAGAAAAAGCAGCACTTCATGCAAGTCAGCTCATCGACATGATGACATTTCCCTTCGCAAAGGGGAGTTCCAAAAGACTGTGCAGTCCTAGCACGAGAGATCACGAGCGAATGCTGAATGGCCAAGCCTAATAAGTCGATGACACAGGTAAATCGAGAAATCCCAGAGGCTAGGAAGGAACGGCAGAACAGGTAAGTCAGAACACCGACAAGGAGAAATCACCTTCGCAAAGAGGAACTCCAAAAAACAGCACAGTCCAACCATAGGAGATCAAGAACGTACGTAGCATGGCGACCCAACGGATTCACCGACGAAGAAAACATTTGCCATCATGGTATAGAAATTGCCATTAATAATGACACACTTAGGTAACAGCATTTCCGTCTCGCAAGGCTCTTAAGCAGAGGCATAAGAACAATCCCCTAAACGAGGCTTGATCTGCCGTCAGTAACGGCAGTGTCGGTAAGAATGGCAGCTAAGTCAAATGACAATAGTATCCACAGAAACATCATGCCGTAAGAAAAGGTTGTGGCAGTACAGGCCACACTGCCTTCAATAACGATGTATCACCATCGTATGCCCAAGAAAAGGAATGCCGTCGGAGACGACAAAGCCGCAAGCACCATCACCGCCGTCAGTCTGACAAATCGCTCTTTTATAAAGGGATATGCTGACGGGTCTATAAGACCAGCACCCCAAAGAGATTAGGCCTCACCACAACAATTGCAAAAACACAGCATAATAAATAAAATTAAGTTCGATATCAGTAATGGGAAGACTCACCATGGAGAGGTGTAATGATATAAAGTAAAAAATTTTTTTGGGGCTCAAGCCATGTCGTCCTGATGGAAGTTCCTAAAGGGTAGCTTCCTTGGGTATATATAACTACGGCGATATTCCCAGAGAATTTACCTCAAGGTACCCAGAATTCTAACTCCTGGAGCGAATATCCCTAATAAAAGAACCAGGGATATCGCGAAATATCAGAGGACGTATTCTTGACACGCCACATGGCAATCTGCACCCCGGACAGAGTTAACACTTCGAAGGGGTCAATTGGCAAGAAAACGAAAACAAGAAAGAAAAAGGAGAGCCGCTCGCAAGGTATCTCTCCTCTCCGGTGTTTTTTCCCTGTGTTTCTCGCAATTCTTGGATTTAATCAACTAATTATGCTTTCTCCAACTTCTTCTGCTTCTGATAAGTTGAGTATTATTTCTTTTATGTATAAATGTAGGCTCTTGGTAATTTTTAAAAGTGACTGATAGTAATATCGTTGTTACAAGAGCTGTTGCCTACCGAAGGCGTCCTGGACGCTGTCGCTCGCTAGGTAGGAGTTATTTAGTTAGCCAGAGCGACGTTCCCGGCTGTTTCGCTTTAATAATTTTAGCTGTTTAGCGTTACATAGGATTTCTTTATATGATGCTTTTAGTATTGTTTGTCTTGGCGAAGGATTCGCCGATTCTGGCCTACGCTAGACCTTCTAGCCTAGTCATTTGGCCCTAGTACTTTCCTGCATGATATTCAGATTTCCGAGTGCTTTAAAATTTTATTGAAGCTTTAGGCAGTTTTATACATTTAAGATTATGTTGATTTTCTTCCAAGATAGTATACGAGTGAGTTTCGGTGATTTAGGTAATCGATTCTCTTGGTGCCTAGGCTAAGTTGTCTATGGGGCCTTAGTATACTTTCTCACACTCCTCGGTTGCTCTCTTCTCTTCGGAGAAGGTGTGCAATCCCTTTCCCTCTGTTTAAGCCTTGGGCTTAACCCTAGTGGTTTATCTGAATTGACTTTAGATACAACTATATTAGGGTGTTTCTGTTCCTTCCTGTTTCCAGTAAGTCTGGCTTCAGAAAGGGGGCAGAATATCAGAGTTCTTAGTCTGAGTCTGTTTATGTCTAGCTTGTGGTTGAGATTCCCTTGCTAGACTGACACAGACATAGGAGGCTTAGCCTCCTTAGGTCACTTTCGAAGGTTTCTGTACGACATGATTCCTTCTTCTTGTGATCTAGCAGACTAGTCCACTGTTGCTGTTCTCAGTGTCGAGGATAAGATCCTTTTTTCTGGGAATAGCAACACCTTCCTTGCTTTGGTTCCGTGGGGGTTGGCAAGTATTGCTGGCCTCCCTCCTCGGATCTTCCCTAGGCTAAGATGAGTTTTCTTGGCTGCGGGTGATTCATTACTAAAGCAAGGTTGATAGGACCCTCTTCGCCCTATCCCCCTCTTTCCTCTGTAATGGCCTAGCCATTGCATTACTGTCCGTCATTCTACATCTGTACCTAGCAAAGGTTAGGATGTGGGGTTGACTCAGTCCCTTGCCGGCCGGCACGCACTGCCGGCCGGCAAAGGTCTTCTGCTTTGAGTGCTGCCCGGACCTCTCTTGGTCACTCATCCATGTTTGTCTGTAGAGCCAGATGGCATTGGTCAGGAAGCCTGAAGTTATATTCTCCCCTTCCTTATGTGCACTCTTTCGGGTTGCCGGGCTATGAGGTAGTAGAGTCTCTTATCCCGGCATCCATTCTGTTTTCTTCTAGTGTTGTACCCTAGCCGGCTGCCGGCCACTCAGGCCGGCAGCCGGGCAGTCGTAGTCCTCTGGTTCTTTTGCTGCCGGCCGGCATCGGTTGTATACCTTTGCCGGCCAGCTATTATCACACCATTGTCTGCTGGTCGCTACGATTGGTGGCCGGCAGCCGGGTGCTACCTTGTGTAGTTGCCGGCCGGCACATGCATTTGAACCAGCGTTCTACCGCCTTATAGCTCTTAAGTAGTATACTTTAGAACTAGTTAAGATGTGTGCCGGCCGGCACATTACCTTCTATACTGTAGCCAGTATTTTTCAGTATAGTATATACTGTAGGGAGAAAACTATAGTATAGTATTTATTACAACACTGTTTTCTAACACTTTTGTGTTATCTTACACAGCCCTTTGGTGTAGCCTTACAGATAAAGAAAGTGAGTTCTTTCTTGTCTACTATCCGGCATTTTAAAATCATCTTTTGGGTGTGAGCTACACCTGTTTCCTCTGGAAATTTTTCATTGGTTGCTCTGGGATAGATTAACCATACGATTTTATTATCTGGAAGGTTGCAGCAATTGACTGTGCGGGAAACACAAGTGTGTGTCTTTCCTTTCTGTTTAATTATGCTAAGCTATGTATATCCAGTGATACGTAGTTCACTTGATACTCATGGAAATTTCTTCTCTTTACAGGAGGACCATCCGAAGTGTGGAAGCGTTTTCTGCAACGTCCGCAGCAAGAACTTCTGCGGACATGATTTGTGTAGGAGGCACGCAGCATGCGCAGTCTCCAAAGGTGATCTCCGGTATTGGGACCCGCAGGTATGTACCGTGTGCACAAACCTGGTTGCTGAGGCTTTTGATTCCCCTAAGACGGCGGAGTCAAGGGATGCAGCAAGGGAGAAGCTTCGTACCTGGGTAAGGGGTTTTCAGAAGAATACCTCTGGGCGCTATCTTCCAAGTGAGAAGATGAGGGCTTACCTTTTCCCCAGAGCGTCAGCTGAGGCAGTGATTCCCCAGCCTCAAGTGGAGATCCCCCAAGTTCAGATCCAGGTGGATGCTGAAGTCGCGGTCGCCTTGCAGGACATCCAATTGGACGACAGGATGTCGGAGGTGTACGAGAGTCTGGAAGAATACCTTCTGGCAGAAGACCAGGATGAAGAACAGGTCGACGAGGTGTCGGCTACTCCGGTTCAGGCCACTGAACCTATTCCCTCAACATCGTCCTCTCTCCCAGAAGAGCTGGGAAAGACCCTTTCCTCCATCGTTGGAATGATCCAACAGATGCAGAGGGAGAATAATGAGAAGGCGGCTGCAATGGAGCTGGAGATGCGGAGACTTGCAGCATCACGTGGGCCCCAGAAAACGCTCAGCGTGAAAGACCTTCCCTTGTGCTCAGATGCTAACCCTTGGAGGTATGCTGAGCACATGCCTATGACGACCGGAAAAATCGTCATTTCGGAGAAGTTGGGCTCAGTTCCCCTTGAGGAGGTGGAATTCTGGCCCAGCAAGGGGTTGTATCCGGACTGTTATGTCCGTCTAAGGAAGGAACCAGCCTCAAAGGAGGAGACAGAGCCGAAGGAGGTCATAGTTCTGGACCATGCTACGGCTCAAGCTTTGCTATCGTGCTCGATGAATGAGAGGGGCTTCACAAACTCAAAGGTACCTACTTTGAGTAAGAAGCACCCTTCCTTTGTGTCCTCTCCTGCTAGAGCCTTCCCCTTTATGCAGAAAGGGGAAGCGGCTGTGCTGAAAGCAGTCGAGGCTGGTAAGCCATGCCCCTCCTTGGAGGAGTGTAAACCTTTGTCTTTGGCCCTACCCATGGACCACAAGGACTGGAAGGACGTCCATCTTACCTTCTCAGTCGGGAAGTTGGAGGCTGATATTGCCGGACGTCAGTTCGGTGAGAACCTCCCCAAGCTGTCTGACTTTCTTTTGCGAAGGGAGCTCGAGACGAAAGAAAGACTGGCTGTCTCAATGTCTCTTCAAACCACTCTTGAGACAATGGCAAGTGACCCCAAGGTTCATGAGATGTTCATGGTAGTGGCTAAGACTTTATCTGGCCACAGTGACGAAGGACCTTTACAGCTTCGTCAAGGCGAGGAGGGCTTGTAAGGAGTTCGTGTTCACCTCGGCTGCGGTGAGGCACGAGCCAAGGAAACTAATCTCCTCCAACATTTGGGGCAAAGACCTCTTCCCTAGTGAAGCGGTCAAGGAGGTTGTAGATAAGGCCGCCACGGAGAAAAGAAACCTTCTCCAGAAGTGGGGCCTATCTCTCAAGAGGAAGTCTTCCCCGGATGAGGGTTCCCAACCAAAGAGGAAGACTAAGAAGACTAGGCTACCCTCTCGGCCAGCCAAGCCATTCAGACAGCAGCAGCAACAGCAATTGCCTATGCCTACAGTGCCCCAGATGGTGGCACAAACCCCGACCACATTCCAGTGGGTACCCCAAGCAGCCAGAGGCTCGTCTAGACGCCCCTCAAGGAGGAGGGGATTCAGGGGTGGTCGCGGTCAGGGAGGCAAGGCCTCAGGACAGCAGTCAAAGTGAGATGATACCGGTAGGAGGGAGACTTCAGAATTTTCGGGATCGGTGGATCTTCGATCCCTGGGCCCACAGCCTACTCAAGAATAGACTGGGTTGGAGCTGGTACAGCACTCCACCCCCATGCCCTCGATTTTTCCAACACTCCACCCCCGTTCTGGAGGAGTACATTCAAGAACTGTTGGAGAAAAAAGTGATCCTAAGCGTAAAGTCCATCAAATTCCAGGGGAGGCTGTTTTGTGTTCCCAAGAAGGACTCAGAAAAACTCAGAGTCATTCTAGACTTGTCGCCACTCAAGAAGTTCATAGTGAACTGCAAGTTCAAGATGCTAACACTGCAACACATAAGGACCTTACTGCCCAAGAGGGCATTTACCGTCTCCATAGATCTGTCAGACGCCTATTGGCACGTTCCAATCAATCGCCATCTCTCCCCCTACCTAGGGTTCAAGCTACAACGAAGACTCTACGCCTTCAGAGCCATGCCATTCGGGCGAAACATAGCCCCAAAGATCTTCACGAAGCTTGCAAGCGTAGCTCTCAAACAATTACGCCTAAAGGGAATAAAGGTGGTAGCCTACCTGGACGACTGGCTGGTGTGGGCAGCATCCAAGACAAAATGTTTGCAAGCTTCCCTGCAGGTGATCCAGTTCCTAGAGTATCTAGGCTTCAAGATCAACAGAATAAAGTCTCGACTTTCTCCATCTCAAAAGTTCCAGTGGTTGGGAATCCACTGGGACCTAGTGTCACACCGATTCTCCATCCCGGCAAAGAAGAGGAAGGAGATAGCTGGTTCTGTCAAGAGACTTCTGGATTCCGAAAGGATATCAAGACGCGAACAGGAGAGAGTGCTGGGTTCTCTCCAGTTTGCTTCGGTAACAGACCCGGTGCTAAGAGCACAGCTAAAGGATGCAACCGGAGTTTGGAGAAGTTATGCATCAAACGCGCGAAGAGATCTGATAAGACCAGTTCCGCTTCGTCTACGTACACTTCTCAGGCCTTGGTCCAGTCAGGCAACTAAAGAAGTCGGTACTTCTTCAGCCACCTCCCCCGTCGTTGACTATTCACACAGACGCCTCGAAGGAAGGGTGGGGAGGTCATTCTCATCGGAAGAAGGCCCAAGGGACTTAGTCCAATCTATTCAAGACATTTCACATAAACTTTCTGGAAGCTATGGCAGTACTCCTTACCTTGAAGAAAGTCTCCCCGCATTGCTCGATCCACATAAGGTTGGTGCTGGACAGCGAGGTGATTGTGAGATGCTTGAATCGACAAGGATCAAGGTCACCACCACTCAATCAGGTGATGTTGGCCATCTTTCGACTGGCGGAGAAGAAGAAGAGGTACCTGTCAGCAGTTCAACTTCAAGGAGTCCGCAATGTGACAGCGGACGCTCTATCCAGGTTCACACCGATAGTGTCGGAATGGTCCCTAGACGCAGGATCATTCTCCTTCATCTTGAGTCAAGTCCCAGAACTGCAGATAGACCTCTTTGCGACGAAAGACAACAAGAAGTTACCCCTTTACGTGTCCCCGTACGAGGACTCCTTGGCGGAAGCAGTGGACGCGATGTCCCTCGACTGGAACAGATGGTCCAGGATTTACCTGTTCCCTCCTCACAACCTCCTGTTGAGGGTCCTCAACAAACTCAGATCTTTAAAGGGAGTAGCGGCAATAGTGGCTCACAAGTGGCCGAACAGCGTGTGGTTCCCTCTGGCATTGGAACTACGGCTGAAGTTTCTACCGTTACCAGATCCAGTTCTGACCCAGCGAGTCCAAAAGTCGACTGTCTGCGCTTCATCACAGAAAACCCGGACCCTGCAGCTCATGATTTTCTCTCCCTAGCGGTGAGAAAACGTTTCGGGATTTCGAAAGACAGTATAGACTTCCTAGAGGAATATAAGTGCAAATCTACTAGAAGGCAATATGAGTCATCTTGGAGGAAATGGGTGGCCTTTGTCAAGGCGAAGAATCCGCAAGAGATCTCGACGGACTTCTGCTTATCTTTCTTCATCCAACTCCATGGTCAAGGGTTAGCAGCTAACACAATTTCAACGTGTAAATCTGCTTTGACAAGACCCATTTTATATGCCTTCCAGGTCGACCTCGCTAACGAGATTTTTAATAAAATTCCGAAAGCCTGTGCTAGGCTCAGACCTTCAGCATCTCCAAAGCCCATTTCATGGTCTTTAGATAAAAGTTCTGCATTTCGCTTCTCTGTTGAACAATGAGGAGTGTGCGTTAAAGGATTTGACCCAAAAAGTTATTTTCCTATTTGCACTCGCGTCCGGGGCCAGGGTTAGTGAAATTGTTGCCCTCTCGAGAGAGGAGGGTCGTGTTCAGTTCTTGGATGGGGGAGAACTGAACCTGTTTCCGGATCCTACGTTTCTCGCCAAGAACGAGTTACCCATCAACAGGTGGGGTCCCTGGAGAATCTGCCCTCTGAAAGAAGATGCATCTCTATGTCCAGTAGAATGCCTAAAGGTCTATCTTAGTAGAACTTCAGACTTCAGGGGTGGTCAACTATTCAGGGGAGAAACATCAGGCTCAAATTTATCACTGAAACAACTCAGGGCGAAAATCACATATTTTATTCGCAGAGGGGATCCTGACAGTACAACCGCAGGTCACGATCCGAGGAAAGTTGCCTCATCCTTAAATTTCTTTAATTGTATGGATTTTGAACATCTTCGTTCATAGACTGGCTGGAAGTCTTCCAGAGTGTTCTTTCGTCACTATGCGAAGCAAGTGGAGCAACTAAAGAGGTCTGTGGTAGCAGTGGGTTGTGTCGTTAACCCTGCTGTTTAACTCTGCGAGGAACAGTGGATTAATTGGGACGATTAATTCCGGGGTGAGTGTGTAGTTACAAACTGTTCTACAAACTAAGTGTGAGGGCACGGGGTTGCCCACGTTGACTGTTCCACTTTCAAAGGTGAACCTAGCATAAGTGCAGACATGTGTGCCGAGCGTTTCCAACGCTAATGTAACTGATTAGTAATACAGACTTTTACAATTTTGATACCTCGGTATGTTAAAAGTGGCGCTAACGTTTTTCTTTCAGATAAACTAGTTTCTGTTTACTATCATGCTTATGCTTATTTTGTTGGTTATCCTCCTCTTATATATATATATATATATATATATATATATATATATATATATATATATATATATATATTTGGGGTTTAACCTGTTTTATTTATTGTTTGTCAATAAACTAGTTCTTGTGAACCTTGCGTCTCCTTCACCTGTGTCAATTTATTTGAAATAATTTAGCATTACGTACTATGTATATTTATCTGGAATAATTCTAATAGATTGTTCCTTTATGCAAGCATTTTTTGCATTGGTTTATGATTTCCCTTGGCGGGAAGACTCCATGCCCTAAGGGGACGGTGGCGGATATGCAAGTTTCCTCCTACTCGGATATAAATCTTTGTCCAATTCAGTATTGAACGGAGAACTGGTCGATATTTCATATTGACGCAGTGGTTCTTTACAAACTATGCTTTACATGATATAGGGTGAGACCACTATATTGGCTTGTCTGTTATTCATACATAGGTATATGTACCCTTCGAGACTTTTCCAGAGTCTAGTAGGACTCTTCCCTGTAGGGGGCAGGAAGCACTAACATGGTTTATGGTTAGTTGAAAAGATGTATAACGGTAACATCTTAGGTCTCTAGGTCTAGTTGGCCGGGAAAATACCTTCGGGGAGTACGGCACGTTTTGAGAATCCACAGATACAGTAATGCTCTGGTATACTTCCATCAGGACGACATGGCTTGAGCCCAAAAAACGGATTTTGAGCGAAGCGAAAAATCTATTTTTGGGTGAGATGGCCATGTCGTCCTGATGGACCCGCCCTTCCCTTTCTTTAAAGGGCTGTAGGTCCCCTCCCTACATACAGTATCTGTAGCACCTCGTGTATCGCTACAAGGAATACAGATGGCGCCGTGAGCGGCGAAATGCACGCTTACGAAACGGGAGAGGAGAGATACCTTGTGAGCGGCTCTCCTTTTTCTTTCTCGTTTTCGTTTTCTTGCCAATTGACCCCTTCGAAGTGTTAACTCTGTCCGGGGTGCAGATTGCCATGTGGCGTGTCAAGAATACGTCCTCTGATATTTCGCAATATCCCTGGTTCTTTTATTAGGGAATTTCGCTCCAGGAGTTAGAATTCTGGGTACCTTAAGGTAAATTCTCTGGGAATATCGCCGTAGTTATATATACCCAAGGAAGCTACCCTTCAGGAACTTCCATCAGGACGACATGGCCATCTCACCCAAAAATAGATTTTTCGCTTCGCTCAAAATCCGTTTACTAAATCTAATCTTCTCAGAGGCTAGGATACGGCAGCACACAGCTGTTGGCGAACCGACAGGAAAACGCTCACCCTTGGCCAAGGGGAACACGAAAGAACTTCCGTAAGCCAGCATGAGAAAATATGAATGAATGTAGTATAATGGACCAACGAACACGCCGTCGAAGGATAGGCCAGGCCTGGATACAAGTCAAAAGAAAAATCCCAGAGGCTAAAAGAAAAGGCAATATGACAGCCAGCGAACTGACTGAAAATAGAAAAGTGGGCTCATCCTTCTTAAAGGGGATCTCCAAAAAACTGCGCCTTCCTAGTCCTAAGAGATCTCAGATGCTTGCAGCACGATGGCCAAGAGCCTAAACGGTCAGAGTACCGAGAAATGCCAAAAAATGGAACAAAAAGTTCAGAAACATGTTATTTTGATAATAAAATAAATTTTTGAATATACTTACCCGGTGATTATATAAGCTGCAGCTCTGCTGCTCGACAGAAAACTCTATGTTAAAAATCCGCCAGCGATCGCTATGCAGGTAGGGGGTGTACTTCAACAGCGCCATCTGTCGTGCAGGTACTCAGTACTCATTGTAAACAAAGAACTCAATTTTCTCCTCGGTCCACTGGGTCTCTATTGGGGAGGAAGGGAGGGTCCTTTAATATATAATCACCGGGTAAGTATATTCAAAAATTTATTTTATTATCAAAATAACATTTTTCAATATTTAACTTAGCCGGTGATTATATAAGCTGATTCACACCCAGGGGGGTGGGTAGAGACCAGCAATAAATGTTTACATTATTATGAGCTAAGGATTTTTTATTTCATTTTAACAGTTATCAAAATAACAAACATAAAATAAATAAGTACCTGGTAAGGAAGTCGACTTGAACAATTACTCTGCCTTTTTAAGTACGTCTTCCTTACGGAGCCTCGCGATCCTCTTAGGATGCTGAGCGACCCCTAGGAGCTGAAGTATCAAGGGTTGCAACCCATGCTACAGGACCTCATCAAAACCTCTAATCTAGGCGCTTCTCAAGAAAAGAATTTGACCACCCGCCAAATCAACCAGGATGCGAAAGGCTTCTTAGCCTTCCGGACAACCCAAAAACAACAATAAAAAAATTTCAAGAGAAAGATTAAAAAGGTTATGGAATTAGGGGAATGTAGTGGTTGAGCCCTCACCCACTACTGCACTCGCTGCTACGAATGGTCCCAGGGTGTAGCAGTTCTCGTAAAGAGACTGGACATCTTTAAGATAAAAAGACGCGAACACTGACTTGCTTCTCCAATAGGTTGCGTCCATTATACTTCGCAGAGATCTATTTTGTTTAAAGGCCACTGAAGTTGCGACAGCTCTAACTTCATGTGTCCTTACCTTCAGCAACGCTTGGTCTTCCTCACTCAGATGGGAATGAGCTTCTCGTATTAACAGTCTGATAAAATAGGATAAAGCATTCTTTGACATAGGCAAAGATGGTTTCTTAACAGAACACCATAAAGCTTCTGACTGTCCTCGTAAAGGTTTAGTTCGTCTTAAATAGAACTTAAGAGCTCTAACAGGGCATAAGACTCTTTCTAGTTCATTTCCAACCATATTTGATAGGCTTGGAATATCGAACGATTTCGGCCAAGGACGAGAAGGTAGCTCGTTTTTGGCTAGAAAACCAAGTTGTAAAGAACATGTAGCCGTTTCAGATGAAAATCCGATGTTCCTGCTGAAGGCGTGAATCTCACTGACTCTTTTAGCTGTGGCTAAGCAAACCAGGAAAAGAGTCTTTAAAGTGAGATCTTTAAAGGAGGCTGATTGTAGCGGCTCGAACCTTTCTGACATGAGGAATCTTAGTACCACGTCTAAATTCCAACCAGGTGTAGCCAAACGACGCTCCTTCGTGGTCTCAAAAGACTTAAGGAGGTCCTGTAGATCTTTGTTGTTGGAAAAATCCAAGCCTCTGTGACGGAAGACTGATGCCAACATGCTTCTGTAACCCTTGATAGTGGGAGCTGAAAGAGATCTTTCTTTCCTCAGGTATAAAAGGAAGTCAGCTATTTGAGTTACAGAGGTACTGGTCGAGGATACTGATACTGACTTGCACCAGTTTCGGAAGACTTCCCACTTCGATTGGTAGACTCTAAGAGTGGATGTCCTCCTTGCTCTAGCAATCGCCCTGGCTGCCTCCTTCGAAAAGCCTCTAGCTCTCAAGAGTCTTTTGATAGTCTGAAGGCAGTCAGACGAAGAGCGTGGAGGCCTTGGTGTACCTTCTTTACGTGTGGCTGACGTAGAAGGTCCACCCTTAGAGGAAGAGTTCTGGGAACGTCCACTAGCCATCGAAGTACCTCGGTGAACCATTCTCTCGCGGGCCAGAGGGGAGCAACTAACGTCAACCTTGTCCCTTCGTGAGAGGCGAACTTCTGCAGTACCTTGTTGACAATCTTGAACGGGGGGAATGCATAAAGGTCTAAATGTGACCAATCTAGGAGAAAGGCATCTATATGAACTGCTGCTGGGTCCGGGATTGGTGAGCAATATATTGGGAGCCTCTTGGTCATCGAGGTTGCGAAGAGATCTATGGTAGGCTGGCCCCATGTGGCCCACAGTCTCTTGCACACATCCTTGTGTAGGGTCCATTCTGTTGGAATGATTTGTCCCTTCCGACTGAGGCAATCTGCCATGACATTCAAGTTGCCTTGGATGAACCTCGTTACTAGAGAAATGTTTAGATCTTTTGACCAGGTGAGGAGGTCCCTTGCGATCTCGTACAACGTCATAGAGTGGGTCCCTCCTTGCTGGGAGATGTACGCCAAAGCCGTGGTGTTGTCCGAGTTCACCTCCACCACTTTGCCTTGAAGGAGAGACTTGAAGCTTTTCAAGGCCAGATGAACTGCCAGTAGCTCCTTGCAGTTGATATGCATTGTTCTTTGACTCGAGTTCCAAGTTCCCGAGCATTCCCGACCGTCTAATGTCGCGCCCCAGCCCGTGTCCGATGCGTCCGAGAAGAGAACGTGGTTGGGAGTCTGAACAGCCAGGGGAAGACCCTCTCTGAGGCTGATACTGTCCTTCCACCAAGTCAGGGAAGACTTCATCTTCTCGGAAATGGGGATCGAGACCGCTTCTAGCGTCTTGTCCTTTTTCCAGTAAACAGCTAGGTGATATTGAAGAGGACGGAGGTGTAGTCTTCCTAACGATACGAACTGTTCCAGGGATGATAGTGTCCCTATCAGACTCATCCACTGCCTGACTGAACATCGTTCCTTCTTCAGCATGTTCTGGATGCATAACTGGGCTTGACTTGTTCTGGGGGCCGACGGAAAAGCCCGAAAAGCTTGACTGTGAATCTCCATCCCTAAATACACAATAGTTTGGGATGGGACCAGTTGAGACTTTTCTATATTGACCAGGAGACCCAATTCCTTGGTCAGATCTAGAGTCCACTTTAGATCCTTCAGACAGCGACGACTGGAAGAAGCTCTTAGAAGGCAGTCGTCCAAATAGAGGGAGGCTCTGATGTCCGCTAAATGAAGGAATTTGGCTATATTCCTCATCAGCCTCGTAAACACAAGAGGAGCTGTGCTTAGGCCAAAGCACAGGGCTTGAAACTGGTAGACAAACTTTTCGTAAACGAATCTCAGAAAAGGTTGGGAGTCTGGGTGGATGGGGACGTGAAAGTAAGCGTCCCTTAGGTCTAAAGAGACCATCCAGTCTTCCTTTCTGACCGCTGCTAGAACGGACTTTGTGGTCTCCATGGCGAACGTCTGCTTTGTGACAAAGACATTCAGCGCACTGACGTCTAGCACCGGCCTCCACCCTCCTGTCTTCTTTACCACTAAGAAGAGACGGTTGTAGAATCCTGGGGTTTGATGGTCCAGGACTTTGACTACCGCTCCCTTTTCTAGCAAGAGAGACACCTGTTTCAATGCTCGTCTCTTGTCTTCTTCTCTGTACCTGGGAGAGAGATCGATGGGAGACGTTGCTAGAGGGGGTTTTCGTACAAACGGGATCTTGTACCCCTCTCTGAGCAACTTCACAGATTGTGCATCTGCGCCTCTCTTCTCCCAGGTCTGCCAGAAGTTCTTGAGTCTGGCTCCCACTGCTGTCTGAAGAAGGTGGCAGTCAGACTCTGCCTTTAAAGGACTTGGTTCCTTTCTTCTTCCCACGTCTCCCTTCGGCACGAGCACCTCCTCTGCTGGAGGCTCTGCCACGAAAGGGCGGAATAAATCTGGACGCTGGTGTGTCCATCCTCGGTCTTGACAAGGTAGGCAAAGGGGTGGCTTTGCGGGCAGAGGACGCAACCAGGTCATGGGTGTCCTTCTGAATCAAAGAAGCAGCAATCTCCTTAATCAAGTCCTCTGGAAAAAAGGCACTTAGAGAGAGGAGCAAACAGAAGTTCTGATCTTTGACACGGTGTCACTCCAGCTGACAGGAAAGAGCAAAGGTTCTCACGCTTCTTGAGGACCCCGGATACGAACGAAGCAGCAAGCTCACTAGATCCGTCACGTATGGCCTTGTCCATGCAGGACATGATGAGCAAGGAAGATTCCTTCTCAGTAGGGGAGATCTTCCAGCTCAAAGCTCCCAGACACCAGTCCAAAAAGTTGAAGACCTCGAAGGCTCTAAATACTCCTTTCAACAGATGGTCTAGGTCCGAAGGAGACCAGCATATCTTAGAGCGTCTCATGGCTAGCCTGCGGGGAGAGTCTACAAGACTTGAGATGTCGCCCTGGGCAGAGGCAGGAACTCCCAAGCCGAGAACTTCTCCCGTGGCATACCAGACGCTCGATCTGGAAGAGAGTTTAGCAGGGGGAAACGTAAAGGCTGTCTTCCCTAGACTCTTTTTGGACTGCATCCAATCTCCTAAAACTCGTAAAGCTCTCTTGGACGAGCGTGCGAGGACGAGTTTCGTAAAGGCAGGCGAGGATGACTGCGTACCTAAAGCAAACTCTGACGGAGGAGAGCGTGGAGCCACAGACACAAACTGGTCCGGATACATCTCTTTGAACAGAGCAAGAACTTTTCTAAAGTCCAAAGAGGGTTGCGTGGTCTTGGGCTCGTCAAGGTCCGAATGTGGTTCATCAACGTGTGCCTAATCGTCATCATCAGAGAGTCCATCATCCGAGAATTGAGGAGGAAGCGGCAAAGGAGTAGGTATCGGCTGGTCAGCTGAGTCCGGTCGCACGGGTGCACGCGTGACTGAACCGGACGCAACGTCATGGAACTGTTGCCCAGTCTGTGAGCTGGCAACAACCATAGCAGCGCGGGGACGCACAGCGTCTACTCCAGACTGCCTAGTCTGATGTGGGCGAGCAGAGGCAACCACACTGGGTTGCGGAGGTTGACGCACCGCGTCAAAACAAAACAACTTTGACGGTTGTTGTACCTCGCGAACGTCAACGGAAGGTTCCGTGCGTCGCTGAACGTCAACATGCGGCTGGCAGGGTACACTGGAACGCATGGGTGGCGGGACTCTCTCAGCTGGAGTGCGCAAGAAGGTCGCCTCAGCGTCCACAGGACGCACAACCGTGGTTGGTTGTAGGCAAGAGGTTGGTGCAGCAGCAACCTTCTCCGCACGAAAGTCCTGCATCAGAGACGTTAACTGATACTGCATGGTCTGTAGCAAAGACCACTTAGGGTCTGCAGGAGCAGGTGCGGCGACAGACGGTGTGACTGCCTGAGGCGGTACCGCTTTGCCTCTCTTAGGAGGTGAGCAGTCATCGCAAGACTGCAGCGAGTCCGAACTGACCCAGTGGCTACAACTGGGCCGTTGGACTTGCGCGGAAGGGACCGACTTGCGCTTAAGAGGTCGTGAGACCTTGGTCCATGGTTTCTTACGAGAAACCTCTTCCGCAGACGAGGAATAAATGGGCTCTCTCGTCTCTGTGTGGGTGGGACGATCTTGGGTAGATACGCCCGAAACCACGGAGGGAACGTCTGTTCGCTGATTAAAGCCTCTCGAACCCTTTGGTCGTACGACATTGCTTCTCCCCTGGACTTGGGAGCTTGCAAGAGGTCCCGGACTAGGAGGACGACAGGCACGAACAGACGAACCCTCAAGCGCAACACTATCCACAACACTATCACTCACTATATCACTTCCCACTGCACTCTTACACTTCAGCTCCTTGACGTCCGCCATGAGCTGGTTACGGTCACTAGCCAAGGACTCAACTCTCTCACCCAGAGCTTGGATGGCACGCATCATATCTGCCATCGAAGGTTCCTGAGTGCCAGAAGGGGGATTAGGAGCAACCACTACAGGGGAAGGAATAGGTTGTGGGGCATGAGGAGAGGAAAAATCAACGGAACGAGATGAACTTCTCCTGACTCTATCTCTCTCTAGCCTACGTGTATATTTCTGAAATTCGATAAAATCGAATTCCGAAAGCCCAACGCATTCCTCACATCGATCTTCCAATTGACAGGTTTTATCCCGACAATTGGAACAAACGGTGTGAGGATCGATAGAGGCCTTCGGAAGACGCCTTGAACAGTCCCTAGCATTACACTTCCTGAATTAAGGGACTTGAGAAAGGTCAGCCCTTTTGAATTGGTCAAAGGGGAATTCAAAAACTATCCAAAGTCATCAACAAATAATCCGATATCAAAAAAAGAATGCAAGGATTTATTGAAGAGAAAGCCTGCACAGCGAAAGCTCAAAACTAGAAACGTGTACTTCACCAAATAGTTGTGAAAACAAATCCAGTTAGCAACAGCGAATTAGTAGGTCTTGCCGGTAGCACGACAGAGAGAAAATTGAGTTCTTTGTTTACAATGAGTACTGAGTACCTGCACGACAGATGGCGCTGTTGAAGTACACCCCCTACCTGCATAGCGATCGCTGGCGGATTTTTAACGTAGAGTTTTCTGTCGAGCAGCAGAGCTGCAGCTTATATAATCACCGGCTAAGTTAAATATTGAAAATAGTATGACTGAGTAAAAAACCTCCCCGAGGAAAGAGACCACTGTCAACGAAACCAGAACTAAAGACCAAAAACGAAAACGGCAAGTCCGTCTCCAACTAAGAAATTACCGTCTCAAGGTTAGGCTAGCCGAAACTGACACAAACTCAAAAAGACACAAATAATAAAAATGCAATGTAAATGCTAACTTAAAATAGAGCCCAAAGCATCGCAATGCTAAAAAACTACCAGCTAACGTGAAACTTACAAAATAAACAAGTAAACACGAAAAAAGAGCAATCAGGTACGAAACCCGATGCCATGGCTAGCTGGACTCGAAGCACTCAGGCTTCCTATATCACAAAAACTAAAATTTAACTCCCCAAAGGGAGCCAAACAATTACAGCCAAAACAAAAAGCAAAGAGAGGTAGGTACTCAACTCTGACGAAGAAGAGGAAGCCATCATACGAAGAAAATCTTCAAAAAAAGGTAAAAAGAGCGCACATAAAAAAACAGAACAGTAGCGACAAGCTGCGATCATAAGAATAGTTGTTCCGGGGGTTAGAACCCCATGATGCCTGACGGTAATTCGCTTTTAATATCAATCGTAGAAATATCATATAGTAGGAAGCTGCCGGAGTGAACTTCCATCTGGACAACATGGCTCGAGCCCAAAATGTTATCATTTGGCAAGTACATACAGGAAATTGTATATTTTCTCGTTATATGAATCTGGATAACAACTGCCTGCAGAGGTGTACGAATCGACAAAGAAATTTTGGGAACATCTCTAGAACATAAAGACTTCCAACGTCTCCCTACTCGGTGATCATATTGTGTCCTCTAGCCAATATATTCACAAAGACAAGGAGTATTATAAAGTTTGCTCTCCTGTAGACATAATTATGACGGAGTGCTCATGAATGAGGATCATAAGTTCTTCATAATTGGCCCTTAAGCACTGACAATTCCATTGCAACATGGAGGAAAAATTAGTTTGTTTTCTGGAAGACCCCTTGGATGAAGTCTTTCCATAAGCAATTTTTGATCTAACACTATTTCCCAGTTTCTTAAGAGGGTCCCGGTATATTGGGTTTTACATTTGCCTTTTTCTGTGTATGGTGGACCTAAACTGAATTTCTGATTTATTATAGTTATCTTCCCGTTCATCAGAAACATCAACAGATAAAATATATTTATTTGATGTAATAGCTTTAATGTTTCTTATGGAAAGGGGCGAGAGAGATGAGGGTCTGTCTCTTTTTCATCTCAGTGGTGGTGAACCAGGTTTTTGCACCTTTCCTACTACACAATCTCCAGGTAACTTTGTTCAAAGTGGAACCTCCATCAAATCAAGCAAGGACATGCCCTGAGAGATTTGTACTATTGTTTGCAATGGGGGATGAAGGTTACACTGAGATGGTCATTGCCCCAGTGTTAATACACTGTGGCAAAGCCTCAGGTGGTAATATACTTGAGAAGTGACGCAGAATTTTATCATTTGATGGTGTATTTCTTTCTCTAGAACTACAGGCAGTAATAGGTAGATTTCATTTCTCCTGTCATAAGTTTCATCTCTAATCTAATTCCTTTGCATAGATGCTTCAATTTTTACAACAGTCTTTTGAGATGTCCCACACTTATATGTTCTAAAGTGGATTTGAGGGCAGCTTCTTCCAACTTTTACAGCTCGCAGTTCCTATCAGTGAATTTAGGATTAAAATTGTAGTTTAAACATCTGGCCTCAAGTGTACACTCTCCATGGTAACATTTGGAGCAAATGGTAAAAAATATTAATACTTATAAACTTTAGATGGGTGTCCAAATTTAAAACAAAACATTGCAGTGGCTTCTGAATAAAAGGTCGAACTTCACTCCTTCAATCTTCTGTCAATGTGGGAAGGCACATCAGCATCCTGGAATGTAAAAAATAATCATCGATGTTCCAGGGACTTTATGCATTTTCCATACAGTTAAAGGACACATGGCCAGTATCTCTTCTGTAAAGGCATGCAAGTCTATTGAAAACTACTCCCCTTCCATAACTGAAGGTTAGATGGGGTTTGGACATCCAACTCTACATCATTATTCTGTCTTCAAATTGCATAATAAAACAGATAATGTCAGATTTTGCATTTATGAGGAAACTACTTTCCAAAACAAGATATATATGCAGGTGCAATGGTACCTACTTCCTTTTGAAGAAATTAGCCCATCTTAAAATAATTTCTTATACTCTCTTTAGACAACAATAAGCGACATTTGTGGTTTTGGCTTTCTCTGGGAGGGTACAACCACCTCTATATATATATCTATCAATCCAATTTGCTAGTTTGTATAATCTAGATCTTAAAGTCCTGTTCACACGATCGAGCATGCTCAACGGGTTGCTTGATCATGTGGAAAGGGCTTTAGGTACCCCCATTACAAAGAGCAGCCTTGATATTTAAATTATTGATTTTAATGTTCTTTATGTTACTGATTGCATTAAATGCCTCATCATGATTGTCAAAGGATATTCATAAATCCCATTTCTCCTTTTTCAAGTCTCATTTGAATTTCTTTATACAGCACATTGCAATCAGTCTTTTGAAATTTGGGTGACATGAAGGATTTGCTGTTTCCTTATGTTACTCAAATGACTTGGTTATTGAACATCATTAGAATGGTCCTTTTCAGTTTCCAGGTTGTCATCACAGGGGTAGTTTATAAAGAAGCAGCAAGCCAAGTTAGCCACCTCTTATAAGAGGATGTCAGTCCTCCTATCCCATGTGGCTCAACATAAAAGGTTCCAGTGGGGACCAGTCTTCTATTAGAGGGGGGCTGTCTCTCTTTCGGTGCACGTATACTGGTCAGTGGAGGTAGTTACCCCTCCCACCAACAACTCCAATGCCTGGCATCACCCATTACCCGCAAATATGAGACTTGAAACCGGATCACAGAAGCCTGACTCTTAATCAGACTGTCTGCCAGAGGATGATAGCGCCTAAATGTTCCAACAGTGGTCGTCAACAAGATTTGAAGAGCAAAAAGAGAAAATCATAGACTCGAGTGCCTCTACTGCAGCAAAGTGCTGGACCATCAAAGAGGTCCATCTACACGAGGCATCATTTATAGTCCGAGAAATCGAGGCTTGTGAAAATATGGCTATTTGCCTTCCAACAGAAGTTGGAATTGCAGCACATTCTTTGGATGCATCAGTCCAACTACGCATTCGAATATTCGTGCAACTAAGCATTTGAATGGCAGCACGTTCAAGATGTGCATCAGTGCGGGTTCACACAGAGATGGCAGCATGTTTGGGTTGTGTGCCAGCATGATCATGCACAGGAATGGTGATGCGTTACATGACGTCAGTGTGTAGGTATTTTTACACATGGAGCAGAAACATTGGTAGAAACTGCAATTACTTTCACCTTCCGAAAGGATTGCATTACAGAATTAAAATACGCAGCCGAGCAAAATGGACAAACCTATAAATTAGAATCCATTGTGGACAATAAGTGTGGTTGCCTGGATATTACCATAAAAAAAGTGGTTTCTTTGGCTGAGCCAAGATCTTACTGGAGAAAAATTAGCTTGTGGACCTCTTGGTGTATGAGGTGGGGCTAGGAATATTGCCACTGGGAAAATTGCCCACCTAGGAATATTGCCACCCAGAAAATTGCCACTGTAAAGGTTTTCCAAATAATTTTCCAAACCACCAATATTTAGGAAATTTCTAACTACTGATTTTTTTTTCATAGAATATCACAATGAATTTTAGCATTTAGAACTCAGTATTTCTGCAAACTTCTGCCCATAATGGTGTCCATCATTAAGAGTGAACGTGGGAATGATATACTTGTTGATGAGCAAACGGTTAGTGTACCATAAACATGGAACAAATAAGGGATTTTGACGTAGGAAAAATCTATTTCTGGGCGAAGGACCTGTGCCGCCCAGTGAATAAGCTCCATTTAGCACTTATTCTTAGGTAATTTACTGCTAAATATACCAGAGAAAAAATGTAAAGGAGTGCTAGGTTAACTAGCTCGCTCACCTATTGGTGTCGGTATAAAATTGGGCGTATAATCCAGAGGTCCCGCACTATTTAGATTTATCCACGACAGAAACCCCAATAGAGGAGAGCCGTTCAACCTCACTCGGTACTACTAACAATGCATCCGCTCAGAACCCAACTCCTTAGCACCCAAAGTTTGGGGACTCCAAGGGAGAGGAGCTGGGAGGGTTCACTGGGCGGCACAGGTCCTTCGCCCAGAAATAGATTTTTCCTACGTCAAAATCCCATTTCTGGGCTCGAACCTGTGCCGCCCAGTGAATCTATACAAGAGAAAATGTCACCAAACTTGCAAAATAAAGGAAAAAACATAAGCGTAAGGGAAATACAGGATGCTTTTAATCAAAGATGAGTACCAAAAAACAATTATAAGGGTATCTTAAATATGAACATAAATCCAATAAGGTAGGTATAATAATGCCGTGAGTGATAATATATACATATACTCAGGAGTATATAAAAATTTACAAATATAATAACAGTATTCAGGTGCGAGACCAACGAATACAATAGGGTATAAATGAGGCAGGTAAGAGGGAGAGATAAAGAGACAAGGCATTAACCTGTGAGTTACCTGGGAGTAACTACGCTCCCTGCGGCTACTGTAGAAAATTTTAGGGCTTCCAAATGTTTAAGGTAGTGTTTCTTGAACACTGACGGTGATTTCCACCCTGTACACCTGGAAAGGTCTGTAAAATTCATGTGGTGAAAGAAGTTCACCGAGGTAGCAACCGCCCTGATATCATGTGCAAGAGGAAAAGAGTCAGGGTTAGCTTGTTTAATAAAATACAAAATTTGTTGCCTGATCCCTTTAATAGTAATGGTACCGCCTTGTTCTCTAACGAATAGAGGCCCCGAGGAGTTAGAGGAGGTCCGGGATAAATAAGACCTAAGAGTAGTAACAGGGCACAGAGACGGATCTTGCGTGAGGGGAACAATTTTCCAGGAGGACCATCTGTTTTGAGGGTCTTCGTTCTAGCCAAAAAGAATTTGTTAGGAGAAAGAAGGACCTCTCCCGAAGGCAGAAAGTCAATATGACCCGAGTCTCTCGACAAGGCTGCCAATTCAGAAATTCTTGCCCCGGAAGCCAAGCTCACCAGGAAAAATGTTTTCCTGAGAAGGGGCATGTAATCACAAGAACTGTTAATGGTATCAGAAGCCAATTTGAGTACGTCATTAAGGAACCAGGTCACCGGGGTAGGACGAGTAACCGGTTTCAGTCTGGCACAAGCTTTCGGAATTGAAGCTAACAAAGAGTCGGTTAAGTCTATGTTAAAACCCACTAGGAAGATCTTTTTCAGAGCCGATTTAATAGTGGTGATAGTATTGGCTGCCAGACCTGATTCTAATAAAGATCTAAAGAAAGTGACTGTAAGGTTCAAGTTCATACAGTTCACGTCTGAGTCTATTAAAAATTTTGCCAACTTTTTAACTGCAGAGTCATACTGGCGGATGGTGGAATCCCGTTTATCCGATTCTAGGAACAAGGTGTTTTGAGGATCAATATTGGCACCATGCATAGCCGCAAACTTCATAAAGTCCATAAAGTTAGGGCGCTCTGAATGTTTGAGAAAGCGTACACAGCGCGTGTTTGTACTATCTGAGACAGAACCGGATTGGGTATCGGGTGAGGGTATAGTCTCAACTCTCGCAGGAGAGGATACCAGTTGCTCTTGGGCCAGTTGGGTGCGACCAAGGCTACTTGTCCCTTGAAGGATCTCAGTTTGTCTAGAACTTTCAGCAAAAGATTCACCGGGGGAAAGAGATAAATCTTTTCCCAGGTGTCCCAATTCTGTGACATGGCGTCTGTGGCGTAAGCCTGAGGATCTAGATTGGGAGCCACATATACTCTCAATTTGTGGTTGGATTCCGTGGCGAAGAGGTCCACTTGGAGACCGGGAACCTGAGAGAGAATCCACCGAAATGACTTTAGATCGAGTGACCATTCCGATTCTAGAGGGGAGGTCCGGGACAGGGCGTCTGCCACTACATTCCGGACTCCCGCCAGGTGGACAGCTGAAAGATGCCAACGGTTCAAGGCTGCTAGGGAGAATATGGCTACTAGAACATGGTTCAGATGCCCTGACTTTGACCCGCCTCTGTTGAGGCAGCGGACCACCACTTCGCTGTCGAGGACCAGACGAAGGTGTTGTTTCTTGGGAAGAGCGAGACGTTTCAGGGTTAGAAGAACTGCCATGGCCTCTAGCACATTGATGTGAAATTGGCGGAACAAGGGAGTCCAAAGACCTTGAACTTTCTTGAGCTGAGAATAGCCGCCCCAACCTGATAAGGATGCGTCCGTGTGAATGATTAATTTCGGAGGCGGAAATCGAAGGGGAACTGACTTTGACAGACTGTTTGCTCTTGTCCAAGGAAGAAGTCTTTCCCGTAGAATGGGAGGAAGGCGGACTTTCCTGTCCCGGAGCTTCCGGTTCGCCCTCGAACGCCAGACACGATTGATATCTTTCAATTTTGCCTTCAGAAGAAGATCCGTCACTGAGGCAAACTGAAGGGACCCCAGAATCCTCTCTTGGAGTCGTCTGGAACTTACTTTGTCTTTGAGAAAGCGTTTGGTGCTCCTTGCAATCTCTAACCTCTTGGGTCTGGGAAGACACAAAGTATGAGATATAAGATCCCATTGCAGGCCGAGCCATTGGAACTTCGATTTTGGAAGAAGACGGGACTTCTTGAAGTTGATCTGGAAGCCTAGAGATTGAAGATAATGGATGACTTTGTGAGTGGCTTTTAGGCAATTTTGGGAGGTGTCTGACCAAATGAGCCAGTCGTCCAGATAGGCTACTACTTGAATCCCTTGATTCCTGAGTTCCTGAACAGCGACTTCTGCTAACTTTGTGAAGATCCTTGGGGCGATGTTGAGCCCGAAAGGCATCACCTTGAAGGAGTAACTTTTGTCCCCTAAGCGAAAGCCTAGGTACGGACGGAAGTGTCTCGCTATCGGGACGTGATAATAGGCGTCTGTAAGATCGATAGAGGTGGTGACGGCCCCACGGGGAAGTAAGGTCCGCACCTGCGAGACGGTAAGCATTCGAAACTTGTCGCATTGAATGGACAAGTTGAGAAGGATAGGTCTAGAATCACTCTTCTCTTGTCTGAATCCTTCTTCGGGACACTGAACAGCCGACCTTGAAACTTCAGATGTTTCGTTTCTTGTATGGCGTTCTTTTGTAAAAGATCCTGGACAAATTCGACCAGGTCCGGAGTGGAATGTTGACGAAATTTGTTCGGAGGAGGAGGTCCTTGAATCCAACTCCACCCCAGTCCCTTGGAGATGATACTGAACGCCCAGGGACTGAACCTCCATTTGTTGCGGAAGGCATAGAGCCTCCCCCCTACCTGCTGCACCTCAGTATTGGTTTGAGGAGTTGCCTCCACGTCCGCCTCGGAAGTTCTTTCCTCTGCGAAAGGCTCTTCCCCTGCCTTTGTTCTGGTTAGAACCACGGTGGTAGCCTCTACCTCTACCATAACTCTGGGAAGAGCTATGAGCCTCATACGACTGGTTAAAGGCAGGAGAAGTGGCGGAGGCACCAGAAAGCTGGCTCTTAGGAAGCAGAACGGTGACATAGTCGTCCGAAGGAGCCTGAGAGGTGGAAGGCTGTGCCGGGGCAACAGGAGATGGGGGAAGAGGCAGCCGGAAAATGGACGAACCACTCTGCTGTTGCCTGAACTGGGTGGAGGTATATGGACGGAGCTTCTTCCTACCCCGGGCTTGGTAATTTGCAGGGTCCGATTTACGTTTAGGAGTCAAACCCCAACGAGCTTTAAGGCTCTGGTTGACTCTAGTGGCCTCCGCCAAGACTTCCTCTACAAGGTCCTCAGGGAAGAGGTTTGAACCCCAACAGGAGGACCGGATCAGCTTATTAGGTTCATGCCTAATAGTCGCCTCTGCCAGGACATGTTTGCGACACCTGCATTTAGCAGTAGCGAAGTCATACAGGTCATAGTATAATGACTGCAACGTAGCCTTGTTGAGAGATTTAAAAATACTCTCAGTATCGTAAGTCAAGGCTATTGACTCCGTGGAAGTGGCCAGGTTCAGAGTACGGCCAACGCGTAGGCGGGAATCATACTCCTGTTTAATGAGGGATTCCGGGAGACGGGGAAGCCGCTCACTAAACATTACTGAAGCACAGTCTGCTGCTAGCTTTCCAGAGGTAAATGTGGTATGGACGTTGTCCCAACACTCAATGCCTGAAGGAAGAAGGAGGGAGATTGGATCCACCTCTCGGATGGGAGGCAAGGGCTTCTCCTCCAGAGCATGTTGGAAGGCAAGCTCTGCTACCTTATTGACACATGGAGTCACGGTGTTTTTGTCCATTAGGAACATTGTGAAGGAGCTCTTATAAGGCGTCAACATAGTGTTGGTGCAGCCGATGTCATTCAGGAATCTAGCCCACACAGATTGGGCTTGCTCTTTTGGGAAGATGACTGTCTCCTTGGGGACCTTGTCTAACCGAACCAAAGCTTCCTCGGTAAGCCTGGCATAACCATGAAATGGAAATGCCAGACCAGGAGGAAAGAATTCAAAGTCCTCTAGGGGACGAGTGCCAAGACCCTCCAGAGTTAACATTCCGTCTGAGAACGGGGAATGAAGAGCCATACGCCAAGGGTTGTTTTTGGCAAACGGCGGGAGCTTAGAGGCATCCGGGATGAGAGAGCTTTGGACTCGCTCCGGAGCACCTTGCTCTAATGCCCCAAGTCTCTGACCGATGTTAGAGAACATCGTGTCCATCTTAGACTGCATCTCTGATACCAACTTAGCCTGCATCTCCGACACGATGCGAAGCATGGCTGATTCGGAAAGGCCCGGGCTAGCAGCAGGTGTGGCGGAATGAACTCCCGGGTCGCGAGACTTAGAGGAGGAGCCAGAAGCCTTAGATGACAGGTTTGTATTCTGTTTAGAACCATGAGAAGCCTTATGAGGCTTACGAACTTTAGGTAAGGTTCTAGACTTATTCTTGGGGGGAACCGGGTGTGATCGTTGGGACGAATCACGGTCCCCAGAAAAACCATGAAAGGAAGAGCGATCAGATGAAGAAGAAAGAGAGGGGCTGAGGATAGGAATCTCAGCGCCGGAAACACCTGCCTCACTTACCACCCTACCTGTATCTGGATCATCCAGTAACATGGGTTCCACGTCAAGGTTCATGGAGGCAACATTGTCTTCTAGATCTCCGGGGGCGTCCGACGGATCCTGCTCTGGATCAATAAACCCCGCTATGGTGGCATCAATGTGGGCAATGATGGGAGCTGCAACATGCCTAGCCACAGCGGCTGAAGACTTGGCGTTGGGGTAAATTAAGGAACAGTAGTCCTCGGAGAGGACGTACGGCCGCTTGGACTTCACGTTCCGGGCAAAACCACCAACCCACACTTTCAGTGTGGCCCGAGCCGCAGACTTTTGCTCCGGGGATGCCTGAAATAATAGTGGGAATTAAAAAGGGGAGGCTCCCAGTGGTCCTTCAAGACCATAAATATCTTACTAAAAAGTGTATGTATGCCAAAAAAGGTAAGATAAATAAGAAGGCAACATAGCCAACGGGACTCACCGAGTCAGATCCAAGGGTGGTAACGAGGTCAAAACAGACCACACAGTTATCCGGGTGCCATACCACGACATCCTCCAGCTGCACTCCGCAGAGGGCGTGGGACCGACAGACGGTATGGCCGCAGGGCTGATGTAGAACCGCTGCACAGGCCGTCGTCTGACAATGCACCATCTATAAAAAGAATAGTATATGAGAAACTGTAATTCTCTTAAGTAGGGGCGGGTCCGGAGGACCCGGGCCTAACATAAGCCTAACACAAGAATAGGGCTTAACTGTAATATTCTTAAGTAGGGGCGGGTCCGGAGGACCCGGCCTAAACATAAGTCTAGCTTAAGACTAAAGTAAAGCCATCCATTCCGGTCGAGCCGGGAATATAAAAAAGGATGCAACAACAAAAAATTAAGACACATGGTGTCTGATTTCCCGGGGCGAGGCTAAGCCCCGGGCCGGGAAATAAAAGTATCCAAAACCAATTCGTATAGGAACTCCGGGGTAGTGATCTGTCATATAATCATCATAGGAACTGTTATAAATTAATAGGGGGGCGGAACTGTAGATAAGAACCGCCAACCGAACCCAGAGGGTTTCATATAACATAAACCAGTGTGATAAGTGAATATAAAATAGGGTGCACCGGGATCCAACTCTGTTGACCGGTGGCCAACCAGACTAGACAGAGCCCAACCCGCCGGGACACCCGGAGGACAAAGTCCATAAACACTGAACTACCCCCTCTACAAGGAGGGAAGGCAACGGTCCCCTAGGGGAGGGGGGGAGAGAAGCCTAGCCGCCCACCTAGCAAGAGGGGGAGCATGGGGGAGGATCACGTGATATGGAGCAGCAGGGCTACCAACTGACGATCCCCAACCAGACAGATCAAACGGAGTAATAGCACAATATTCATTATAATAGTAATAGCGCTGATAATATAAAATAAACACATAAAAATTTTTTTGGGCAAGGCATGCAACATAATAATTAAATCACAAAAGACACACCTGATGGCTTAAAAAATAACATTACCGCCTAGCACGAAGGTCGGCAGCCATAACGATACGTAAATGATATCGGCCCAAAAATTGAACCACAAGGGTTCTAAACGCTAAATAATGAATATCCATAATAACAAATAAAATTTAATAATAAAAATAATACATATAGTAACACCGCGAGTGAAACTAAAAGCTCTCAAAACAAAAAAATGGAATCAAGCAAGATCGGTATGAACGAAGAGAATAAACTCCTATAATTCAAATATTAAACGATCTAGGTTGCTCAAAACACAGCAAAACACAGCTTGGTACTTAACTTAGACGGTGTCTCCAGGGAAACCGACGAAGAAGCCATAATCCAAAGAAAATAAGCGAAAAAACGAGAGCACAACAAAAAAGCGGGTTACACACAAGACGTGCTAAAAGGAGTTGGGTTCTGAGCGGATGCATTGTTAGTAGTACCGAGTGAGGTTGAACGGCTCTCCCCTATTGGGGTTTCTGTCGTGGATAAATCTAAATAGTGCGGGACCTCTGGATTATACGCCCAATTTTATACAGACACCAATAGGTGAGCGAGCTAGTTAACCTAGCACTCCTTTACATTTTTTCTCTGGTATATTTAGCAGTAAATTACCTAAGAATAAGTGCTAAATGGAGCTTATTCACTGGGCGGCACAGGTTCGAGCCCAGAAAAGGACTGTATAGTTATATACTGGGTGTGTAGTCAACGAAAAAAGAGAAACTGCAAGGCTAGACAACATAGAAAAATCATCTGACGAATTTGGAGTTTTAAAACATGTTAACGAACATACACACACTTAACGAAAGATCGAGTAGATGCTAATGTTGTGCATGAATCTTTAAAAGAAGAAATGAAAATGTCCCATCAGTCAAGTTGCTTCCTGTTAGCTCAAGCTACTGCGTCTCTCGATGAAGTCACATAAGCAGGAATATTAGTATGTGGAGACAAAACCTTTCCAATTTTCCTTCTATTCCATGTGGAAGGGACAGGATATTCAATACTACTAATATTTTCAATCATAGACGGCGGGAAAACTTTCCTTCGATACGATTCAGGTATTGACGATGTGGATCGCATATTGATATTTCCATCTGATGCAGGGCTACAAGATTTGAAAATCTTTTTAAAATTGGGCTATTGACGGTATATTTAAAGTTGCTCCGGAATTTTAATATCAACTTTCAACAATTCACGTACAGCAAGATGAACTAAGCACCGCGTGTGGCTTTGCTCTTTTACCTAACAAGACAGAATTAACATATAGAAGATTTTATGAAAAAATTTAGGTAGTGAAGAAACCAAAAATATTACAATAGAATTTGAAAAGGCTTGTTTTAACAGAATATAGGCTGTTTTCTCAAACGTTTTTCTTAATGGGTGTTTCTTCCATTTCTCACAATCGCTCTACAGAAAAAATTGAATTGCGTTGTAAACAAGAATACAATGATTTTTCTCTAAAAATGACATTTTTCTGCCCTTGCCTTTCTGGCAACCAAAGATGTTATTTGAGTTTTTGAAGAACTGTCAGATGATGTCCTACCGCATGAATTCCTCGCTTATTTCGAGCCAACATACATAGAAATTGAGAGGGCCAAGGAATAACAGACGAAGAGTTACAGGTACATTTCTGATAAGTTTCTGGAATGTCTACAGACATATAGTTAATACTTTACCACGAAAAAATAAAGTAGAGATGTTTCATTACTTGCTTAGTAACTCAGTTAGAATGCACACCCCAATATCTGGAGACTTATTGACGCACTTAAGGATGAAGAATGCTCAACAACTGTTGAGAGAATTCCTTTAGAACACGGGGACTCACTTCCCGACAAGAAAAAGTACAAATTTAAATGCCAGAATAAATATCACATTAAACTACAGCAGTTATGATGATAAAATTGGATATTTACATTCAATTGCATATAACATGCATGTTTTTTGAATAAACAAGTTCTGTTCTCATGTATTTTTTATGATGTAATTTTATAAAAATACTTAATAAAAAAGTTCTGTTCTATAGTATTCTTTCTTCTAAATATTTCCTTAATGTAATTTCGATAATAAATGATAAGTAATTTTTACTATGGGAATTTTCCATTTGGCAATATTCATAGGTTGGCAATTTTCCTAGTGGCAATATTCCACGCACGGTACGAGGTACGCCAGACTCATTATGCGTACGTGCCAGAGAGTAATAGGCATCTTCCAAGAGGGCAGCCTCCGTAGGGGGAGAAAAATGGGTTATCGTTCACCACGTGAATGTTATCAGCTGGGAACGAGGAGCTATTTTCAATACTTTGATTGGAAAATCCTCCAAATGAGAGAAGCCACTCTTGTTAGCAAAACCTTAATTATAAGATGTGATGCTCACCCCTGAGTACACTTGTGGGGGAAGACAGCGACTTGTTTAGGTTTAGCGTAATCTGAGACTAAGATAACTGTAGGCTTACAGCCTCTGGTTTTTGGCCGTACTAAGCCAAAACCAAAGGATCAGTACTTATAGAAATAAATTCTGGTTCACTTTACCCTATGGGCAATAAGACATTAATAAATATTTCACCAGTCTGAAAATTAACACCATTATCCCCAGTTACTGAAGTTAAAAGGAACTCTGTTTAAAGAAGTATCAGCTTTGCATGAGGAGGCTTCCACTTCTTGCCCTGTGAAAGGATCTCTCTCTCTCTCTCTTTGACTTCTTGTGACTAGCACCGTACTTCTCCCACTGAGAGGGTGGGCACTGCATATCACAGCAGTTCAAGCACAACTGATGCATATCAACTTCAACCAGGATAATGAATGTTCTACAAGGGTGCCCATACTACCTGAAAAACAACTGTACTCGAATCACAATATGCACACTGAAAATGAAAAAGGCAGTCTGCCGCACTAAATGGAGTTGTCTTTGTTCCATAAAAACAACCATCGAGACGGTGCCCAGAAGAATGGCCCAACCTTGAGGCTGGGCTGCCTTGCACTCACCTAGTGTGAAGATACAGCTGGTAACCATACATGGTTGCCAGTTAGGCACGTTTTCTTTTCCTGGTTGTATCACAGGGATTTAGGAGTAAACTCATAAATGACTCAGTTTGCATAAGCATAGGAACAATTGTTTTATACAATTTTTTTTTTCAAGGAAAAAAATTATGATCATGTTGCATATCAAAAGAAACTAAACATGTTCATAAGAATTTCATATCAATGATGGATACAAAATCTTAGCCACAAAGATCACGATACCACCAGTGAGTACACTTCACAAAACCACCATTGTTACTTTACTAAAAGTATCTTTATATTTGATACTCCTAAGATTCAGAGAAGGGTCTTTAAGAGACATATGGTAGATGATTAGATCAGCTACTCTTTTTAGTAAATGATCAGACAGAAATTATAGGCTCTGTAAGATTGAGTCAATATTAGATATGGTAAAAGATCTATATCTATGTCTAGTAATGTAGCCTACCATGTTGACAATTGGGAAATCAGTATTGATGAAAGAATAAATTAAATGTGGTCCAAATATATATATATATATATATATATATATATATATATATATATATATATATATATATATATATATATATATATATATATATATATATATATATATAATTTATATATATATATATATATATATATATATATATATATATATATATATATATATATATATATATATATATATATATATATATATATGTATATATATATATATATATATATATATATATATATATATATATATATATATATATATAATATATACACACACATATATATATACATATATAATATATATTATATATATATATATATATAACGGATTTTGAGCGAAGCGAAAAATCTATTTTTGGGTGAGATGGCCATGTCGTCCTGATGGAAGTTCCTATAGGGTAGCTTCCTAGGGTATATTACAACTACGGCGATATTCCCAGAGAATTTACCTTAAGGTACCAGAATTCTAACTCCTGGAGCGAGTATCCCTCGTGAAAGGGATATCGCGACATATCAGAGGACGTATTCTAGACACGCCACATGGCAATCTACATCCTGGACAGAGATTTCGTCTCGTAGGAGGTGATTGGCGAGATACGAATTCGGGAAAGAAAAAGGGGAGCCGCTCCCAAGGCTTCCCTATCCTCCGATTCGTATGCGTGCCTGGCGCCAATCCTGGCGCCATCTGTATTCCTTGTAGCGTACACGAGGTGCTACAGATACTGTATGTAGGGAGGGGTCCTACAGCCCTTTCTTAGAAAGACAAGGGCGGGTCGCTTCGCTCAAAATCCGTTTTTTGGGCTCAAGCCCTGTCGTCCTGATGGAAGTGTACCAGAGCATTACTGTATCTGTGGATTCTCAGAACGTGCCGTACTCCCCGGAGGTAATTTTTTCCCGGTCGACTAGACCTAGAGACCTAAGATGTTACCGTTATACATCTTTTCAACTAACTATAAACTATGTTAGAGCTTCCTGCCCCCTACAGGGAAGAGTCCTACTAGACTCTGGAAAAGTCTCGAAGAGTACATATACCTATGTATGAATACCAGGCAAGCTAATATAGTGGTCTCGCCCTATATTAAGTAAAGCATAGTTTGTATAGAACCACTGCGTCAATATATATTGACCAGTAATCCGCACAATACTTGTATTGGACAAAGGTTTATATCCACATAGGAAGAAACTAATAAAACCGCCCTCGTCCCTTTATGGGACGGAGTCCTCCCATTAGGGGACTACATAAACCAATGCAACATAGCTTGCATAACAGAACAATTCTACCAGAATTATCCCAGATAAGATACATAGAATTAAATGCTCAATTATACCAATAAATTGACACAGGTGAAAGAGACGCAAGGTTCTCAAGAACAAGTTTATTGACAGACAATAAACAGACAGGTTAACAACAAATATATATATTATATATATAAAAGAGGATAACCCAAAACTTTAAGCATAAGTATGATAGCCCGTGTATGAACGGAGATGTTCAAAATCCATACAATTAAAGAAATTTAGGGATGAGGCAACTTTCCTCGGATCGTGACCTGCGGGTGTACTGTCAGGATCCGCTCTGCGAATAAAATATGTGATTTTCGCTCTGAGTTGATTCAGAGATAAATTTGAGCCTGATGTTTCTCCCCTGAATAGTTGACCACCCTTGAAGTCTGAAGTTCTACTAAGATAGACCTTTAGGCATTCTACTGGACATAGAGATGCATCTTCTTTCAGAGGGCAGATTCTCCAGGGACCCCACCTGTTGGTGGGTAACTCATTCTTGGCGAGAAACGTAGGATCCGGAAACAGGTTCAGATCCCCCCCATCCAGGAACTGAACACGACCTGCCTCTCTCGAGAGGGCTACGATCTCACTAACCCTGGCCCCGGACGCGAGTGCAAATAGGAAAATAACTTTTTGCGTCAAATCCTTTAACGCACATTCTTCATTGCTCAACAGGGAGGCGAAATGAAGAACTTTGTCTAAAGACCATGAGATGGGCTTTGGAGGTGCTGAAGGTCTGAGCCTAGCGCAGGCTTTCAGAACTTTATTAAAGATCTCGTTACCTAGGTCGATCTGGAAGGCAAATAAAATGGGTCTCATCAAAGCAGATTTACACACTGAAATCGTGTTAGCTGCCAACCCTTGGCCATGGAGGTGGATGAAGAAAGATAAGCAGAAGTCTGTTGAGATCTCCTGCGGATTCTTTGCCTTTACAAAGGCCACCCATTTTCTCCAAGATGACTCATATTGCCTTCTAGTCGATTTGCACTTATATTCCTCTAGGAAGTCTATGCTGGCTTTCGAAATCCCGAAACGCTTTCTCACCGCAAGGGCGAGAAAATCATGAGCTGCAGGGTCCGGGTTTTCTGTAATGAAGCGCAGACAGTCGACTTCTGGACTCGCTGGGTCAGAACTGGATGTGGTAGCGGCACAAACTTCATCTGTAGTTCCAACGCCAAGGGGAACCACATACTGTTCGGCCACTTGTGGGCCACTATTGCCGCTACCCCCTTGAAGGATCTCAGTTTGTTGAGGACCCTCAACAGAAGGTTGTGAGGAGGGAACAGATAAATCCTGGAACATCTGTTCCAGTCGAGAGACATCACGTCCACTGCTTCCGCTAAGGGGTCCTCGTACGGGGACACGTACAGGGGCAACTTCTTGTTGTCTTTCGTCGCAAAGAGGTCTATCTGCAGTTCTGGGACTTGATTCAGAATGAAGGAGAATGATCCTGCGTCTAAGGACCATTCCGACTCTATCGGTGTGAACCTGGATAGAGCGTCCGCTGTCACATTGCGGACTCCTTGAAGGTGAACTGCCGACAGGTACCACTTCTTCTTTTCCGCCAATCGGAAAATGGCTAACATCACCTGGTTGAGAGGTGGTGACCTCGACCCTTGTCGATTCAAGCATCTCACAACCACCTCGCTGTCCATCACCAATCTTATGTGGATCGAGTGACGCGGGGAGACTTTCTTTAAGGTAAGGAGCACTGCCATAACTTCTAGAAAGTTTATATGAAAGGTCCTGAATAGCTTGGACCAAGTCCCCTGGACTTTTTTCCGATGAGAGTGACCTCCCCATCCCTCCTTTGAGGCGTCTGAGTGAATCGTCATCGACGGGGGAGGTGGCTGAAGAAGAACCGACTTCTTTAGATGTCTGGCTTGGGACCAAGGCCTGAGAAGAGTACGTAGCCGAGGCGGCACTGGTCTTCTCAGATCTCTTCGCGCGTTTGATGCATACCTTCTCCAAACTCCGGTTGCATCCTTTAGCTGTGCTCTTAGCACTGGGTCTGTCACTGAAGCAAACTGGAGAGAGCTTAGTACCCTCTCCTGTTCGCGTCTTGATATCCTTTCGGAATCTAGAAGTCTCTTGACAGAGCCCGCTATCTCCTTCCTTTTCTTCGTCGGGATGGAGAAACTGTGTGACAAAAGGTCCCAGTGGATTCCCAGCCACTGGAACTTTTGGGATGGAGAAAGTCGAGACTTTTTTCTGTTGATCTTGAAGCCTAGGTACTCTAGGAACTGGATCACCTGACTGGAAGCTTGCAAGCATTCGGTCTCGGATGCTGCCCACACCAGCCAGTCGTCCGGGTAGGCTACTACCTGAATTCCCTTTAGGCGTAATTGTTTGAGAGCTGCGCTCGCAAGCTTCGTGAAAATCCTTGGGGCTATGTTTAGCCCGAATGGCATGGCTCTGAAGGCGTATAGTCTCCGTTGTAGCCTGAACCCTAGGTAGGGGGAGAGTCGACGGCTGATTGGAATGTGCCAATAGGCGTCTGACAAGTCTATAGAGACTGAGTATGCCCTCTTGGGCAGTAAGGTCCTTGCAATGTTAGCATCTTGAATTTGCAATTCACTATGAACTTGTTGAGTGGCGACAAGTCCAGAATGACTCTGAGCTTTTCCGAGTCTTTCTTGGGAACACAAAACAGCCTCCCTTGGAATTTGATGGACTTCACCTTTCGGATCACCTTTTTCTCCAACAGTTCTTGAACGTACTCCTCCAGAACGGGGGTGGAGTGTTGGAAAAACCGAAGGCACGGGGGTGGAGTGCTGTACCAGCTCCAGCCCAGTCCATTCTTGAGTAGGCTTTGGGCCCCGGGATCAAAGGTCCAGCGATCCCAAAATTTCATCAGTCTCCCTCCTACCGGTATCGTTTCACTTGGACTGCCGTCCTGAGGTCTTGCCTCCCTGACCACGACCACCTCTGAATCCCCTTCCTCTTGAGGGGCGCCTAGACGAGCCTCTGGCTGCTCCTCTAGGTTTTGCACGAAAGGAAGAAGACTGTCCTTCGAACGTTGGGGTGAATGTGGTTGACTGACCTGGCACAGCCTGGGGTACCCACTGAAAAGTGGTCGGGGTTTGTGCCACCATCTGGGGCACTGGAGGCAATGGCAATTGCAGTTGCTGTTGCTGTCTAAAAGGCTTGGCTGGCCGAGACGGTAGCCTAGTCCTCATATTCTTCCTCTTTGGTTGAGGACCCTCATCCGGGAAGACTTTCTTTTGATAACCAGGCCCCACTTCTGGAGAAGGTTTCTATTCTCCACGGCGGACTTATCAACAACTTCTTTGACCACATCGGTAGGGAAAAGGTCTTTTCCCCAAATGTTGGAGGAGATTAACTTCCTTGGCTCGTGTCTCACCGTAGCCCCGGTGAACACGAACTCCCTGCAAGCTCTCCTTGCCTTGACGAAGCTATAAAGGTCCTTCGTCACTGTGGCTAGGTGAGACTTAGCCACTACCATGAACATTTCATGGACCTTGGGGTCACTTGCCATCGTCTCAAGAGTAGTCTGATGAGACATTGAGGCAGCCAGTCTTTCTTTTGTCTCGAACTCTCTTCGTAAAGGAGAGTCGGACAGCTTGGGGAGGTCCTCGCCGAATTGCCGTCCGGCAATATCAGCCTCCAACTTTCCCACTGAGAACGTCAGATGGACATCCTTCCAGTCTTTGTGGTCCATAGGCAGAGCCAGCGACAAGGGTTTACACTCCTCCAGGGAGGGGCAAGGCTTGCCGGCCTCGACTGCCTTTAGGACAGCCGCAAACCCTTTCTGTAAAAAGGGGAAGGCTCTAGCAGGAGAGGACACAAAAGAAGGGAGCTTCTTGCTCAATGCAGCTACCTTCGAGTTAGAGAAGCCCCTCTCTTTCATCGAGGATGAAAGTAGGGCTTGAGCCTTAGCGTGGTCCATAATTATGACCTCCTTCGGCTCTGTCTCCTCCCTTGAAGCTGGTTCTTTTCTCAGCCGGACATAGCAGTCCGGATATGATGCCTTGCTTGGCCAGAATTCCACCTCCTCTAGGGGAACTGAACCCAGCTTATCCGAGATGACGATCTTTCCAGTCGTCATCGGCATGTGCTCAGCATACCTCCATGGGTTAGCATCTGAGCATAAGGGAAGGTCTTTCACATTGAGCCTTTTCTGGGGCCCACGTGATTCTGCCAGGGACTGCATACGCAGTTCCATAGCAGCCGCCTTCTCCTGATTCTCCTTCTGCATTTGTTGGATCATTCCAACAATCGAAGAGAGGGCCTGTCCCAGTTCTACTGGGAGACCGGCCGATGTTGAGGGGATAGGCTCCGGAATCTGAACCGGAGTAGCCGACACCTCGTCGACCTCATCCTCTACGACATCCGGGGTTTGAACTTCATCCTGACCTTCTGCCAGGAGGTCTTGTTCCAAACGTTCATCCAGGTCAGACGTCCTGTCATCTAACTGGATGTCTTACATCGCGACTGCGACTTCCACGTCCACCTGGACTTGATCTCGAGGGATCTCCTCTTGAGGCTGGGGAATCACTGCATCAGCTGATGCCTGGGGAAAAAGATACGCCCTCATCTTCTCACTTGGAAGATAAGGGCCAGAGGTGTTCTTTTTGAAGCCCCTTAGCCAAGTACGAAGCTTCTCCCTTGCTATATCCCTTGATTCTGCCGTTCTAGGGGAATCAAAAGCCTCAGTAATCAGGTTAGTGCATACAGTACATTCCTGAGGGTCCCAATACTGGAGATCATCCTTGGAGACAGCGCATGCTGCGTGTCTCCTACAACACTCATGTCCGCAGAGGTTCTTGCTGCGGACGTTGCAGAAAACATTTCCGCACTTCGGAGGGTCCTCCTGTAAAGAGAAGAAATTTCCATGAGTATCAAGTGAACTATGTATCACTGGATATGCATAGTATAGCATAACAATTCATAAAGGAAAGACACACACTTGTGTTTCCCTCACAACCCATTGTTGCAGCCTTCCAGATAATAAAATCAAAATGGTTTATCTCTTCTAGAGTAACCAATGCAAGGTTTCCAGAGGAAACAGGTGGAGCTCACACCTAAGCAATGATTTTAAAATCCTGGATAATAGACAGGAAAGAACTCAGCTTCCTATCTGAGGGCAACAGCAAAGGGATGTGCAAGAAAACACAATAGTGTTAGAAGACACAGTGCTGTACCAAAACCCTTACCATAGTTTTCTTCTTACTGTGTATGTTATACTGAAGAATACTAGTACAGTATAGGGGGATGTGTGCCGTCCTGCCTTTGCCGGCCGGCACACACCACAACTAGCTTTAAAGTATACTACTTAACAGCTATAAGGCGGCAGCACTCTGGTTCAAATGCATGTGCCGGCCGGCAGCAACTGCCGGCCGGTAACAGCCAATGTTGGCCGGCCAGCAACTACACAAGGTAGTACCCAGCTGCCGGCCACACTCTTGGTGACCGGCAGACAAGGGCTGACATAAGCCGGCCGGCAAAGGTACAAGACCGATGCCAGCCGGCAGCAAAAGAACCAGAGGACTACACCTGCCCGGCTGCCGGCCTCATAGGCCGGCAGCCGGGTCAGGTACAGCACTAGAAGAAAAATAGAATGGATGCCGGGATAAGAGTGTACACAACCTCCAAGCCCGGCAACCGAAAGAGTGCATATAAGGAAGGGGAGAAACTAATTCAGGCTTCCTGACCAATGCCGTCTGGCTCTACAGGCAGGCATGGATGAGGGACCAAGAGAGGTCCGGGCAGCACTCGAAAACATAAGACCCTTGCCGGCCAGCAGCTCTGCCGACCGGCAAGGGGCTGAGTCAATTCCACATCCTAACCTATACTAGGTCCAGATGTAGAACGACGTACAGTACAGTAATGGCTCGGCCATTACGAAGAAAGAGGGGGAAGGGACAAGAGGGTCCTGCCAACCTTGCTTTAGTGACAGATCACCCGCAGCCAAGAAACTTATCTTACCCTAAGGGAGATCTAAGGGGGAAGGCCAGCAATACTTGCCAGCTCCCAGAGCACCAAAGCAAGAAAGGCGTTGCTACTCCCAGGGAAAGAACTTATCCTCCCCCGAGAACAGCAACAAGGACTAGTCTGGTAGATCACAAAAGAAGGAATCTTATCCACAGAAACCTTCGGTAGTGACCTAAGGGAGCTAAGCTCCCTTTGTCTGTGTTAGGTCAGCGAGGGGGACTCAGCCCCAAGCCAGACAACACAGACTCAGACTAAAAAACTCTGTTGTTCTGTCCCTCTTGAACCATACTACAGGAACAGGAAGGTACAGTAACACCCCAGTATAGTTTTATCGAAAATAAATTCGGAAAAAACCACTTAGGGATAAGCCCAAGGCTTAAACAGAGGGAAAGGGATTGCATACCTTCTCCGAAGAAAAGAAAGCAACCGGGGAGTATGATAAAGTATACTAAGGCTCCATAAGCAACTAGCCTAGGCACCAAGAGAATCGATTACCTAAATCACCGAAACTCACTCATATACTATCTTGGAAATATTCCATACAGTCTAAAATGTATAAAATATAGCCTAAAGCTTCAATAAAATTTTAATTACACTCGGAAAAACCATAATCATGCATGAAGTACTAGGACCAAACGACTAGGCTACATGGCCTAGCGTAGGCCAGAATGGCGAATACTTCGCCAAATAATACTAAGCACGAAAGGAAATCCTATGTAATGCTAAATAGCTAAAATTTATTAAAGCAAAACAACCAGGAATGTCGCTCTGACTAACTAATTTATACCTAGCGAGCGACAGCGTCCAAGACGCCTCTGGTAGGCAACGGCTCTTGTATCAAAGATTAATCCTATTAATCACTCAATTTTACCAAGAGCCTACATTTATACATAAAACACACTATACTCAACTTATCAGAGGCCGACGAAGACGGAGAAGCCATGAAAAGTAGAATAAATCCAAGATTTGCGAGAAAAACAGGAAAAAACACTGAGTTGTTAAGCTACGCAAAAAGGAATACAGATGGCGCCAGGATTGGCGCCAGACACGCATACGAATCGGAGGATAGGGAAGCCTTGGGAGCAGCTCCCCTTTTTCTTTCCCGAATTCGTATCTCGCCAATCACCTCCTACGAGACGAAATCTCTGTCCAGGATGTAGATTGCCATGTGGCGTGTCTAGAATACGTCCTCTGATATGTCGCGATATCCCTTTCACGAGGGATACTCGCTCCAGGAGTTAGAATTCTGGTACCTTAAGGTAAATTCTCTGGGAATATCGCCGTAGTTGTAATATACCCTAGGAAGCTACCCTATAGGAACTTCCATCAGGACGACATGGCTTGAGCCCAAAAATATATATATATATATACCATCAAAGCCTTAAACTAAATCGGTGGTTCACAAACTTTTCAAGATGATGAGCAACATCATGCTTTCTGCCTAGCCTTTAAGAGCACCAGTGGCAAGTGATGGGAGCCCAACCAGTTCTAGAGTCGCTGTAAGCGCCCCTCAAGAAAATTAATAGAAATATAAGAAATCGTGGGAGCAATTATACAGGACAATTTTAGAATTCATATTTATTGAAAATTAGCAATGCCGAAAAATAACTGTGATATACAAAGAAAAGTAAAACTATAAATATTGTGCAACTAAATGATCCACGGGCCTGTTAAAGAAATGAAAACAAGTATCATCTAGGAATAACTTAATGAATAACACAGAACTTTGACTTGAAACTTGAGTCAGAAAAATTTTTCCAAAATACTTGCCTTTCAAACTTGTTAAGCTTAAACTTTCCAAGCCAAAACTGTTATCAATTATTCATAATATGCTGCTCACTATCAAGAACTTCCCCATCATGACAATCACCAGTAGCGTGTTGTTACAATTCCACAGTTAGAGTTAGACTTTAGATAGAAAAGTGTTTGTATGTGTGTCATAAAAAAAAAGTATGGTCTTAGATTTAGAATCATGAATCGAACAGTTAGGATTGTTAGGCCTACAAAGAGCTGGTGCTCACAAGCACGATTTCAACAACTGTGAGAGCACTGCCAGACCATCAGCTAGCATAATGCGAGCACCAGCTTGAGAACCCCTGAACTAAATGGATAATTTAGGACTGGTTTATGGAAGATGCACATACTGGTTACCACCTTAAACTTATTGTGCATACTGTGAAGGGCTCTACTTGCAATCACCAAATTATTTGGGTATTCTTACAGGATTATGAGAAAGTTAATTTTACTTTCATGCAGTTTTTTTTTATTTTAGTATCCCTTGATGGGAAACTACAAAAAAAAGCATTAGCTTGTGAAAGTAATGATAAAGTGAAAGTGGTTTACTAGCTGATATATAAAAGCAAGTGAAAAAGGAAACTTCAAAAATAACATGGGAAAAAAATCTGGTAAATAGCTTGCATTGTCTTAGCAAGAAACAACCAGGGTTAGTTTACTGAGAAAGGTGACAAAGAACTTGATAATTCTTGTGTCCATGTAGAATATACTAAGTATAAGTGGTAGTTATAAGTTTGATAAATTTTCAATATATCCTTCAAAAAAAAAAAAAAAAAAAAAAAAAAAACTACCCCTTTGGCACTTCTTAGTTTAAGTATTTAGAAGATTCAATTTCATCTGCTAAGCTTGATAAAACCCATTCTAAGGAAAATTTGTGACCTTGTTAGAAGTGAAGGGGAGGAAGATTCACAGACAGGGTAGATATTCCAATACTATGGAATCTAGTCTAACAAAGATGTACAGTATTCCCCTATGTTGACAAACACCACAAAGCCCATTGCTTTGTCTCGCCAAAGAATTGCTTAAAAGATAGGTATAGGAGAATAAAAGAGAAAGATTATTCACTTTTGTAATAGTGTTGAAAGGCTACATCTAAGAATAGCTGTTTTGCAACATGACTATGAAGTATAAATTTCCATGTGGAAAATAAATGAGGCATAGATAAATCAAACAAATAAACTGCACAGGGATTTAATAAGTCATCTATGTAAAGAACTGAGATTTTCATTTTATTTCTACCCTTTTATTAAATACTTCAAGCAAAAAAAAATTATTTAATCTTGACAAAAACTTACATTTAGGAAATATAATGTTGAACTGATGACTGATTACAAACTTTTTTTTTTACAGTAAATTTTTAAACTTTGGACATCTTAAGGAAAATAAACAATCCACTACTGTGAAACAAACACATTTGCAAATCTGCAGTGAACTGAAGATACAATAGAAGATTTCATAAAACAAAGAACTAAAATAAGATTAACAGTTATTCATTAAAAAGGTAACCACCAAATGCTTAAAAATTTCTAAAAAAAAATAAAAGAATCAAAATGAAGCCAATTTTCCAAAAAAACAAAAGTTGTACACAAATAAACAAATAAACCTTAATATCTAACAAATTAATATTCTGCTGAATAACAAAATTACAATGTTGAGCACTAAACATTACAAAAATATTGACACAAAAGTACAATATCATGTTTCAATTTTTTTGCAAATGAGAATTTTCATCAATTTCTAGAGAAAAACAAATTATTTTTAGGATAATTCTATGGTCATAGCCTTCTGTCTTTTCTTTTAAGAACTCTTATGTCTATACCTGTATGCTAAATATATGGAATAAAATCATCAATAAAACAATGCTGCACTTGTTTATATATATATAAAAAAAATTGATAATCAAAGTAAAGGTAATAAATGACAACACAAAAAAAGGTACTGTATCCAACACTTTCATTAGTACAGTAATCACATAACCATATATTTCTAAGCCTACCAAGCGAGAACTATGATTAAAGTATCTACAATGACATACATCTAAATTAATATTTAAATTGGATGTCTGTTACATAAAATAAAATTAAAGGTTACCTCTTGACAACTGGAAATAACATTACCCTATATATTTTCAACAAACCAAGGGAAAACTATGATCAAATCTCTACAACCATAAATCTAAACCAATACCAAAATTTCAGGTATATACACATGCAATATCAATAAAGTGTAATAAAACGAAGGTAACCAACACATACAATACTGGAACATATTTTCACCCAGCCACAGGAAAATTTTGATAGAAAGTTTCTACACCCACTAAACAGAACTAACCTTAGTGACATCTCTTAATCAATAAAAACTTAAAATATACAATCCTCAAACCAGCAAATGAACAACTAGGAAGTAAGAATGTTTTATACAATTAAGTCTGTATTAAATACACAAGCTAATATGGGATAATACAATAAAAAAATTTATACAAACAAGCTAATATGGGATAATACAATAAAAAAAATTATACAAACCTACCTCATCAACTACATCAATACCACAAATTCTGTTTCCATAGAACACTCAACATGATACTAGAAGAGTTATTGTGAACAAAATACATTACACTATAGTTTAAATGTTAAATTCAATCCACCTCCTTATATGGGTTAATTGTAAAAGTAAACTTTGTTTTACATTCTAGCATGTCTTCACTACATTGATACCAAACCCACTTTCCACAGGAGAGAATTTCCAAAGTCAAAAGGCAATCTGATAACTTTAGTACTTGCTGAGAGCTGACAACCTATATTTCTGGACAAATAGTTTTTAATTAATGGAAGAGTAAATTTGCAGTCATCTCTGGTGTATCAATCACTGTGACAAGGCGTACAGGAAAATACTTAGTTATTTTTTGTTATTATTTGCCAATCTATCAATTATGATTTTTCACTTACCTGACAACAAGGTATTTAAAGTTTGCACCAGGAAATGCATCTATTCATCTCAAGCAGGTCTTTACCTGTCAGTAAATTTACATGCATAGACATGAATTATCTCATTGTGCTCCATACCAAGTTTTTAAAAATGATATTTTCATAAAATAAATTTTTGAACATACTTACCTGGTAGTTATATATATATAGCTTTAGTCCCTGACGTCACGGCAGAAATTTCAAAACTCGCGGCAATCGCAGATTGGGTAGCCAGGTGTACCACCAGTGCGCCCTCTACCCAGGTACCTGGAACCATTCCAGTCATTCCTCAGATCTTCCATGCCCTTAGAGGGGAGGAGGGTGTAAATTAAATTACATATAACTACCAGGTAAGTATGTTCAAAAATTTATTTTATTATGAAAATATAATTTTTAAACATCTGACTTACCTGGTAGCTATATACATATAGCTGATTGACACCTTTGGGGGAGGGTCAGAGACAGCCAACATTGTTGGAATTTACTTAAGAGTTAATAAACAAGCTTAGGTGTTCGTACCTGATAAGAAAGCTGACTTCAATGAATTTCTGCCTCATTATGTCCGCTTTCCTTACGAGATAAAGCGAATCACCTAGGGGGCTGAAGACCTCTAGGAGCTGTCAAACCGGTGTAAATACCTCTATGTGAGAGGACTTCCTCCAATACCCTTGTTCCGGGCACTCTCAAGGAACAAACTGACCACATGGCTAAAATCAATGATTGTGGAAGACTGTCATCCAATCTCCACAAACAACCATAAAAATACAATAGTTCCAAGAGAAGAAAAGGGTATTAGGTTACGGGAATGTAGTGGTAGATCCTTCCCCCACTACTGCACTCGCTGCTACGAATGGTCCCCAGAGTGTAGCAGTCCTCATAAAGAGTATGGACACGTTTCAAATAATGTGAGGCGAACACAGATTTACTCCTCCAAAAGGTTGTGTCCATAATGCTTTGTAAAGACCTAATCTGCTTGAAGGCTACAGAAGTTGCTACAGTTCTAACTTCATGTGTCTTGACTTTCAAAAGCTTGAGGTCTGCCTCACTACAATGTGAATGAGCCTCTCCTATTAAGAGCCTGATGAAGAAGGATAGTGCATTCTTCGACATTTGTAACAAAGGCGACATCTGTAACGAAGGCTTCTTGACCGAGTACCAAAGAGCTTCTGACTTGCCTCGTAACTCTTTCGTTCTTTCCAGGTAGAACTTCAGGGCTCTTCCTGGACACAGGACCCTCTCCAATTCCTCACCAACCACATCCGAAAGGTTCGGAATCTCAAAAGCCTTGATCCAGGGTTGAGAAGGGCGTTCGTTCTTAGCAAGAAAACCTAGCTGCAAGGAGCAGATAGCTTTGTTATCTCTAAGCCTACATTCTTGTTGAAGGCATGAATCTCACTGACCCTTTTAGTTGTAGCGAGACTGACCAAAAAGAGTGTCTTCATAGTGAGGTCCTTAAACGAAGCTGAGAGCATGGGCTCAAACCTGTCACTCATTAGGAACTACAGGACTATATCCAGATTCCAAGATGGTGATTCCTGATGTCGTTCCTTAGATGTTTCAAAGGATTTGAGGAGATCTTGCCCCCCCCCCCCCACTTGAGATTAGACCATCTCCTTGAGACGTGCCTTACGTTCGCTGAAGGGTCTGGCCTATGTGCCCTTAAGGGCCTCAGACTACTCTCTGAACCTTAAGACCATCTTCCTCGTACCTTTGTCCTCCGCTAAAAGGGTCAGTGAGCTACAGGTCTGTCTTACGTCACCCATTCTAAGAGATGGGGGGGGGGGGGGAGTGTCTCGCAACTTCGTACCGGGCTTGGTGGCTAGACTCATAATCCTTCATCTACTAATGTGAGATTTCGAGAATTTCCACTCTCAATAGGTAATAAAGGATGCAGTCCAGTCGTTACTATGCCCAGTCAGGGCGTCAAAGAAATATCTGAGGCACACCAGACTTTTTAGACCACGTCTCCGTCATCTCTTCCTTGTACCACAGGGTAAAGAAGAGAATCTCTCGCAACACCATCTCTTTCTGACTTAAGAAAGTTATTGCGAGGTCTTTTAACGGAGACCCAGAGGCAGCACAACCCAGAGCCCATCAAGTTAGGGGAGTGGCTGCCTCTCTGGCATTTAGGAGAATTTTCTCAAGTCTCCCAAGTCTTAAGTGTTGGGGTCTGGAAACGCCAATCTACATTCACTGCTCACTATTTGAGCGACGTGACACATAGGTCTCTAGACACCCTTTTTATAGGGCCTATTGCGACAGGTCAACAGATACTGTTACTACCTTACGCCCTTTCAGGGGACAGAAACCATTGGTTGAGGATTCTGGATTACACTAGGTTTTAACCCTGGAAAGGTATGATGGGTCGTACGCGACCCCTACAGCATTTTCAAAACCTGTTTTTTCCCCATAAATCATCAGCTGTCTCGAATATGGAAGTGATCGACCTGCAAGGGGTGACTAGTCTACATGCCATTGTCTGCTTTAGGACTGATTTTCGTCTAACTTCTCTCCTTCCCCGTTTTTTTACCCCCCCCAGGGGTCGACCTCGACCCTGAAATACCTTTAAAGGGGTAAGTGATCAAACAGCAAAGTTATTACATAATTATAAATTGTCGAACAGTGTTGATACTTGTTTGGTTCTTTATAGTTGGAAAGTGTGGGTGGATGGTGTGTCTACCACTTGCATGACATTGGTTTTGGCTTAGATGCCATATATTGCCATGAGGTCTATTTTCCCTCAAATGCTAATTTCTGAATTTTTTTTTTTTGCAAATTTCTGATTTTTTTTCTATTTATTTAGAATTTATCTTCAATAAGGGCCAGCAGGCAGTATTCCCTCGGCATGGATGTCATCAACACACTTCTAATGGAGTTAAAAAGAGATGTTGATGATATGGATCTTGCATACCCATTCTTCATTTCAAGTGGTAGATTGGGCTGTAAGAGTTGATGCGGTCTGCGGCCATTTTGTTGACATACCCGAAAGGTAAGTTAGCATATCTCTATATATTCTTGTTCTGTATAGAATTCGTGATATTTTGGTATATTTTAATGCATAAATATCATATTTCATAGGAGATACAATGATTTTCATAAGAAATATGATATTTTAATTATAAAATAAATTTTTGAATATACTTACCCGGTGAATATATAGCTGCAACTCTGTTGCTCGACAGACAAAAAAACTGTACAAAAAACTCGCCAGCGATCGCTATACAGGTTGCGGGTGTGCCCATCAGCGCCAACTGTCGGCCAGATACCAAACTCCATGTAAACAAAGACTCAATTTTCTTCTCATCCCACTGCGTCTCTATTGGGGAGGAAGGGAGGGTCATTTAATTTATATATTCACCGGGTAAGTATATTCAAAAATTTATTTTATAATTAAAATATTTTTAAATATTTAACTTAGCCGGTGAATATATAGCTGATTCACACCCAGGGTGGTGGGTAGAGACCAGTTAAATATGTTTACATCTTATGAGCTAAGAGTTTTTATTTCATTTTAGAAGTTATCAAAATAACAAAAACAAAATAAATAGGTACCTGGTAAGGAAGTCGACTTAGACGATTACTTTGCCTTATAAGTACGTCTTCCTTACGGAGCCTCGCGATCCTCTTAGGATGCTGACAGACCCCTAGGAGCTGAAGTATCAAGGGCTGCAACCCATACAACAGGACCTCATCAAACCCCTAATCTGAGCGCTCTCAAGAAATGACTTTGACCACCCGCCAAATCAACCAGGATGCGAAAGGCTTCTTAGCCTTCCGGACAACCCATAAAAAACAACATTAAAAACATTTCAAGAGACAGATTAAAAGGATATGGAATTAGGGAATTGTAGTGGTTGAGCCCTCACCCACTACTGCACTCGCTGCTACGAATGGTCCCAGTGTGTAGCATTACTCGTAAAGAGACTGGACATCTTTCAAGTAAAATGACGCGAACACTGACTTGCTTCTACAATAGGTTGCGTCCATTATACTTCGCAGAGATCTATTTTGCTTAAAGGCCACGGAAGTTGCTACAGCTCTAACTTCGTGCGTCTTCACCTTAAGCAAAGTTCGGTCTTCCTCACTCAGATGTGAATGAGCTTCTCGTATTAACAATCTGATAAAGTATGACAAAGCATTCTTTGACATAGGCAAAGATTGTTTCTTAACTGAACACCATAAAGCTTCAGATTGGCCTCGTAAAGGTTTGGTACGCTTTAAATAGAACTTAAGAGCTCTAACAGGGCATAAGACTCTTTCTAGTTCATTGCCTACGATCTCCGATAAGCTGGGAATATCGAAAGATTTAGGCCAAGGCCGAGAAGGCAGCTCATTTTTGGCTAGAAAACCGAGTTGCAGCAACAAGTGGCTTTTTCCGACGAAAATCCGATGTTCTTGCTGAAGGCATGAATCTCACCGACTCTTTTAGCCAAGGCTAAGCATACCAGGAAAAGAGTCTTAAGAGTGAGATCTTTCAGGGAGGCTGATTGTAACGGCTCAAACCTGTCTGACATGAGGAATCTTAGTACCACGTCTAAATTCCATCCAGGGGTAGCCAAACGACGCTCCTTGGTGGTCTCAAAAGACTTAAGGAGGTCTTGCAGATCTTTATTGTTGGAAAGATCTAAGCCTCTATGCCGGAAGACCGATGCCAACATGCTTCTGTAGCCCTTGATAGTGGGAGCTGAAAGGGATCGTCCTTTTCTCAGGTATAAGAGAAAATCAGCTATTTGAGCTACAGAGGTACTGGTCGAGGATACAGAAACTGACTTGCACCAGTCTCGGAAGACTTCCCACTTCGATTGGTAGACTCTAATGGTAGACGCTCTCCTTGCTCTAGCAATCGCACTGGCTGCCTCCTTCGAAAAGCCTCTAGCTCTCGAGAGTCTTTCGATAGTCTGAAGGCAGTCAGACGAAGAGCGTGGAGGCTTTGGTGTACCTTCTTTACGTGTGGCTGACGTAGAAGGTCTACCCTTAGAGGAAGACTTCTGGGAACGTCTACTAGCCATCGAAGTACCTCGGTGAACCATTCTCTCGCGGGCCAGAGGGGAGCAACTAACGTCAACCTTGTCCCTTCGTGAGAGGCGAACTTCTGCAGTACCTTGTTGACAATCTTGAACGGTGGGAATGCGTAGAGATCCAGATGTGACCAATCTAGGAGGAAGGCATCTATATGTATTGCAGCTGGGTCCGGGACTGGGGAGCAATAGATTGGAAGCCTCTTGGTCAGCGAGGTTGCAAAGAGATCTATGGTTGGTTGGCCCCAAGTGGCCCACAGTCTCTTGCACACATCCGTGTGGAGGGTCCATTCTGTTGGAATTACTTGCCCTTTCCGACTGAGACAATCTGCTATGACGTTCAAGTTGCCTTGGATGAACCTCGTTACTAGGGAGATGTCTTGACCTTTTGACCAGATGAGCAGGTCCCTTGCGATCTCGTACAACGTCAGTGAGTGGGTACCTCCTTGTTTGGAGATGTACGCCAAGGCTGTGGTGTTGTCTGAGTTTACTTCCACCACTTTGCCTCGAAGGAGATACTCGAAGCTTTTCAAGGCCATATGTACTGCCAACAGCTCCTTGCAGTTGATATGCATGCTCCTTTGACTCGAGTTCCACAGACCTGAGCATTCCCGACCGTCCAGTGTCGCGCCCCAGCCCAAGTCCGATGCGTCCGAGAAGAGAACGTGGTTGGGAGTCTGAACAGCCAGGGGAAGACCCTCTCTTAGGTTGATATTGTCCTTCTACCAAGTCAGACAAGACTTTATCTTTTCGGAAATCGGGATCGAGACCGCTTCTAGCGTCTTGTCCTTTTTCCCGTGAAAAGCTAGATGGTATTGAAGAGGACGGAGGTGTAGTCTTCCTAGTGACACAAATTGATACAGGGATGACAGCGTCCCTACCAGACTCATCCACAGCCTGACTGAGCAGCGTTCCTTCTTCAGCATCTTCTGGATGAATAACAGGGCTTGATCTATTCTGGGGGCCGACGGAAAAGCCCGAAAAGCTAGACTGTGAATCTCCATCCCTAAATACAGAATAGTTTAGGATGGGACCAGCTGCGACTTTTCCAAATTGACTAGGAGTCCCAATTCCTTGGTCAGATCTAGAGTCCACTTGAGATCCTTCAGACAGCGACGACTGGAAGAGGCTCTGAGAAGCCAGTCGTCCAAATAAAGGGAGGCTCGGATGTCCGATAAGTGGAGGAATTTGGCCACATTCCTCATCAGCCTCGTAAACACGAGAGGAGCTGTGCTTAGGCCAAAGCACAGGGCCCGAAACTGGTAGACCACATTTTCGAAAACGAATCTCAGAAAAGGTTGGGAGTCTGAGTGAATGGGGACGTGGAAGTAGGCGTCCCTTAGGTCTAGCGAGACCATCCAGTCTTCCCTTCTGACCGCTGCTAAGACTGACTTTGTGGTCTCCATGGAGAACTTCGTCTTTGTGACAAAGACATTCAGAGCACTGACATCTAGCACCGGTCTCCACCCTCCTGTCTTCTTTGAAACTAGGAAGAGACGGTTGTAAAATCCCGGTGATCGAAGGTCCGAGACTTTGACCACCGCTCCCTTCTCTAGCAAAAGAGACACTTCCAGTTTCAGGGCTTGTCTCTTTTCTTCCTCTCTGTACCTGGGAGAAAGGTCGATGGGAGACGTTGCTAGAGGGGGTTTGAGTACAAAAGGGATTTTGTACCCCTCTCTGAGTAACTTTACAGATTGTGAATCTGCGCCTCTCCTCTCCCACGCTTGCCAGAAGTTCTTGAGTCCGGCTCCCACTGCTGTCTGAAGTTGCGGGCAGTCAGACTCTGCCCTTGGAGGACTTGGGTCCTTTCCTCTTCCCTCGTTTCCCTTCGGCACGAGCACCTCCTCTGCTGGAGGCTCTGCCACGAAAGGGCGGAATAAAGCGAGACGCTGGAGTGTCTATCCTCGGTCTAGCAGATAATGTAGGCAAAGGGGGAGCTTTGCGAGCTGAGGATGCAACAAGATCGTGGGTGTCCTTCTGAACTAACGAAGCGGCAATTTCCTTTACCAAGACTTCAGGAAACAGGCACTTGGAAAGGGGAGCTAGCTCATTGGACCCTTCACGGACGGCCTTGTCCATGCAGGACATAATGAGCAAAGAAATATCCTTATCTGTCGTAGAGATTTTCCTGCTCAGGGCTCCTAAGCACCAGTCTAAAAAGTTAAAAGACTTCGAAAGCCCTAAAGATCCCTTAAAGAAGGTGGTCCAGGTCCGATGGTGACCAACAAATCTTCGAGCGTCTCATGGCAAGGCGGCGGGGAGAGTCTACAAGACTTGAGAAGTCGCCCTGGGCAGAGGCAGGAACTCCCAAGCCGAGAACTTCTCCCGTGGCATACCAGACGCTCGATCTAGAAGAGAGTTTAGATGGGGGAAAGGCAAATGCTGTCTTCCCTAAACTCTTCTTGGACTCCAACCAGTCTCCTAACAGCCGCAAAGCTCTCTTGGATGAGCGTGAGAGGACGAGTTTAGTAAAGGCAGGTGCGGTAGAAGGCATGCCTAATACAAACTCTGACGGCGGAGAACGAGGAGCCAAAGAAATAAAATGGTCAGGAAACAACTCTTTGAATACAGCCATGACTTTTCTAAAGTCCAATGATGGTTGAGTTGCCTTGGGCTCGTCCAGTTCTGACTGTTGATCGTCTTGTTGTTCAGCAACATCCTCATCAGATAGTTCCTCATCCGAAAACTGATGAGGAAACGGCAACGGAGTGGGCAACGTCTGGTTTGCTGAGTCCGGTCGCACTGGTGCATGCGTGATGGAGCCGGACGCAACGTCATGGAACTGCTGCACAGTCTGTGAACTGTCAACAACCATGGGAGCGCGAGGACGCACAGCGTCCACCCGAGACTGTCTAGACCGTCTGGGTTGTGCAGTCGAAACCACACCGGGTTGCGGAGGTTGACGCACCGCGTCAAAACAAGTCACCTCTGATGGTTGTTGAACGTCCTGAACGTCAACAACCACCTCCGAGCGTCGCTTAACGTCAACGTGCGGCTGGCAACCCACACTGGGTCGCATCGGTGGAGGAACCACCTCAACTGGTAGACGCGAGAAGGTAACCTCAGCATCAACAGGACGCACAACCGATCGCTTGGAAGGTTGTTGGCCAGAAGGTTCAGCAGCCACCTTCTCCGCATGAAAGTCCTGCATCAAGGACGTAAGCTTGGACTGCATGTCTTGCAGCAAAGCCCATTTAGGGTCTACGGGAGCAGGTGCGGCAACAGACGGGGTTAGCGACTGAAGCGGTACCGCTTTGCCTCTCTTAGGCGGTGAGCAGTCATCAGATGACGGCAACGAGTCCGAACTGACCCAGTGGCTACAACCGGGATGTTGGACTTGTCCTGAAGGGACCGACTTACGCTTTAAAGGTCGTGAGACCTTGGTCCAAAGTTTCTTACGAGAAACACCTTCAGACGACGAGGTAAAAACGGGCTCTCTCGTCTTACGTAGGTAGGGGCGATCTTGGGGAGATACGCCTGATACCATGGAGGGAACGTCTGTTCGCTGATCAAGGCCTCTCGAACCCATGCGTCGTACGACATTGCTTCTACCCTGGGCTTGGGAGCTTGCAAGAGGTCCCGGACTAGGAGGACGACAGGCACGAACAGACGAACCCTCAAGCGCAACACTGTTCACAACACTTTCACTAGGCACTTTATCACTTCCCGCGGCACTTTGGCACTTTAGCTCCTTAACATCCGCCATGAGTTGATTGCGGTCACTTGCAAGGGACTCAACTCTCTCCCCCAGGGCATGGATAGCACGCATCATGTCAGCCATCGATGGTTCCTGAGTGCCAGGAGGGGGGTTAGGAACAACCACTACAGGGGAAGGAATAGGTTGTGGGGCATGAGGAGAGGAAAAATCTATCGACCTAGAAGAACTTCTCCTAATTCTATCTCTCTCTAGCCTGCGTGTGTACTTCTCAAATTCGATAAAATCGAATTCCGAAAGGCCCACGCATTCCTCACACCGATCTTCCAATTGACAGGTTTTACCCCGACAATTGGAACAAACAGTGTGAGGGTCGAGAGAAGCCTTCGGAAGACGCCTAGAACAGTCCCTAGCATTGCATTTTCTAAACTTGGGAACTTGTGAAAGGTCAGCCATTTTGAATTGGTCAAGGGAAAATTCCAAAAAACGATCTAAGTCATCAACAATGAATCCGATACAAAAAAAGAGTTCAAGGATTTATTTGAAGAAAAACCCTGCACAGCGAAAGCTCAAAACCAGAATATAGTACTTCACCAAAGATGATGGGAAAAACTCCAGGTTTCAACAGCGAGTAAAGTACGTCTTGTCGACACGTCGACAGAGAGAAAATTGAGTCTTTGTTTACATGGAGTTTGGTATCTGGCCGACAGTTGGTGCTGATGGGCACACCCGCAACCTGTATAGCGATCGCTGGCGAGTTTTTTGTACAGTTTTTTTGTCTGTCGAGCAACAGAGTTGCAGCTATATATTCACCGGCTAAGTTAAATATTTAAAATTACATTGTGAAACTAGGCCGTCAAAAAATGACCTTTAGATTTCGCCCCTGATATAACAGTAAATTACATCTTAGTGCAAATTTTATTATGTATTTCTGTTCTAGGATAATATGAGTTTATTCTATAAAAAAAATTAGCCCCTTCCTATTTCATTTGGGTACCCAAAAAAATTCATGAAATTTGGAAAAATTTTTTTGGCCAAAAAAAGTTACCCTTTTTTTCTCATTTCAGATCTTGACTTCTATGGGTCCAACTCATTTCCAGCATTTACACGCTGTTGCTTTGCCATCTAAGAAGGTGTCCCTAAAGGGATTCATGTGTATATGTATATTTTTATTTTTTGTGAATATTTACGTTGTCTTTTTTTTGTATACTTAAATTTTTAATATATTTCCAATAAATAGTTATTTTGTAGATGGGTATCATTTATATTTTCAGTAGTTTTTAGCATTCTTGGAAATATTTTTAGCAAGTCAAACAATACAGATTGATGCATAACTAAATTTTTCTTGAATTTTTTTTGGAGTCGGGGTCGCGCGCGACCGAGTATACCCTTAAAGTGGTGTCCGAGGAGCCTACCTATCCAGGGTTAAGAAGGACATCCATCGATCTTCTTCGTCTCCTTCTCCCCCACATCTGGGGATCTTAGCCTGTATCCAGGTTCAGCTGGACTCGCCAATGGAAATAAGGTATGATACTCCTCTGATTCCTCTCACAGAGTACAGTATAAGTTATACTCGTGGTCACGAGGTTTCCCCTTGGCAAGGTCGGGGGAATCCTAAGTTTGAAGGGGTCTGTGTCGAATGTTCCTGACCCACTTCATCCTGAAACATTTGTTTCCATGAAGTTGCAAACCTTCAGTCGTACTGACATTCTGGGGATCTACAAAGAAAGAAGATAACGGAAGATTGTTGCTTCAAAAGAGTCTAGTCTGAGGACTATCTTCCCTAAAGATAGGGAACTCCTTGGCCACCCTGGCCTCAAGACTAAGTCTCCTATAGTAAAGAATGAGGGTTTGTATTTAGTGTAGGAACAAATGACAAACTCATAACAGAGTTTGTATTTTTCTTAATACAAACCCGAATTCTTTACACAAATCTTTCCTCCATCACCGCCCCCCTAGGATAGTCCTAACTAGAATCCGATAGAAGGTAAACAGCAGCTACCGACCGGCGGTCCCCCACCACTGACAGGTGGGTAATTACCTGTCCGGTCATTAACAACCTTGTTAAGGTTTTTCTGCCGTATTTTCCAGTTCGCGCTAGAATATCTCCTATAGTAAAGAATTCGGGTTTGTATGTTAGGAAAAATACAAACTCTGTTATAAGATTGTCATGTTTCCTTCTAAGGTATAACAGGAAGTCAGCAATCTGAGTCATACAGGTACTGGAAAAGGAAACAGTTAACTGCACCATTCTCTAAAAACCTCCCACTTGGATTGGTAAACCTTGATGGTAGAAGACCTCCTTGCTCTTGCAATAGCCCTAGCTGCCTCCTTCAAAAAACCTCTAGCTCTTGTGAGTTTTTCAATAGTCTGAAGGCAGTTAGATGTAGAGCTTGGAGGTTTTGATGGTACCTTTTCAAGGAAGGCTTCTCGGGGTGTCCACCATCCATTCTAGTACCTCTGTGAACCAATCTCTTGAGGGCCAAAAGGGGGCCACTAGAGTCAATCTGGTTCCCTTGTGTGACAAAAAATTTTTGCATCACTTTGTGCACAATCTTGAACGGAGGGAATGCGTACACGTCCAGGTGGATCAGTCTAAAAGGAAAGCGTCTATGTGGACTGCTTCGAGATCTGGCACTGGGGAGCAGTATGTCTCCAACCTCTTCGTCTTCGAGGTTGCGAACAGGTCTATGCAAGGACGACCCCAAATCCGCCACAAGTTCTTGCAGACCTCTTAATGAAGTGTCCATTCTGTGGACAGAACTTGACCTCTCCTGCTGAGACTGTCTGCCATCACGTTCTTTTCCCCCTGAATAAACCTTGTTACAGGGGTTACATTCTTCTCTTTTGCCCAGTAAAGAAGAACTCACAGTCTCGTAAAGGGACCTCGAGTGGGTTCCGCCTTGTTTGGCTATGTAAGCCACCGCTGTAGTGTTGTCGGCGTTGACCTGCACCACTCTGTTCAGTACTGACCCTTCGAAGACTTTGAGGGCCAACAGCTCCTGGTTTATGTGGAGGATCTCCTGATCTTTTGTCCAGAGACCCGAGATCTCCAACTTGCCCAGCGTTGCTCCCCACCCAGAGTCCGAGGCGTCGGAACACAACACAAGGTCTGGGTTCCTCTGTTCCAGGGAGAGACCTTCTAGAAGTTTGACTGGGTCGTTCCACCACTGAAAGCAACTTTTTACGGATTCCGTAATGGGGATGCATTTTGTCTCTAGTTTCTTTCCGTTGTTCCAATGACGGTTGAGGTGGAACTGAAGAGGGCAAAGATTCAGCCTTCCCAGGGAGACAAACTGCTCCAACAAGGAGAGGGTTCCCAGCAGACCCATCCACTCTCTCACAGAACACTTCCGTTTCTCTAGAAAGGAATGAAGTTTCAATAGGGCTTGCTCCGTCCTTGAGGCAGACGGAAAAGCCTGAAAAACTTGACTCCGAATATCCATCCCCAAATAAAGGATCTCTTGGGATGGTGTCAGTTGAGACTTGTCTCTGTTTATCAGAAGACTCAGTTCTTCTGATAACCTCAACATAATCTGTAGATCCTCCAGGCAGCGATTTTAGGAGTGAGCTCCGAGTAGCCAGTCGTCCAGATACAGGGAGGCTCTTGATACCTCTTGAATGTAGCATGCCTCCTAAATTCAACATCAGCTTCGTAAATATTTGAGGGGCGGTGCTTAGGCCGGAACAAAGGGCCCAAAACTGGAAAACTTCTATCTTGTACACAAACCTCAGGTAATGCTTGAAGTTCGGATGAATGGGGATGTGGAAGTAAACATCCTAGAGGTCTAAAGAGACCATCGAGTCATCCTTTCTTACTACTTCTAGGACTGATTTCGATGTCTCCATGGAAAACTTTGTCTTCTGAACGAAGGCGTTGAGAGCAATCACATCCAGGACTGGTCTTCATCCCCCCGAGTTCTTGGGAACCAGGAATAAGCGGTTGTAGAAAGCTGGTGACCGCAAATCTCGCACCCGCTCTATTGCCTCCTCCTCCAACAAGAGAGAGATTTGATTTTGCATAGCCTGTATCTTTAACTCCTCTCTGTATCTGGCAGTAAAATCTATCGGAGCTACTACTAAAGGAGGTTTCCCTATGAAAGGGATTTTGTATCCCTCCTTTAGTAACTGTACGAACTAAAGGTCTGCTCTTCTCTCCCAAGCTCGCCAGAAGTTGTTTAGTCTGGCACCTACTGCTGTCTGAAGGCGAATGCAGTCAGACTCTGCTTCGCCCTGGCTTCGATCCTCTTCTCCTTGCTCTCCTTCCCTCGGGTCTGGAACTACCCCTACTGAAAGTTTTCCCTCGAAAGGGGTGCGAAAACTGAGGGAATGGAGCTTCTTCCTTAGGTTTGTGGCTTGCGAAGGAAGTAGGCTGAACCTTCCTTGCTGTTTTTTACACCAAATCCTGTGTGGCCTTTTGGGTTAAAGCGTTAAGAGACCTCTCTGACCAACTCTTGAGGAAAAAGAGAGGAAGAAAGAGGTGCGTACAGCAATTCCGACTTAGGAACACGCGCCGAATAAAGGGCCGCCAACTCATTGGATCCATCTCTTAAGGCTTTATCCATGCACGACAATGTGGATGAGACTTTCAGTGTCCCCATCCTTCAAAGCAGAAACCTTTATCCCCAAGGCTCCCAGAGGCCATTCAAGGAAATTGAACACCTCGAAAGCTCTAAAGACGCCTTTGAGAAGTTGATCAAGCTCTGACGTTGACCAAAGTATTTTGGTCCTTCTCATGGCTGTCCGACGAGGGGCATCTACCAGACTCGAAGTCTCCTTGGGCAGAGGCAGGAACCCCCAAGCCGAGAACTTCTCCCGTCTCGTACCAAACGCTAGATCTGGAAGCCAATCTAGCCGGGGGGAAAAGAGAAAACAGTCTTTCCCTGGTCCTTCTTGGATTGCATCCAGTTTCCCATCATTCTTAAGGCTCTCTTAGATGATCGAGACAGCACCATCTTTGTGAACAGAGACTCCTTCAACGCCTTCCCTAGCGTAAACTCTGAAGGCGGGGAACGAGGAGCAGCAGGCACAAAATAATTTGGAAACTCTTCGGTAAAAACTCTGAGTTTCTTTAAGTCAACCAAAGCATGAAGGGTCTTAGGATCTTCTCCTTCCGAGACTTCCTCTAAAAGATCACTAGGGGAAAGGTGATCATCGATCCCTTCCTCCGACAGGTCTCTAATTGAGGTAGAAACGTCTTGTTTCCTAGGAGTCAACTCCTTAAAATTCTGACTTCTGGCGTCAATGGGTCCAAGATCATGACGCCTGGCGTCACGTTGTCCCAACGCTTGATGCTCGGAACTATGACGCTCCCAATCTTGATGATCGGAACTATGACGTTCGCGATCTCGACGCTCGGTTCGTCTAGCGTCATCACGACGTCTGAGGCTCTTACTCTCGGCGTCACGTCTAACTGCTTGACGCTCTGCGTCATGCGTACCAGTATCTCGACGCTTAGCAAGAAGTTCCTCCTTACACCGCTCGGAGTCATGGCTACCAGGCTCTCGACGCTTGGTAAGCTGCCCGTTGTCAAGAACCTCTCGACTCTTAGCCTTCTGACGCTTGCCGTCAAGGTGTGAAGAATCCTGACGCTCGGGGTCTTGGTGAGCCACTCTCTTCTTATCCGCAGGCTGATAGACTTGCATGAGGGAAGAGAGTTTCTGCTGCATATCTTGCAGTATACTAAAATTAGGCTCAACTTGTTGTGGCAAAACAGGAGACATTGCTTCTACCACAAGATCACTACGTCACTCAAGGAGAGCGCAGTGTCCAGGGGACGAAAACCAATCTGAAGGAGGAGGAAGAGCATGCACCGAGGTCATGCCAATTTCAAAAAACTGTCTTGCAACCGGTGGGGCTTGACGCTCGACAGCTTCCGACATCCTTCTATCTCCTACCGACATAAAAGGGCGCTTGGCAGGAGAGCATTCTTCGGAAGAGGAAGGAAAACGCTCCGGACTGCTCCAATGGCTGCAACCAGGAGCCTGAGGCGTCATGACACGACGCTGATCAACAGAGTCAATCTTCCTCTTCAGAGGTATGGATGCTAGACGCCAGCCCCATCTGGGCGCTGCGTCATCCGAAGAGGACGAAAACACTTTCACCTTACCTTTCCCATGGCGAGGGAGAGCGTCCTGTGAAGCGTTAACAGGTACGCTCGAGGGGACGCCTGCATGGGCGCTAACGCCTCTCATTTCCTTTCACCGTTCGTCATTCCTTCTTTCAGGGTTTGGGGAGCTTGGAAGGTCTATGGCTATGAGAACGACAGGTCCGAGCAGACGCACCCTCCACTGCACTGATTAAATTCACTGCACTTTTAGCACTGACACTAGCACTCTTTAATTCTTTAACGTCGGACATTAACTTGGGTCTGTCCGCTGCGAGCGACTCGAGTTTCACGCCCAGGGCTTGAATAGCCACCATCATGTCCTTTAGAGTTGGTTCATCAGTAGTAACAGTAGTGGGATCTGGAACTACCACTACAGGGGAAGGATTAGGTTCGTTGACACGGGGTGGGGAACAATCTCTAGAAGAACGAGATAAACTCTTACTCCTCATCCTATCCCTTTCAAGCTTACGAGTGCAGCGGTCATACTCTAACCACTCACTCTCAGACAAAATATCACATTCATCGCAACGATCAACCAACTCACAAACTTTACCTCTACATTTTACACAAATGGAGTAGGAATCAACAGAAGCTTTTAGTAAGCCGACCCAGATCTTACAACCTCTCACACACCTAAATGTTGAAGAAGAGTCTGACATTTTGAATATTTTAAAGAGAGATCAAACAAGCAAGGGTTAAAATAACAAAATCCAATCGTGGTCCAAGAAAATCCAAAAACAAATCCAAACGAGCGAAAGCCTAAAGCAAATTGTACATCACCAAGATAACTGCAATTATACACAGGTTACGGAGTGAAAAATCCAACGATGTCGCCGGTGCAGCGCCAGGGAAGATCTGAGGAATGATTGGAATGGTTCCAGGTACCTGGGTAGAGGGCGCACTGGTGGTACACCTGGCTACCCAATCGGCAATTGCCGCGAGTTTTGAAATTTCTGGCGTGACATCAGGGACTAAGCTATATATATATATGTAACTACCAGGTAAGTCAGATGTTTAAAAAGTGTATGTACTTACTATTATACGAGATCTGGCATAGCCTGATTCACTGAGGTCAAATTAAGCTAATAATTGTCATCTATAGCTAAACTACAAACCAAGATGGAAAAACAAGAAGTTATAAACACAAGGGTACCATCAGGGAAAATAGCACAATAAGGAAATAAGAAAACAGAATAGTGTCCGAGTATACCCTCAAGAAAGAGAACTAACACATGGCAGTAGAAGACCATGATACAGAGGCTATAACACTACACAAGATTAGTTAACAATAGTTTGATTTTGGAGTGTCTTCCTAGAATAGTTGCTTGCTATACTAAACCCTCTATTTGACCTATTGAACAATTAGTGTTGTCAGGTGCATCCATAAAAGTTTGTGATGTGTGCTTGTCACTAGCATGAAACAAGAGTGAGCACTGAGGGAATTTGGCCAACAGTGAAATTCAATGTGACACAAAGCTTAAACAATTCGTAATCAAATACTGTAGTGCCATCAATCTAAATGCGTAGCTATGCATCCCAAGTTTTGGTCGCAATTGTGTAAATAGTGCATAACTAGTGTGAGCAATGAACAAACAGGGAGCAAAACAATGTTTCTCTTTACCCATCTTTCCTTGGTGTATCGCACAAATAGCAAGGATACAATCATGTAATTGTGTTATGTTTCAGGGTGGCTAAACAATCAAATGGTATTATCTCCACAGGTGGCTTGTGCCTTGGGCACCTTACTGCCTACTTGTAATCTACCTTTTTTGTGATACTTGAGGATCAGGTGATTACCAACATTTTTTCAATACTCCTACCCCACTGTCTAAAATGCTACAAATCTCACATGTTCCCCTTTAATTCGTATCTAGATAAAATGCTCTACATTATTCATACCTTAATTCTGGCTGGAGGAAGTTGTGGCTGGATGTAATGAATGGCTAAGAAGGCTTCTCTCCTCAAGATATACAGCTATCAGCCATTAAGAAGGCTGTCCAACTAGCGAAGCATCTAGGTGAAAAGTTTGATGACATCGAGGAAGTCAGTTCCCTCATCGATACCCACTTTGACCCCCAGACAGACGAGGATCTTGAAGAGTTAACCAAGCCTGACAGCGAAGACGAGCCTGCATATATTTCTTCTTCTGAGGAGGAAGAGGGCCTGTCATTGGAGCGTGTTACTTCTATTGGTGACCTCAGGAGTGCTAAGGAGAAGTCCATGCCATAGGATCCTTATATGGACTACTGCATCAAATTTGAAAACATTGTTGAGTTTGCTGATTACAAGGGTCATCTTAATACGTTGAAGAAGCAATGCAGTAGCTCTTGATCACCATGTTCTTCGAGCGTTTGCCTAAACCTCAATAGCCTCAAGAACCTTCTGCTCCTGAAGGAAGGGAGGTGACCCCAGAGGAAATGTAACTCGTTTGCTTTGCTGTGCAATCATCTCTTCATTGTCATTCATCAGACAGCACAGCTAATTCACCATCAACCTCATTTTCAATCAACATTTACCCTGAGGCAAGTTAAAAACTAATTACAGTTTGTACTGCACAATCAGAAGTTTATTCATTCTACAAAATGTACATTTTTGGTAAACTATGCTCGCTCTTCTTTCTGCTTTAACATAACTGTAATTCAAAAACATTGTGTGCATTTGTGTGACAGGTGCTTTAGTTACTAACACCAATTACACAAGTATACGTACACATACAAAATTAACAGCAGGAATCTTGCTTGTATCACAATAAAATACCTTAGAAATACGAGTACAAAAACAACCGGTAGGTTATTTACTGATGTGTCATCAATGAATCTTGCTTGTATTACAATAAAATTAGCTAAAAAAATTTATGGAAAAAAAAAAAAACTTAATCATTGTATGAACTGTACTATATTGTAAAATAAATTAGCCACGGTTAAAAATAAAAGTTAAAGAAACAGTTTGTTTATGCATGATAGAAAATGTACTACTATACAATAAGGGTAACATTAATAAAGTGCATACAGTAAGTACGACAGTACTGTATATTTAGCATATGAACAGCATTGTACTGTACGTTTTGTGTTATGGTAGTTTGTTAACTGGGGTTCATGAGCCACATCTGATATAATTTTCTGGAATATATCTTAAAACTATTCTTAAATCTGAATTGTTTTATTTTTTTTGTTATCAAACATTTATATATTTCAAAATAGGCAGTTATAGGCATTTTTAATTGTTTCAAATATTCACAAAATTGCAGTATTTGTGGGGGAGGGGGGTACCTGTATTATTAGAATTATTATGCAGGGTACCTGTATTATTAGAATTATTATGCAAAGGGCTTACCATTGAATAGTTAACACGTGTGTGTTCTGCTTTGCACCGTTGGTTTGAAAACGCTGGCCACTAGTATAATTATCCAAAACCCGGAAATTATATTTTATTTAATAGGTGTTACAGTTCTGTGTTGAAATCTAGTGAGATCGAGAAGTACAAACTTGTGTAAAGTGCAGTCTGACTGTATTCTTATTAATTTGGTCTATTAAAAAAAAAAGAAAAAAAATTGTTTATATACAAAGCAGGTTACATTGAGATTTCCTTTTTTCAACCTATAATCATTAGGTAAAATTTCTTTGAATACAAATACAAATCTTCATCCTTTAAAATGAGAATTGATTGAAGCCCTGTAGGAGCTCTGCAATTTAAACTTAAAACGAGATGTTGGAAAAAGCTGGTAGTTGGCAGCCAGAGGGGAACTTCTCCTCTTTTGGAGGTGAACTAAACAGAGGAGGGGAACTTCTCCCCTTTTGTAAGTGCACTAAACAGAGGAGGGGAACTTCTCCCCTTTTGTAGGTGCACTAAACAAGAGGAGGGGAACTTCTCCCCTTCTGTAGGTGCACTAAACAGAGGAGGGGAACTTCTCCCCTTTTGTAGGTGCACTAAACAGAGGAGGGGAACTTCTCCCCTTTTGTAAGTGCACTAAACAGAGGAGGGGAACTTCTCCCCTTCTGTAGGTGCACTAAACAGAGGAGGGGAACTTCTCCCCTTTTGTAGGTGCACTAAACAGAGGAGGGGAACTCTGCCCTTCTGTAGGTAAACTGAACATATAATTAATTTCCCTTGGTTCGGTTTCATTTTACCATAATCTATCCTTATTAAAGGACCAAGATGTTTCAGAATACCACTAAACATTAAACCTAGTTCTTAAAAATTTTTGTGCACAGACCTTGTATTAAAATTACTCTTGTAGCAGACCCCTTTTTAGTGTACCTCAGGGTTTAATAAGCTAAAATTGCTACAAAATTATTTATCAACTGGTTATCTTCAACATACATGCTTTAATTCTACTCCTCACATCATCTACAGTTCTTAATGCAAGTGGCACTGTTTTTGTGGATTCTCTGCTCTTGAAATATCTGGTTCCAATGTGCTGAAATTCAGTCATGTATCGGGTTGGACATTGAATTAGAGGCTCTTAGTTTTAAATTTAACTCTTCAATTGCTGCAGAACCAGAGTACTCTGGCTGGATATGATCCTAAAACCCAACCAAACTCCTTTCCCTGAAAAGATTTTAAAGATGTCCCATTTGTTGCAATCTGGACAAGATTGTCAACGACCTTTGATTATGGAATGACAACCGACTTATCTTTCTCTTGATTGACTGTAACAAATGGATTTCTAATCCGCTCACAGCTTAGGTCTAATTCTTCAAAATAATTTCCCAACTCTTGAGTGAAGGCCTTGAAAGCTTGTGTTGTGTCACCTAGTTCTTTGGCAGATAGAAAGAATTTTATAAAGGAAGTTGAGAGAATTAAAATGATTAAAGTCAAACCACCATACCAAAAGTCCAGCTTTGTTTGTAGTGCCTGCATTTTGTCTTGACCCTTAAGGATAGTAGTAGCTTTTTCATGTTAGTTTCAATCCTTACAGTGTACTGAAAATATCTGAATTAAGCCAGTATTTTGAACCATGTGTTATGCATTCAATTATAGAGGTAATGGCATTCGTGCAAAATAAATTTGCACTTTGTAACGAAGTTCAAAGATACACGAATGAATTTTTCCCTGTACCAGCTAGCAAACCTCTTCACGCAAGGCTATAGATAAGCAGATGCCCCGTGATTTACCTTTGATGAACTTCAAAAATCTTAACTGCCTCGTCCAGAAATGTTTTATGGCAGGTAGGCATGTTTCACAGCATGTTGTTAGCAATGAATACAACTTGTAGCCTTTAAAAGTGGTACAATACGTCGTACTAGGCTTTCTATGATGTGTCACTGTACTTTGTCCAAAGACATATTGTTCCGAGAGTGAAAATTAGTCATTCAACTTGGTCTGTATTGGATTGTACATTGGACAATGTTCACAAGGCTCAACTTGCCCCTTTCACACCACAAACCTTAAGAAGTAAGAGCAGCTAGTTTCCAGTTTTTCCTACCAATATCATGGGTTACTGTTTTACAATTACATTCAGTTATGACATCCTACATCATGTTTTATGGGAAAACCACATCTTGGATACAAAGCAAGGGAGGATCTGTAGTGTAGACTATTTTTTGCCCCTCCATTAACAGTAACAATTCCAGTCAATACTTGCTTCCTCTCACTCATTACTTTGTTATGATCATCTTGAGTCAGAATTATGTAATGCCCATCAAGCAACTCCCAAGGGGTCATCTTCAACCACGTCCGAGAATTTTTTAGGTGTCATTCTCTGGCCCAATGATCATCTTCACCCATAAAGTTTTTCAGTCAAACCACAGATATTTGCAGCAGTACGTAGCTTTACATCTTAGAACAACTTCTACCAGAGAGAGACGGTCGACAAACACGAAGAATTCCCAGTATTTACGACTTCTGGGTTCTGATAGTCATCAATGGCTGATTGGAGTCATACTATAAAGTGCTTGCTTTAATAACTGGAGAAATATAGAGTAGCAGAGACTAGAATTCAAACCATTATTGTCCAGTACCTGAATACATGGTAGATATTATGGATCACTATCAAGGGTTAGCAGGCCCTTGAATTCTAACCTGTCAATTTGCAGGTACCACAGAACCTCTGGCAGGAAACAAAGATGGTACCTGTTAAGGAAGTCACTAGTCACCTCTAGCTTCTTACACATACAATATATTAGAATTGTGGGGCTGTAGTGGTTTGTGGACTGTGGCCAGATGTAGCATGCAGAATGCCTAGTGTCTTGAATGCCGACCACAGTTCATCGTTCACTGGACAAAAAATACAAGATAAAACGATGAGATACCCAGAAATATGGGAAAAAGTAAACAATCAAGGATGAACTGGGTACCACCCCTCAATTTTATAGTGGGCAAGGGTACCCAACGAGAACTGTAGTTGCTTAATATAATTCTAGAGGTATGCCATCTCACTTATTACTGGCATGCATGGAGTCCAATAAATAGTGGCATTTACATTTCAAGTTAATTGAACATTACAAACAGGAGGTAAAAATAATATTAAAAAGAAACAAAATCATCAGGCTGGAACGATGACAATCTTAGGTGAGGAAGTGTATTGAAAGAGGATTAACAACTAAAATATTTTATTCAAACAATCAAGAGAAAAAACAAATTCCAAATTTGTGAAAATACAGGTATACAAAAAGCAGGAGACACAAATCTCTCCATACAGAACCTCTTAGGAATCAATCCTCTAAATATTTAATCTACAAATACAAGTGTAAATAAAGACCAACATAATGTATAAGTTTGGACTAAATTCATATGTAATTAGAAGGGTTGCTTCAGTTAGGATCAAATGGATTATAAGACAAGGTTACACATGTGACCTGTCTACTTTCTCCCCTTTACATCAGGCAAAATAAATTATCTATTATATTAAGAAAAGGCTTATTATCCTCAATGGTACACTCAAAAGGGACAGCTAAATTTCATACAGTATAGTAACTTCCTAAAAGCCACACTACAGAAATCTACATATTATAGTACCTTAATGAACGCAACAATGTACGTTGCTGTTGCCTGTTGGTCCAATTATCTGGACAAGCAACACCACCGGTACATTAAATATCAAGATACAAAAGTTAACAGCAGTCAACCTTGGCAGTTAGGATAAAGACAAAGCCTTTTTGGTCAAGGTCACCATAATCAAAAAGTTCCAAGCTGGTGACATGAGAAAACTTCAAGCTTAATGGAGAACCCCACAACATGGCAGTTCACGACCTATACAGTGAGTCAATAGGGTCTGGACATAAATCTCAGACTACCTTCTGATAACAGACACACAATCGTATTTTTCACCCCCCCCCCCCACTTGTGTCCACTGCACTAATATTCTAATATTCCCACACAGTAAATCATTGCTTACTCTCACCTGGCACTTTAACATTCCTCTACAGTGTCCTGTTGTTGGCAGGATACTCAAGTTTTTTTTTTCAAATTCAAACACTGATACCTTACATGATAACTGGATTGAAATTAAAAGGTCATCAAAAGCACAGGGAGTCCTCATCACTCTCGCTGCATATGTTTTATAGTTTCCACAGAATTCATTAATTCAGATAGTTCATCCAAGTGACCATGGTTTTTTTTTCTTTTTGACTATCTTCATCTTATAATAATTTCTAGCATTTGATCCCCGCTGGGTGCAGAGCACCATTACTCTGTAATAAAAAGAAGAATTTTAAATGATGGACTGGAGATAATTAAACTAAACAGTACAAAATATTTTAAGAAAAATAAAATGTACAAATACTAACTAAACAATAAAAATGTTAAATAAATAAATCTAAAAAAATATTTGTGGTTTTTTCTATGCCTTTTTCCACAGTTTTATGAGTGAACACGAGTGGAACGACTTGCAAATTCAACCAGGCCAGATCAGGTGATCTGTGGTATTGCCCATCAAGGTGCACCTGTAAATTTCTACTGTAAAAAAAGAATGCAAATATAAGGAAAAACTACAACAATAAAAACCTGAAAAATCACAAATATAATTCATATGTTAAATTTCCTTGGCTGCTTCCCACACAATATCAAGGTGTACCTGGAATTTACTCTCTAATAAAAACAATACAAATATAAGGTGTTACCGTAACAATATAACATATTAGGATATAATACAAAAATCCTAAAATTTAAAAAATATAAGCCATACTTTACTTTTCCTTGGCTGCATTAAAACAAGGAGCACAGCGTTTCTCTTGGGTAATAAAAGTGGACTGGTGCATCTTCCAAACAAACCTGTAAGGCAACAAAAACAATTTTCGAACTTATATTTTCCTAACCTTAAAATTTATTTACGTTAAGCATACATACTGTTCAAGTAAGAATAAAATTATCAAAGGATTTTCGAATTACACACATTAGATACACTAACTACAGACAGTACTGTATATACTAACCTGCTTCATCCAAGGCACGCCTTCAATTACCACAGCAATGTCACGAAACTCTGCGGGGAAGATTCTCATACCTTGTTGCCTTCTGATGCAATCTCCCAAGTTATCTTTACCTTTTTTAATGATAACCGTCTCAGAGTAATCAATTCATCGATAATAGCATTAATAAGGGTCACCGATACTTGGTTAAGGTTCCTAACGTATGCCGTTTGAAAAATTGAAAAGAAAGAACTTTCTCCACTGCTAGCCCATTTATAAAGCTGGTCTACATTCAACATGAACAAGGCAGTCTCCATCTGGATCAGGGCTTTGTCATGCACCATACCAACATGTTTAGCAATGGTCTGGGGAACTTGCAGATACATTAGCACACTGTCTTCTTTCCCAGAATATACAGCACAATATTCTCATTACCATTACATGTTTGACCTACAATGGCAAATGATAAACAATTATCTAGCCCTTAACATTGTACTATGTCATCACATTCTTCTGACACTTAGAAACTCAGGAGAGTACATTGGCTAGGTACTGTAAATAATGTATACAGAGAGCAGACAATGCGGTGCAATTGTTACCATTTTTATTAAAGTGTATAAAACTTTGTTGAACTACTGGATCAGTAACCCACTGATGTTCTTGATTTTAAGATAGCAATTTCAGCTATTCACATACAGACCAGGTAAATATTCATTGTATAATTTTGAGTTTTTGGACTCTATGCATCCTCCTTCATGATGGTACACCACAACATTCTAGCTCCTCCACCTCTTTATCTTTACCTCTCCTGGTCTACTGTATTACATATATTTGGGTCAAGTTCAACATTATCAAAACAGTTCCAAGCTGGTGACATGAGAAAATTTCAATCTTAATGGAGAACCCCACAACATGGCAGTTCACGACCTATGCAGCGAGTCAATAGGGTCTGGACATAAATCTCAGACTACCTTCTGATAACGGAGACACAATCTTAATTTTTTCCCCCACTAGTGTCCACTGCACTAATATCCTAAGATTCCAACACAGTAGATCATTGCTTGCTCTTACCTAGCACATTAAAATTCCTCTACAGTGTCCTGATGTTGGCAGGATACTCTTTTTTTTTTTTCTAATTCAAACACTGATACCTTACATGATAACTGGATTGAAATTAAAAGGGCATCATAAGCACAGGTGAGTCCTAATCACTCTCGCTATCTATCTTTTATAGTTTCCACAGAATTCATTAATTCAGATAATTCATCCAAGTGACCCTGTTTTTTTTTTTTGACAATCTTCATCTTATAATAATTTCTAGCATATGATCCCCGCTGTGTGCAGAGCACCGTTACTCTGCAATAAAATGAAGAATTTTGAATGATGGACTGCGAGATAATTAACGAGTGGGACGACTTGCAAATTCAACCAGGCCAGATCAGGTGAACTGTGGTATTGCCCATCAAGGCGCACCTGTAAATTTCTACTGTAAAAAAAAAAATGCGAATATAAGGAAAAACTATAACAAACCTGAAAAATCAAAAATATAATTCAATCTTAAATTTCCTTGGCTGCCTCTCACACAATATCAAGGTTGTGGAATTTGCTATCTCTATAATAAAAACAATACAAATATAAGGTGTGTTACTGTAACAATATAACATATTAGGATATACAAAAATCAGAAAATATGTTATTTTTATAATAAAATAAATTTTTGAATATACTTACCCAGTGATTATATAAGCTGCAACTCTGTTGCTCGACGGAAAACTCTACGTTAAAAATCTGCCAGCGATCGCTATGCAGGTAGGGGGTGTACTTCAACAGCGCCATCTGTCGTGCAGGTACTCAGTACTCAATGTAAACAAAGAACTCAATTTTCTCCTCGGTCCACTGCGTCTCTATTGGGGAGGAAGGGAGGGTCCTTTAATATATAATCACCGGGTAAGTATATTCAAAAATTTATTTTATTATAAAAATAACATTTTTCAATATTTAACTTAGCCGGTGATTATATAAGCTGATTCACACCCAGGGGGGTGGGTAGAGACCAGCAATAAATGTTTACATTATTATGAGCTAAGGATTTTTTATTTCATTTTAGAAGTTATCAAAATAACAAACTTAAAATAAATAAGTACCTGGTAAGGAAGTCGACTTGAACAATTACTCTGCCTTTTTAAGTACGTCTTCCTTACGGAGCCTCGCGATCCTCTTAGGATGCTGAGCGACCCCTAGGAGCTGAAGTATCAAGGGTTGCAACCCATACAACAGGACCTCATCAAAACCTCTAATCTAGGCGCTTCTCAAGAAATGACTTTGACCACCCGCCAAATCAAGTAGGATGCGAAAGGCTTCTTAGCCTTCCGGACAACCCAAAAACAATAATAAAACATTTCAAGAGAAAGATTAAAAAGGTTATGGAAGTAGGTAATTGTAGTGGTTGAGCCCTCACCCACTACTGCACTCGTTGCTACGAATGGTCCCAGAGTGTAGCAGTTCTCGTAAAGAGACTGGACATTAAGATAAAAAGACGCGAACACTGACTTGCTTTTACAATAGGTTGCGTCGATTATACTTTGCAGAGATCTATTTTGTTTAAAGGCCACGGAAGTTGCGACAGCTCTAACTTCGTGTGTCCTTACCTTCAGCAAAGCTTGGTCTTCCTCATTCAGATGGGAATGAGCTTCTCGTATTAACAGTCTGATATAATAGGATAAAGCATTCTTTGACATAGGCAAAGATGGTTTCTTAACTGAACACCATAAAGCTTCAGACGGGCCTCGTAAAGGTTTAGTTCGTTTTAAATAGAACTTAAGAGCTCTAACAGGGCATAAGACTCTTTCTAGTTCATTGCCTACGATCTCCGATAAGCTGGGAATATCGAAAAATTTAGGCCAAGGCCGAGAAGGCAGCTCATTTTTGGCTAGAAAACCGAGTTGCAGCGAACAAGTGGCTTTTTCCGACGAAAATCCGATGTTCTTGCTGAAGGCATGAATCTCACTGACTTTTAGCTGTGGCTAAGCATACCAGGAAAAGTGTCTTTAAGGTGAGATCTTTCAGGGAGGCTGATTGTAGCGGTTCGAACCTGTCTGACATAAGGAATCTTAGTACCACGTCTTAATTCCAACCAGGTGTAACCAAACGACGCTCCTTCGTGGTCTCAAAAGACTTAAGGAGGTCCTGTAGATCTTTATTGTTGGAAAGATCTAAGCCTCTGTGACGGAAGACTGATGCCAACATGCTTCTGTAACCCTTGATAGTGGGAGCTGAAAGAGATCGTTCTTTCCTCAGATATAAGAGGAAGTCAGCTATTTGAGTTACAGAGGTACTGGTCGAGGATACTGATACTGACTTGCACCAGTTTCGGAAGATTTCCCACTTCGATTGGTAGACTCTAAAGGTGGATGTTCTCCTTGCTCTAGCAATCGCTCTGGCTGCCTCCTTCGAAAAGCCTCTAGCTCTCGAGAGTCTTTCGATAGTCTGAAGGCAGTCAGACGAAGAGCGTGGAGGCCTTGGTGTACCTTCTTTACGTGTGGCTGACGTAGAAGGTCCACCCTTAGGGGAAGTGTTCTGGGAACGTCTACTAGCCATCGAAGTACCTCGGTGAACCATTCTCTCGCGGGCCAGAGGGAAGCAACTAGCGTCAACCTTGTCCCTTCGTGAGAGGCGAACTTCTGCAGTACCTTGTTGACAATCTTGAACGGAGGGAATGCATATAGATCTAGATGTGACCAATCTAAGAGAAAGGCATCTATATGAACTGCTGCTGGGTCCGGGATCGGTGAGCAAAATATTTGGAGCCTCTTGGTCATCGAGGTTGCGAAGAGATCTATGGTTGGCTGGCCCCAGGTGGCCCAAAGTCTCTTGCATACATCCTTGTGGAGGGTCCATTCTGTTGGAATTATTTGTCCCTTCCGACTGAGACAATCTGCCATGACATTCAAGTTGCCTTGGATGAACCTCGTTACTAGTGATATGTCTAGACCTTTTGACCAGGTGAGGAGGTCCCTTGCGATCTCGTACAACGTCAGAGAGTAGGTCCCTCCTTGCTTGGAGATGTACGCCAAAGCCTGGTGTTGTCCGAGTTCACCTCCACCACTTTGCCTTGAAGGAGAGACCTGAAGCTTTTCCAGGCCAGATGTACTGCCAGTAGCTCCTTGCAGTTGAAATGCATTGTCCTTTGACTCGAGTTCCATATTCCCGAGCATTCCCGACCGTCTAATGTCGCACCCCAGCCTACGTTCGATGCGTCCGAGAAGAGAACGTGGTTGGGAGTCTGAACAGTCAGGGGAAGACCCTCTCTTAGGTTGATATAGTCCTTTCACCAAGTCAGACAAGACTTTATCTTTTCGGAAACCGGGATCGAGACCGCTTCTAGCGTCTTGTCCTTTTTCCAGTGAAAAGCTAGATGGTATAGAAGAGGACGGAGGTGTAGTCTTCCTAGTGACACAAATTGATCCACGGATGACAGCGTCCCTACCAGACTCATCCACAGCCTGACTGAGCAGCGTTCCTTCTTCAGCATCTTCTGGATGGATAGCAGGGCTGGGGGCTGATCGTCTTGTTCAGCAACGTCCTCATCAGAGGGTTCCTCATCCGAAACTGAGGAGGAAACGGCAACGGAGTGGGCAACGTCTGACTCGCTGAATCCGGTCGCACTGGTGGATGCGTGACGGAGCCGGACGCAATATCATGGAACTGCTGCACAGTCTGTGAACTGTCAACAACCATGGGTGCGCGAGGAAGCACAGCGTCAACCCGAAACTGTCTAGACCGTCTGGGTTGTGCAGTCAACACCCTACCGGGTTGCTGAGGTTGACGCACTGCGTCACAACAAGTCACCTCTGCTGGTTGTTGAACGTCCTGAACGTCAACAACCACCTCCGAGCGTCGCTTAACGTCAACGTGCGGCTGGCAACCCACACTGGGTCGCATCGGTGGAGGAACCACCTCAACTGGCAGACGCGAGTAGGTTACCTCAGCGTCAACAGGGCGCACAACCGACCGGTGGAAGGTTGTTGGCCAGAAGGTTTTTCTCCGCATTTAAGTCCTCTATCAAGGACGCAAGCTTGGACTGCATGTCTTGCAGCAAAGCCCACTTTAGGGTCTATGGGAGCAGGTGTGGCAACAACTGAGGCGGAACCGTTTACCATCCCTGAAAGCCTTGTTATGCGTGACATAATAGTACAGCAAAACTTAAAAGGCTCGACAACAGCTGAGAAGTTGACCTGTAAACAACTTGGAGCGTCTCCTGGCTAGGCGCCAGGGAGAGTCTACCAGAATTGAGAAGTCTATCTGGGCAGAGGCATGAACTCCCAAGCCGAGAACTTCTCTCGTGTCATATCAGACTCTCGCTCTATAAACCAGTTTAAAAGAAGGGAAAGTAAAGGATGTATCCCCCAAACTCCTCCTGGTGAAAAACCAGTCGCCTAGCCAACGTAACGCTCTCTAGGAGAGCGAGAGAGCACTAGCTTAAAAACAACGGCTTCGAAGTAGCTAGGCCTAGTGTAAGCTCTGACGTTTAGGCGAACGAGGAGCAGCAGTTACAAGATCCGGACGAAGATCCTTAAAAAAAATCATCATGATTTAATTAAAGTCCATAGGAGGCTAAGCAGCTTAAGGCTCCTCTCCATCTGACAGAGTCCTCAAGGGAATATCAGTAGGAGGGAGAACAGCAACTTCCTCATCTACAGGAACCTTGTCCGATAAAAGCTGAGTCTCTCACTGGTGCATTAGTAGCGGACCAGAACGCAACGTCATGTAACTGCTTGACAGTCTGTGAACTGTCAACAACTGAACTGTCAACCACAACAGGTGCGTGAGGACGTACAGCGTCCACTCGAGACTGCTTTGACTGCCTAGACTGAGCAGTCAAAACAACTCTAGAATGCGGAGGTTGACGCACAGCGTCAAAACAAGTCAACTCCGATTGTTAGTGAACGTCTAGAACGTCAACAGGAGCATCAGCCAGTGGCCTAACGTCCAAATGCGGCTGAAAAACCACACGAGACCGCATCGAGTGTGGTTCTAAACAACCTGACTGACGTGACTAAGCTACGCCAACGTCAACAGTAAGCACAAAGGAACGTTAGGTTGGCTGAAAGCCAGGATATCGATGAGATAAACGGCTAGACTCAACGGACTAATCGGCAGAATAGTCTTCCATAAGGGAGGCAAGCATATACTGCATGTTTTGCCATACAACCCCTTAAGGATCAACGGAAATGGTTGTGGTAATAGACGAGGGTAACGTCTGTGACCGCAACACTTTGCCTACAAAAAAAGACTTTCGGAGTCTGTGTTACGCTTTTGTTAGGCGGCGAGCAGTTATCCGATGACTGCATAGAGTCAGAGCTGTCCTAATGGCTGTAACCAGGACGCTGGACCTGTCCTGAAAGGACTGACTTTCGCTTAAGGGCTTCGAAACCTTGTGACAGGTTTCTTATGCGAAAAGCCTACGGATGGCGAGGAGAAACAACGTCTCTCTCGTCTTATGGTAGGGGAGATCTTGGTAAGAAACACCCGATACCATAGAGGGAAAACGTCTGTTTGTGGTCAAGGCCTCTCGAACCCATAAGTCTTTTGACATTACTTCTCCCCTGGGCTTGGGAGCTTGCAAGAGGTCCCGGACTAGGTGAACGACAGGCACGAACAGACGAACCCTCGGACGCAACACTGTAACACTTTGCGCCTCGGACGCAACACTGTAACACTTTGCGCATATCACTTTATCACTTCGATTTTCTGTTTTGCACTTATTTCTACCTGAAACACGCAATTCTACCCTTCATTAAAAGGTAGTAATTGCGAAATTAGTCGTATAATGCAAGCTCATAATACCAGCAAAAAACAGAAAACATATTTTAAGATAAAAAGAAAAATCAGTGGCTGGGAAAGAGACTAAACACTAGTTCATATAACTACGTTTTCAATCTCTCACCGCACATAGCCTGGGGACGAGAATAAAAACCTAAAAACGTTTTATCCTTCCTCCCCGTACAGAGACTAGGGACGAGAGTAACACGAGAACAACGTTACCCGCTTGAACGGAACGTTTTCTCTCCTCTCTCTCCCTCCATCTCTATCTCTCTCTCTCTTTCTCTCTTGATTTCGCACCTAAGAGAAGAGCCCAATTATATATCGTCAAAAAAAAACATGTTATTTGACTAAAGGAAAAAACTGAAAGGTTTTTCAAATAAAAAGTTCCTTTAAATTAGAATTTAAAACATTAAAGCTAAGAAAGAATGAACAAAACGTCAGAATCGATTTACTCTTACTGCAAAGTGAAACCGTGATACACTCTCTCTCTATCGTAACGATAGAGCGCATGTTGAACGTCCTGAACGTCAACAACTGCGTAGCATAAAAAACTAAACGTTAGTTCATCTTTGAAAACAGTACGAAGACTATCAAAGAAATTCTTTCATAAAATATTACATTTAAAAAGTTTTAAATTCTTTAAAAGCTAATTACGATATAAAGGGCTCAACGTTGATTAACTTCGGTTCCAAGTTAGGACCGCCTACTATCAGGAAAGGTCGCATATAAACAAAACATTAAAATTTATTTTTATATGTTTATAATAAATGGAAAGTTAATCGAAGAGGCCTAATAAAGGCGGAGAGATATAAAATATATAGATCTATAACGTGATGAGATAATTACTAAAAGCCTAAACACACTTCCGTCTAAGGGAAGGGTCGGCCATTTAAAAGTGAAGGAAAGTCCATACTCTCTTTGTCACCATAATTAAATCTATCCAAAACGAGTTCAAGTTTTGAGATGAAGATAAAACACCTGCATAGCGAAAGCTCAAAACTAGAATAGTGTACTTCACCAAATAGTTGTGAAAACAAATCCAGTTAGCAACAGCGAATTAGTAGGTCTTGCCGGTAGCCCGACAGAGAGAAAATTGAGTTCTTTGTTTACATTGAGTACTGAGTACCTGCACGACAGATGGCGCTGTTGAAGTACACCCCCTACCTGCATAGCGATCGCTGGCGGATTTTTAACGTAGAGTTTTCTGTCGAGCAACAGAGTTGCAGCTTATATAATCACCGGCTAAGTTAAATATTGAAAATTAAAAAATATAAGCCCTACTTTACTTTTCCTTGGCTGCATTAAAACAAGGAGCACAGCGTTTCTCTTGGGTAATAAAAGTGGACTGGTGCATCTTCTTCCAACCAAACCTGTAAGACAACAAAAACAATTTTCTAATTTATATTTTCCTAACCTTAAAATTTGTTTACGTTAAGCATACATACTATTCAAGTAAGAATAAAATATTATAGGATTTTTCAATTACACACATTAGGTACACTAACTACAGTACTGTATATACTAACCTGCATCATCCAAGGCACGTCTCCAATTACCACAGCAATGTCATGAAGCTCTGCAGGGATTGATTGATTGATTGATTTAAAGTTTTCAGGCATCCTGACATCTAAGGTCATTGACGCCGGTAACATTTAATTTATGTATACAAAAAATAAAAAATAAAATAAAATAAAAATAAAAGAGTATTCAATTAAAATCATAAAAGTTGAATGTCATAAAAGTTAAATAGTTTTCAGAAGACCTGCTTCTGAAATAAATCTAAAAATGCCACTTGCATAGGACACATGATTTCCAAGAATCTTGGCAAGGATGAACCTGCCACCCTCACCTCGAGCCTCAAACAAATATCTATTCCTTAAGTTGTTATAATTGGGGCATTCGGTCAACAAATGCCTCACTGTTAGAGGTACTAAACAGTCATCACAATACGGTTGGTGTTGGCCCTTCAGCAGAAACTCGTGTGTCAACCGAGTGTGACCAATACGGAGACGACAAAGAGACTTCTCCCATTTTCGGGGCATCATATTATACCTCCAAGAAGATATGACATTTGTTACCTCTCGCATTTTATTCCCATCTAGGCTATCCCATTGCTGTTGCCATTTATTGCAAACCAATTTCTTGATGTCAGGTAAGAAATCATTACAGGGAATGGGATACCTTCTTGGCAGCAACTAGGATGCAGCCTTCTTAGCCAGTGAATCTGCCTTCTCATTCCCAGACACACCTACATGTGCTGGAACCCAACAAAATTGAACTGTTATACCTCTCCGTCCAATAATAAAAGGCCCTTCTAAAATCTTTAAAACTAGAGGGTTATTAGAATTAATAACTTCTATAGCTTGAAGGACACTCCTTGCATCACTAAAAATTGTAAAATTACCCTCCTTCTCCAACGCTATTTTCTCAATAGCGGTTACTATGCCATACAGTTCGGCAGTAAATATGGAAGCGGTCAGAGGAAGTGCACCTCTACAATTAAAACCATTACTATGTACTCCAAATCCAACGCCAGCATCAGATTTGGAGCCATCAGTATAGATAAAAGTTGATCCTCTATGTTCTTTAACATGTTCATTAAAAAAAGACCTGGCTTCTAGGTCTGACATATTCTTCTTATCTCCAATAAAATATTTACAAAAAGATATCTCTGGTAACTTCCATGGAGGCATTGATGATACCTTGAATGGAAGTACCTTACTTCTAATTATATCCAGACTGTTTAATAATCGTTTCACCCGAAAGCCATAAGGTTGAGGAGATTTTGGGTGCAACTCAAAGTATGATGCGTGTCTTACAATGTGGCGGGATGTCAACAAAACACAACCCCCACACCCTTGATCACTCTTACTTCCAAAATATCCCACAATACAAACTTTCCCCTGACTCTACTTCAAACTGGACTCTTGGACAGAAGGAAAATGAAAACAAAACATAGCCTTAAAATTATATTCACCGCAACCAAAAGCAAAAAATTCTGCATTCAAAATGAGCTTAACATATAAACCACCAACAACCAAAATAATTACACGTAAAACAAATCATTAAATTCATAAATATACCAAAAAAAAACCGTATCACCATTCAAATAAAAAAACCCTAACAAACTTAATACTAAACCGCACACCAGCTCAAAATATGTGTTTATATATATTACGACACCAACACTGTCGCCACACACAAGCCGAACTGTCCTTTCACGGCAAACTACCACTACAGTTTATGGTAACCGAAGAGTTCTTAATTTGCCATAACGGCCTCAACTCCTTGAGTCACAGGTGTCAGTATCATCATCATCATCATCATCATCATCATCATCATCATCATCATCATCGTCATCATACACAATCTTTATAAACAGTAATCCAAACGGAAAATCCTTCAAACGGGCTGGGTCATTATGGCATCAAAATCAAGGAAATCGTTCAGTGCAATCAAATCGTAATCCTAATCGTAGTCCAGGTCATCAACGGTTGCGTAATCCAAGAGCAGTCTTAAAACAATCTAATACAGGCCAGGTCGTCAACTAAAGATCGGCATTCAAAAATAACTCTCCAAAGGAGAAATCACGGCTCAGAATATAAAAAAAAACACTAAACAGCCGGCTTTCGAAGAACAAAAAAAGAAACAACCGACTTCTACCACAGTCCGAGATCCAATGTTTTCGCCCAAGACATTCATCACCACCCTATCCTAGCTAAAAATGTAAACAAACAACCTCAAATATACCAACAATCTTTCCAACTTCAAACAATCATTCGCTAATTACCCTTTTTCTTCAGCGCGCACCGCGGACACACAAAACACGCACACACAAACGCACATACACACATTCTCGCGCGCACGCGCGATCTAACAAAACTAAAGCACATTAAATTCTCTCTCTCTCTCTCTCTCTCTCTCTCTCTGACAAAATTAAAGCAAATAAAATGTCTCGATTTAACAATACTAAAACAACTCTCTCTCTCTCTCTCTCTGTGACAAAACTAAAGCCAATACTGTAAACACTTTCTCTCTCTCTCTCACTCTTGATTTGGCAAACAAAAAAATAAATTAAAATAAAATTAATCCTCCACAACAAGGCTCGCAGTCTGAAAGGCTAGAGAGTTAGGGAGTCTTTGCAATCTAAACCAATACCGAATAATGGAAGACATTCGGTAAAGGTCTAGAGGTAACTCTCCAGCATCAACAAGGAGACTTGGGATAGGCGAGGTTTTAAAAGCTCCTGTAGACAATCTAATACCTGCATGATGTATCGAGTCTAATATTTTTAACCGGCTTGGGGTGGCTGAAGAATATATTTCATATCCATAACTAATTTTGGAAAAAATCAAGGCCTTGTATAATTTTAAAATAGTATTGCGGTCTGCCCCCATGATGTATGGGACAATACTTTTAATATATTCAGAGCTTCAACACATTTAGCTTTTAACGCTTTTAAGTGAGAAACCCATGTAAGCCTACAATCAAATATCAAACCTAAAAATTTAGCTTCACTTGCACATGGTATCCGTTAACCTTTAATGTATAAATCCGGGTCTGGATATACTCCCCGGATACGACAAAAATGGACAATGGTAGTTTTACTTGTCGAGAACTTAAATCCATTCATGTCAGCCCACTGGATAATTTTATCAATAGAGTGTTGGATTTTTCTCTCACCCACTGCCATTCTAGTGCCAGCAAATGATATTGAGAGATCATCCACAAATAATGTTGAGAGAACATCCCGGGGAATGACTGAGGATATCCCATTAATTGCTAGTGCAAACAAGGTTACACTCAGCACACTCCCCTGAGGAACTCCTCCTTCCTGACACTTACTCTCTGATAGTTTCCTCACTCTCACTTGAAAAACTCTATGCGAAAGAAATGACTGAATAAATAGTGGTAGTTCTCCTTTTAATCCTAGTTCATGAATTGTTTTAAGTATACCATATCTCCCTGTGGTATCATATGCCTTTACAAGGTCGAAGAAAACTGTAACATGGTGCTGTTTGGAAGCAAACGCTTCACAAATAGAGGACTCAAGTCTTATTAACACACGAGTTGTTGAGTGCATTTTTCTGAATCCACATTGAATCGGTGATAAAATACCCTTCTTTTCAAGGTACCACATCAACCTTATATTGACCATCTTCTCCATGATTTTACATAAACACGAAGTCAATGCAATAGGTCGATAGCTTGCTGCTAAAAACTTGTCCTTACCAGGTTTTAAAAAGGCTAAAATAATGGCTAGTTCCCAAACACTTGGGTAACTATGATCATGCCATATTCTATTAATAATACTTAAAATAAATAACTTTGTATTAAAATGTACATGTTTAACCATTGCATATGGAATTCCATCGGGTCCAGGAGCTGTATCGTTGCAAGTAGCGAGTGTGGAATCAAGTTCTCTTTCAGTAAAAGGAGAATTATACGATTCTTCCCTTCCTGTTGCAAATTTTTAAATTTTCTTTTCTTCAATGCTCCTGTACAGGTGACCAGGAGCTGCTACACTCTTGCACAACACATTTGAAAAATGGTCAGCCAGGGTATTACTAACTTAATTTCCTTCAGTCACAAACTGACCATTCACTTTCAACACTGGTGGTGAGTTCGGGGTAAATTTGCCTGCAATTTTTTTTAATTTTCCTCCATACAGAAGATGGTGGTGTTCTACTATTAATGGAGGAAACAAAAGCCACCCAAGATTGGCGTCTAGCTTCTTTCATGGCACGACGGAATTGTGCTCTACACTTTTTGTATGATATCAAATTTTCATTAGTACGGCGTCTACGCAATCTAGTCAGGGATTTTCTGGTGGCTCTGTGCAAGGCTGTTAATTCTGAGGACCACCAAGGGACTGGTCGTCTTTTGAATAGTCCTGTGGTTTTGGGAATCGAATCGATTCCTGCTGTATGAAGATTTCCATTCAGTAGGTCTAGGGCATCATCAATACTTTCAAACTGTTCTGCTCTCCCTTCGATTCCACTTAGCTCAGAAAATTTAACCCAGTCTGCCTTGTCTAGATTCCAACGTGGGGATCTTTGCAAAGGCGGACCCTTGTTGGTGTTTATAATGATTGGTGCATGATCACTAGTATGCCAATCATCTAATGTCCTCCAATCAAAGGCAAGAAGGCAGTTAGAGCTTGCAATTGAAAGGTCAATGCATGACAAAGTACCTGTTTGAACATGGAAGTGCGTGGGCACTCCTGTATTAAGGAGTCCCACATCCTCATTCTCCACAATTGATGAGATAATATTGCCCCTTGTGTTGGCCAAAACATCACCCCATAAAGGATGTCTACCATTCATATCTCCCAGTAAGAGAAAAGGTTGAGGGAGTTGTTGAATGACTTCTGCTAAATCATCATATAAAATATTATCATTTGGAGGAAAGTACAGAGAGCATATTGTATATTTCCTCCCTATATCAATTTGTACAACAACTGCCTGCAGGGTTGTACGTATAGACATAGGTATATGGGGAACATCTCGACGAATGTACATGAGACTTACGCCATGGCTCCCTGCTTGTTGATAATATGGTGTTCTATAGCTAACATACTCTCGAGGACTAGGAGTGTTAGAATCAAGCATACTTTCCTGTAGACATACAATTATGGGGGAATGCTCATGAATTAGGAGCTTAAGTTCTTCATATTTCGCCCTCAAACCCTGACAGTTCTATTGCAAAATGGAGGAGAAAACTATGGATTATTTCTGGAAGACATCTTGGATGAGGTCTTCCCATTAGCAGTTTTTAATCTAACATTATTACCTGTAGGTTTCTACAGAGGTGGTCTTGTTATGTTGGGTTTTACATTTGTGTTTTTCTTTGTATGGTTTTTATCTATTTGTTGAGGTGGATGGTGGACCTCAACTTGCATTTCTGATTTATTCAGTTTATCTTCTGGTTCATTAGAAAAATCAACAGACAAAACATCAAATTTATTTGCTGTCATAACCTTAACGTTTCTAATGGAGGGTGGAGAGAGAGATGGAGGTCTCTCTCTTTTACGATTAATAGATGGTGGGATTCAAGGTTTTTGCACCTTTCCCACAACAGGTGCATCAGGTAAGTTAGTCTTAAGTGGAACCTCCATCAGATCAGGCAAGGACATGGCCCGAGAGAGGTTTGTATTATTTTTTGTAACGGCGGCTGAAGGCTGTACAGCAATGGGCAATGACCTAGTGTTAATACACCGTGGTAAAGCCTCAGGAGGTAATATGGTTACCTCGTTATTTGACATTTTGTCAGTTAGTATATTTTTTTTTGAGCTATTGGCAGCGCTAGGTTGGTTTGATTTTAATGCCTTAGCATATGTATTTGATTTATTTAATAGTCTTTTGGCATGGGTTACACTTTTATGTTCTAAGTTTGATTTGTTGAGGGCACCTTCCTCCAACTTATATAGCTCGCAGCTCTTATCTGTGGATTTGTGATTCGAGCTGCAATTTAAACACCTGGCTCCAAGTGTACACTCTCCATGGTAAGATTTGGAGCAAATACCACACATCTCATTTTTTCAAACTTTGGACGGGTGCCCAAATTTAAAACAATTAAAGCATTGCAATGGCTTCTGCTTGAAGGGTCTTACTTTAATCCTTTCGTTCTCAATAATAATATGAAAAGGTACATCAGCATCCTGGAACATAAGGATTATCATTGATGTACCTGGGACTTTATGAACTTTCCAAACATTTAATGGACACATGGCCAGTATCTCCTCCTCTGTAAAATCATATAGATCTCTGTTAAAAACTATGCCCCTTCCGTAGCTAAAATTTAGGTGGGGTTTGACATCTAAATTAATGTCATCATTACTTATTTTCATATTGGACAATATTACCGACTGTGTACTGGATTTGGCATGGATAAGGAAACTATTTTTTCCGAAACGAGATATATCGCCTGGTGCAATAGTTCCTACTTTTTTTCTGAATCAATTTGCATATTTTAAGATAATTCCCTGTAACCCCCTTTGATTCAGCTACGGAGGGCATAACTAAATCTGCGTCTTTTTCCAACCAATCAGCAGGCCTGTACACATCCAAATCTTTTGGTACCTTATCGCAGAGAGCAGCCGCGACATTCAAGTTATTAATTTTAATATTATTCAAGTTACTTATTGCACTAAATGCTTCGTCATAACTACTATAAGATATCCATGAATCCCAAGTTTCATCCTTATTTCTTTTATGCATCCATAGCATTCAAATGCTTTACATAGATCATCATAATTTGTCTCTATTGAAATTTGTGTAACATGAAGGATTCGAAGTTTCCTCGTGTTACCTAAATTACTTGATTTTGAAATATCAGTAGAATGGTCCTTTCCCGTTCCGAGGTCATCAACAGAGCTATCCCTTATCACATTAGCAGAGGTCGTCAACAGTGCCGGGGGAGAGTCAGCGTATCCAGGGGATGAGGGTTCATTCCTTAAAGAATCCATTAGACGAGAGAGAGAGAAAAGGGTTAGTTTGATCTACCTGCTCGAGAATTTTAGGCCATCACACGTCGGAAAGGAAATTTGCACTCTCCACTATCGGCACAATTAGAGTATACTTCCCAGATGGTCCACTCCATACCCTACCCGAAGGATAGCATCAAAACAGATATAGAGGCACAGGTGTAAGCTGAACCTGCCTGTTAGGACTGAGACCAAGAAATTATGGAATCATCCTCCCCATATCTATAATGACGGGCTTCCGGCCAAAAGCCGAGAGTCCTACCCCAAGCATTGGATCCCCCTGGATTCCGAAAACCCAACACTTGAGAATAGTTCTGCCAAAAAGGTCCAAACCATCTTCGGGATGGCTGAAATCATCCAATACTCTCACATATAGCTTTGAATGCAAACACCTCCCAACCGTGATACCTCCTCCCACCCATCAAAGCAGGCAGCAATAAAGGATGTACGAACATCCCCGCCGGGGCTACAATGGATGTAGAAACATCCAAGCTATAGGAGAAAAAAAAATAAATATATATGTACATAATATATACAGTACACATATATGAGGGAAATTTTACTCATAGAGTTTGGAAAGCAAGACTAAAGAAAGTTTATGAAATTAGGATAAGGTCGTAGTAATATTGATTAAAAGAAAAAGGTGAAAGAGAGGAATTTAGATTCGAACTGGGGGAGCAATTTCCCCAAGTTCGAGAGCCCTCTTGCCCGTCACCAAGTTTCAGCACGGGAATGAAATGCCGTGCTGAAGCTCAACGACTTCATCAAGGCATTCTCTCATTAAGAGGGCTCTGCAGGGAAGATTCTCATACCTTGTGGCCCTCTGATGCAATCTCCCAAGTTATCTTTACCTTTTTTAATGATAACCGTCTCAGAGTAATCAATTCATCGATAATAGCATTAATAAGGGTCACCGATACTTGGTTAAGGTTCCTAACGTATGCCGTTTGAAAAATTGAAAAGAAAGAACTTTCTCCACTGCTAGCCCATTTATAAAGCTGGTCTTCTTTCAACATAAACAAGGCAGTCTCCATCTGGATCAGGGCTTTGTCATGCACCATACCAACATGTTTACCAATGGTCTGGGGAACTTGCAGATACATTAGCACACAGTCTTCTTTCCCAGAATATACAGCACAATATTCTCATTACCATCACATGTTTGACCTACAATGGCAAATGCTAAACAATATTCTAGCACCTTAACATTGTACTACGTCATCACATTCTTCTGACACTTAGAAACTCAGGAGAGTACATTGGCTAGGTACTGTAAATAATGTACACAGAGCAGACAATGCGGTGTAATTGTTACCATTTTTATTCAAGTGTATAAAACTTTGTTGAACTACTGGATCAGTAACCCATTGATGTTCTTGCATTTAAAGATAGCAACTTCAGCTATTCACATACAGACTAGGTAAATATTTATTGTATAATTTTGAGTTTTTGGACTCTATGCATCCTCCTTCATGATGGTACACCACAACATTCTTGCTCCTCCACCTCTTTATCTTTACCTCTCCTGCTCTACTGTATAATGTATATTGCTGTTGTGATATGTACAACACAATTAATAAAAACACCAGTATAACAGTGATGCAAAAACATTGTACCAACCGTTTGTCACATGATCATACGTAGTTCATTTTGTGTATATATTATGCTTGTATCTTCACTCTCCCCTCGCACTAAAAAGAACCTGAAAAAACATGTCAGTTTTTCTCATCGGTAATGATGTTGATTTTGAACAGGAAATTTCCTGTTGCCTTGAGCTTTTATATATAAAGGAGAGTGTTCTGTAATAACTCACTCAGTTGCTTTCATCCTGTCTTTGAGTCACAACCTTCTCTCGGCCCGTCACATTGGTGACCCCGGAGTGACTCGCTCCTCCCTCCTTCCCCCCTCACCGTTACTATGACGCCCTCAAAACATATCTTCTGCAGCAGTACTCGCCATCGCCAGCCGCCGCAATAGCAAGGCTTTCTCAGCTCTCCCAACAACCGTTGGGGGAGCAAAGGACTTCGCTCGCCCTCAGGGAAATGACCAGCATCACTAGCCTGCAACCTGCCGTGGATGGCTCTCCTCGTGATGTGAATCTACTTCGTGCCCTTTGGGTAAGCCGTTTACCCAAACCTGTACGCGCTGCCATACCCGATGTCGATAGTTTACCCATAAAAGACTTGATGACCAAAGCTGATGCCCTTATGGACAGCCACTTCATGCCCTTAAGGACAGCCACTTCATGCCCTTCAAAACCTCCATCAACGCCTCCACTCGTGACGAAGAGGACACCTATTCAACTTCAACCGAAGCTAACGTGAATGCCGTATGAGACACGTCTATGAATGCCGTAGGACGCACACGCCTATGAATGCCGTAGGACGCACACGCCTATGAATGCTGTAGGACACACACGCCTATGAATGCCGTAGGACACACGCCTATGAATGCCGTAGGACACACACGCCTATGAATGCCGTAGAACACACACGCCTATGAATGCCGTAGGGCACACACGCCAACCCCATGACGAGCCGGAGCAGCACCAAAGCCACCCATCATCCACCACTCGCTCGCGCCCCAACCAACGACTTCTACAGCCACTCACTGCCGCTAATCGGCGCAGTTTTTGCTACTACAGTACCACTCCAGATTCAGGGTGCCCTATTTAACATGTACAGTATGTCATTTTTAGGGGGGAAGCCATGTACCAACTGTGTGTCACACGATCATACATAGTTCATTTTGTGTATATATCATGCTTGTATCTTCGCTCTCCCCTCACACTAAAAAGAACCTGAAAAATCATGTTTTTCTCATCGGTAACGGTGTTGATTTTGAACATGAAATTTCCTGTTGCCTTAAGCTTTTGTATATAAAGGAGTGTTCTAAAATAAACTCACTCAGTTCCTTTCATCCTGTCTTTGAGTCACAACTTTCTCTCGGCCCGTCACAACATACACTTCGTTGCTGGCACCTGCAAATTATCTGGCATGAAACCAATACCATAAAGGTGTTACTAATAAAAATTATGACTAAATACATAAAGCATATCTAATACCTGATAATTTAAATGTTTAATAAAGTATAATTTTCATGTTATAAGAATAGATTCTCTAAAAGATAAAATGGCTACATTTAAAAATAAGTAACTAAGTAATCATTTACCTCTCTGTTTTGACCCCATATGAAAATACTATTCTAGGTATAACTCTCATTTACGCCAGTCACCATATGTTTCTCGAACTGATTTAGATCAATTCTTTTTTCATTTGCCAACGATCCAAGTAAAATGTTACGTCATAGTAATGTAAGCTTTTTCCATGTTACCAAATGCTACTCGTGTTTCCAAACCCCAGAGCAAATTACTCCAATGAGTAATGAACTCCTAATTTAGGGATAATGGATATTCTGGGAAAAGAGGTAAAATGACCAAGTCAACTAGTTTTACTCAGTTCATTAGATATGTTCAAAAGGAACTATTTCTATGTGAATAATTGTTAACTACTACGATATGGAGTTCATTATGAAAATATATTGTACCATACTGAAATTTGCTGGCTATCCTGGCATCAAGTCCTTTGGGCAATTCTATTTTTTCGAGACAAAAAGTTTTAGAATTATTTTTCTCATTTACACAAACCAGAGTCCTTTAATATGAAAACTGATTCAAACAGATGGAATTCACCAGTTAAAAAATTATTGGCGATAGGCATTAGTTAGCGGTGGCTTAGTAGGGAAGACTCCCTCTCCTGCCAGTACACTAATCGGTCACTGATTTAATCTGGGACTAAATAAAGGGTGGACTCATTCTTAGGTAGGTCAAGTCCATATTACCATGCTGGCTGGCTAAAATCCTGGGAGAGCTATGGCGTATTATGTACTGTACACTCAATGCATGTGTTCATTCATTGACACAATACATAAGACTGATAGAAACCAAGTAAAAAAATCATTAGGCATTACTTGGTGTGCTAATAGACCACGTATAGGCGAAGGGCTTTGATTTGATCGGTTAAGAGTTAACCCACCCTAGGGCGGCAAGTATTCGTGTTATCTTGATTTTTGCGCCCGTCTCAAGTTACCTAACCAATCAATGAGGGCTAACTATATTATTATTGATACCTTGTAGATACTGGGACATGTAAGCTTAGATTAAAGAATACAATAATCATAATTTTAACATGCTGCATCATGAAATACTGAAGTTTAGGAAATGAGCTGACTGGCAAATATCAAAATTAAAACAAAAGGAGGGTTACTAGGTATATTGTTCTACTCTTCATTAACCCTGGATAGGTACGGTCCTCGGACACCCCTTTAAGGGTATACTCGGACGCGAACGACCCCGACGCCAAAAAAAATTCTTGAAAAATCAGTTTTTGCAGTAACCTCCTTTTTTCTTTTGCCAAAAAAAACTTCAATGAATGCTTAAAACAACTGTAAAAATAAATACTACTCATCTGCAGAAAAACTATTTATTATAAATATTTTAAAAAATTAAGTAGAAAAAAAAAAGACCTGACATAAAAATTCATAAAAAAAAAGTTTATACATATATACACAAATCCTTTTAGGAATTGATTCTTGAATGTTTAGGACACATCTTGATGTATTCTGGATGAAGTCAGACCCATGGAGGTGAAGATCTGAAATGAGAAAAAAAGGGTAACTTTTTTTGGCCAAAAAAAATTGTCCAAATTTCATGAATTTTTTTGGGTACCCAAATGAAATAGGAAGTGGCTAATTTTTTTAGGGAATAAACATATGTTATCCTAAAATAGAAATATCTAAAAAAATCTTCATTATTTTGTAAATTACATTTATATCAGGGGCCATATCTAAAGGTAATTTTTTGAGTACTTGGAAATTTCGTAAAAAAATACATATATTTAATATATAATATGATATTTATGCAGGTAAAAATATACCAAAATATCACAAATTCTATAGGGAACAATAATATATATAGATAGGGCAGCTTACGCTTCGGATATGTCCACAAAATGGCCGCCAACCACACTGACTCAGACTCCCTAATCTGCCACTTGAAATGTAGGAAGGGTATGTCAATTTCAAGGTGTTATTTACTAATCTAATTATTATTGGATATGCATAAAAATTGTATGGTGGGTTGCTGGATAATTGTCGATTATTTTACGACTATAAAATTAAAATTCTGACCCAAAAAATTTTTTTTGAAGGGAAATAAAATCGAAAAAAAAAATGTAAAACAATATTTTAGCTAAAAAAATTTGATAATATTCAATCAAAAAAAAAGTAAACAAAATTTTCCGACAAATAAACATCTAGAGGAATCATTACTCTGTGATAGTTCCTTAGTACGTAGTAATTTTGAAAGAATTGGGAAAAAACGAAAAAATGGCAATCACCGGAAAATCGAACACATACCTATATATACGCCATATCTGGCCAAAAAAAAGATAGGCATGGGTAGCCAGATCATCTAGAAACACTTTCCAACACTATAAAAATATAAGTTTTGCGACACTACTTGCCAATTCCTTACGGTAACATGACTAAGCAAAAAAATGCAAAACAAATAAAAAGGGGCACTCGTGGAAAAATGGCCATTCTAATATACGGCATTTCAGAAAAAAAAAAATTTCAGCCACGTGCTAGGCAAACCATCAAGGCATATTTTCCGACGAATAAACATATAAATGAAATATTACTCTGTGATAGTTCCTTAGTACGTAGTAATTTTGAAAGAAATGGGAAAAAACGAAAAAATGGCAATCACAGGAAAATCGAACACATACTTATATATACGCCATATCTGGCTAAAAAAAAAATAGGCATGGGTAGCCAGATCATCTAGAAACACTTTCCAACACTATAAAAATATAAGTTTTGCGACACTACTTGCCAATTCCTTACGGTAACATGACTAAGCAAAAAAATGCAAAACAAATAAAAAGGGGCACTCGCGGAAAAATGCCCAACATTCTAATATACGGCATCTCAGATAAAAAAAAAGACATGCACGTGTTAGCCCAACCATCAAGGCACACTTTCTAACACATAAACATGAAAAAAAATCAATAATATACGGCAATTCCTTACTACGTAGTAAATTTTTACAAATATTGAAAAAAAAACAGAAATTGGCAACCGCAGTTAAATACCCAATATACCAATAACTACGTCGTATCTGACTAAAACAAAATCACGCATGGGTAGCCAGATCATCTAGACACACTTTCCAACATTAAAAAAGCAAAAGTTTTACGACACTATTTCGCAATATCTTACGGAAAAATGACTTGGCAAAAAAATTAAAAAAAATTAAAAAGGGACACTCGCGGTAAAATGCCCGACATTCTAATATACGACATCTCAGATAAAAAAAAAGACATGCACGTGTTAGCCCAACCATCAAGGCACACTTTCTAACACATAAACATGAAAAAAAAAAATGAATAATATACGGCAATTCCTTACTACATAGTAATTTTTACAAATATTGAAAAAAAAAACAAATTGGTAACCGCAGTTAAATACCCAATATACCAATAACTACATCGTATCTGACAAAAACAAAGTCATGCATGGGTAGCCAGATCATCTAGACACACTTTCCAACACTAAACAAGCAAAAGTTTTACGACACTATTTGGCAATATCTTACGGAAAAATGACTTGGCAAAAAAATGAAAAAAAATGAAAAAGGGGCACTCGCGGTAAAATGGTCCTCGTGGTGATGAACGACATTTTAACTAAAAAAAAAAACATGCACATGGTAGCCAAACAATCCACCAAGACTTTCCACAACTGATAACCTATACAAGTTGCACCATTCTACGACAATTTCATAATACGTAATAACTTTGATAATTATGCAAACTACCTCAGAAGGGTAAACTCGGACGCGAACGACCCCGACGCGTCTCAGAAATCGGGGAAGGAGTACACCTACAGCAATGCACATCTGGACACTACTAGAGCGTGTAGGGGAGACACCTCCTGCAGGTCGATCACCCACAAATTCAGTCACAGGGGTGAGTCACGTGAGAAAAACCTGTTTTTTTTTGACGCTCGGGGTCGCAAACGACCCACCGTACCTATCCAGGGTTAAGTAACCCACTAAAATATAGACAATAGTACTATACCATAATAATGTACGCTACCATAGCAGTAAACAGCTTAAAAAGGTGAAAACCAGCTACTTTTTTTTTCTAGATTAGAAAACTATTATATCATATCTTCCACAATTTAGAAAAAAAGGCAGTTGTAAACATATTTGTTCTACTTTAAATTATGGATTAACCAAAAAGTTACAAAATAGAAAAATTATACGTAATTATAGAAGTAGAAATGGCTAAAATCTTTAAAAAACGGGGCTCGGGTGGGCAAGCGGGTAGGTACCCATACCTACCCTCATTGAATCAATTTACATATTGATAGACGAAGATTTGTATGTGTGTAGGAACAAATTTTATCTTATCATCAAATAAGTATAAAAACAAGAAGTACTTAAACCTTAGATCCCTTTAACAAATCACAACCATATATTTTAGGAATTTCTAAATTACCATACGAAAAATTTGCCTAATCATCATCTTGATGATTACAGGTTGAAAAAAATAAATCGCAATTAATGTAGCCTGCTTTGTATATAAACTTAATCCAATTTCTTTTTTTTTTTGGTCGTCAACAAAAATAGTCAGACTGAGCTCTACGCGAGTTTACCCTTCACGATCTCCCTACACAGTAACACAGAACTGTAATACCTATTAAATAAAATACTAAATATTTGCAGTTTAGGGAGAATTATACATGCGGCCAAAACATTTAAAGCAACTGCAAAAAGCAGAACACACCGACTTTATAGCTAACTCATGTACAGTAAACTATTCAATGATAAGCCCTTAGTTTAGTAATTCTAATACATTACTGTACAGTTAGGCCCACTAAATTCCCAGGCTTTAGGGAACAGAAATCACTCCAATAGAGAAAATTCATGAAAACTTAAAACCATTTAAAAATACTTAAAAAGTCCTATTTAAATATATAAATGTATAACAAAAATTTTTTAAAATTTAGACATTCATGAAGTTTTATATTTTCCAGAAAAATATACAGAATGTGACTCATGAATACCAATTAACAAACTACCATAACACAATACGTACAGTTCAACGAAGGACATATACCAAATATACAGTACTGTGCCGTACGTACGGTAAGCACTTTGTTAATGTCACCCTTACTGTAGAGAAGTACATTTTACTTCATGCATGAAAAAACTGTTTTCTTTAACTTGCTCATATTTTTAACCATGGCTAATTAATCCTACAATAGAGTAAATACAATAACCTACCTGGTTTTATCAAATCACTTGTATTATTTACCTAATTTATTGTAATACATCAACAATCATTGAAGATAAACCAATAATTAAACTACCTGTTTTTTAAATTATTTCATTGTAATACAATCAAGATTCATTGATGTTAATATGTATGTATAGGTATACTTACATATTATGGGTGTTAGTAAACTGAATCCCCACCCACCAAACACACACACACACACACATACACACGCACACATACACACACACACGCACACAAACACACACGCATGCGCACACAAACACACACGCATGCGCACACAAACACACACGCATGCGCACACAAACACACGCACGCGCACACAAACACACGCACGCGCACACAAACACACGCACGCGCACACAAACACAAACACACAGAGAGAGAGAGAGATGAAGATTTAATAGTGAATTAAAAATGAGAGAGAGAGAGAGAGAGAGAGAGAGAGAGAGAGAGAGAGAGATATGAAGATTTAATAGTGAATTAAAAATGAGAGAGAGAGATATGAAGATTTAATAGTGAATTAAAAATGAGAGAGAGAGAGAGAGAGAGAGAGAGAGAGAGAGAGAGAGATAATATGAAGATTTAATAGTGAATTAAAAATGAGAGAGAGAGAGAGAGAGAGAGAGAGGAGAGAGAGAGAGAGAGAGAGATAATATGAAGATTTAATAGTGAATTAAAAATGAGAGAGAGAGAGAGAGAGAGAGAGAGAATATGAAGATTTAATAGTGAATTAAAAATGAGAGAGAGAGAGAGAGAGAGAGAGAGAGAGAGAGAGAGAGAGAGATATGAAGATTTAATAGTGAATTAAAAATGAGAGAGAGATATGAAGATTTAATAGTGAATTAAAAATGAGAGAGAGAGAGAGAGAGAGAGAGAGAGAGAGAGAGGTAATATGAAGATTTAATAGTGAATTAAAAATGAGAGAGAGAGAGAGAGAGAGAGAGAGAGAGAGAGATAATATGAAGATTTAATAGTGAATTAAAAATGAGAGAGAGAGAGAGAGAGAGAGAGAGAGATATGAAGATTTAATAGTGAATTAAAAGAGAGAGAGAGAGAGAGAGAGAGAGAGAGAGAGAACTTTACCAAAAAATGTACTTATTTTGTAGAATGAATACTTTAATTGTTCAGTAAAATCTGTATATAGTTTTTTTTAACTCACCTTAAGATAAACGTTGATTGAAGATGAGGGTGATGATGAATAAGCTGTGGTCTGATAAATGACGAAGAGATGACTGCACAGCAAAGCAAAAGAGTTACATCTCCTCTGGGGTCACCTCCAGGCCTTCTTAAGAAGCAGGAGGTTCTTGTGGAGGCTATAGAGGTTTAGGTGAACGCTCGAAGAATATGGTGATAGGGAGCTGCTGACGTTGCTTCTTCAACGTATCAAGGAGACCCTTGTAAACAGCAAACTTTGTTTTCAAATTCAATGCAGTGGTCCTTTTAAGGATCACATGACATGGACTTCTCCATGGCACTCGAGGTCCTGAATAATAGAAGCAACACACTCTGAAGACAGGCCCTCTGTCTCCTCAGAGGAAAAAACATGTGCAGCCTTGTCTTTGCTGGTTGACTTGGTTAACTCTTCAAGATCCTCGTCTGTCAGAGGGTCGGAGTAGGTATCGATAAGGGAACGGACTTTTGTGATGTCATCAAACCCTTCGCCTCCTAGATGCTTCGCCAGTAGGACAGACTTCTTAATGGCTGATTGCTATACAGATAGTCGTCGACTTATGACCGAGATAGGGACCAAGTCATTATCAGTGTATGTCGAGCTTAAAATTTCAAGTGAGGTTTCCATTTGTCAATATCTTCTTACATTATTACAATTATGCAAACAGTGTTGTTTATATTATTTTCTCAACTTATTTGAAATATCTTCATAATGAATATTACATTAGTATCAATATGTTATAGGATATCACAGTTCCCATACAGTTTGTTTATAGCCTCTATTAATAGTTATCATATGAATACTGTCTCTCTTCGTGATTTTTAATTCACTATCAATATTTTATATTTCTTTAGACATTAGAAATTCTTTGTACCATCACTAGATGTTTCGATTATATGAATACTAATATTAATCGGTAACGTATCAAAAGGGAATCACTTTAATTGCCGCTCGCCTTCCGACAGAAATATGACACCGTCGCATTTCTTTTCCTATAAGTAGAACTATTCTCATAACAGATATAGACCACTGAGACAATAGATATCGGCACTTGATATTTCGATGATGGGAATAATAAGATAACTTGGTAACACATCGAAAGGGAATAATTTGAAAGGAAATCGCTATTTCCTACTCACTTTCCGCCGGTATATGATGTCACCAGGCATATATGAACTCGATGGATATTAAAACTTTTCCTCATATTTTTTACTGAAAATGAATACTATATATTATTAATAAAAGAAAATATTAACTTACCAAGGTAAATATGTTAATTTTTAAGCAAGAAAATAGATTACGGTATTCCTAAGGAAACACAGCATTTCCCATGTCATAAGATGCTACATGTGGTAAGACGCACCCCCAAATTAGCAAAGCAGTTTTAGGGAAAAAAAAAAATTGAGTTTTTTACAAGCTATCTTAGCATTTTTGTCTGGCACAGTAAATTTTTATAATTACGGTGTATTATGAAATGTTAAAGTTAATAATTAATGGCATTCCCGTTATCCAAATTCTATTACATATTAGAAACCACTACAACTAAATGTTTGGCGTTTCGAGTTTTGTTTACGTAATAGCAGTGTTGAAACGTTCTAAATAAAATTCTGGTTAAGATGTAAAATTCCAGTAATATTTCCCAAAATCCTTAAATAGCTTACACATTTTCACACAAACTTAATTAGAGATCAAACAAGTCTCTAGATATTCCTCTGAGTGGAATATTTTTGCTAGAGTATGCAACTTTAGGTGTAGTTATTTTTCTGTTAACTTAGTAACGCTGCACTCACCGACAGGAAGATGATTTTCCCCAAGGTCATATTCAGGAACTGTGTGTTTCATTTTGGAACTCGGGCAACAAAATCATTGTGAAAAAAATAGCTTTAAAACTAAATATCACCATAATATGAGAACATCGATAAATACTGCATAAAAAAAACTAATGTGCCATAGTATCGTCTGCTAGGACACCACTAGTTGGCACGTTTGCTTGTATAAGATGGTTGCAAGTCATCAGCTGATCACCAAAACAAACAAATAACTTGCTGCTGTACTACATTAAACGGAGCGCAATATAAAAGTAAATTTATTTATTACATATGAATGATAATTGTAGGTTTATATTTCATGTCTAGCGAGTGTGAGTGCTTGTATGTCCTTAGGTATTTAGGGGTTGTCAAAACTCCCCTATACATCTTTTTCTTAGTGTTAAGACGCAGCGTGATTTTTGAGAGCATTTTTTCAGGAAAAAAAAAAAAAAAAAGTGTCTTATGACATGGGAAATACGGTATTTGTTTTATCAGTGTACTATTACCGACATACTTGTGACGTCATCAGTGAAAATATTGTCGTAAAGTTGAACAGTCATAGGTTGCATAGGTCATAAGTCGACGACTACTTGTACTGTATATCTTGAGAAGAGAAGCGCTTGTAAGTCGTTCATTACATCCGACCATAAATTCTTCCAGCAAGGAATAAACGGTTTATTTCTTCATTTCTAAGATGGTTTGTTCAATAATGATTAAACAATGAGCAATGATGTACTTCTTCCAGTATGCTTGCAAGGTAAACATGGGATCACTATACATCTCCACTAAGATACTTAGAGGAATGCAATGTGTACTGCCTTAAAGGTATAGATCACACCCTGATTCATCGGTTGATGAGGTGAGGTGGTGTTAGGAGGTATAAACTTGGGGCGCATACCCTCATAATACAGATTAGCTGGGTGCTCACCAGCATTATATATTAGTAACAGGACCTTGAACTCCATTCAGAGATCGGTGGGGTAGTACTTGACTAGTGGGACGAAGCTCTGGGTGAACCAGTTGGACGTGAGGACCTTGGTGATCCAAGCCTTTGGATAAGGCATCCAGAACACAATCAAAGAATTGTCGTTTTTATTCTTCAATGCCTTCGGGTTTGCAGACTTATTGATGAGGCCTGGCTTCAACATAAATCCTGCAGCATTGCCACATATGATGTGATGGTCGTTTTGAGCCTTAAATCCAGGGCCATGGACTTCATCCTTCATGTTGTATAGGAAGGCAGCTTCTTCCAGTATAAAACCAGTCTCGTCCATGCTGCACACTTTCTGTGGACGATAGTAAACTTCCTCGCCTATCTTCTTAAATTCGGCAGGATATCTGAAGCCGCTTCAACGTCTGCAAGACTTTTCACCATCCAAAATAGTTTTTTTAAAATGAAACCATCCCTTGCTTGCAAGGAAACCTTTGGGTGATGTCGAGGGTCTTCACTCCAATTCCACCACCCTCTCTTCTTCTCCGATGTTATTGTGTCATCCACCACCACAGCATCATTCAAAAACTACTGGTAGCACTTACAAGCCTCATCTTGGATAACCACAGTATTAAGGCAGATTCTTGCATATAATAGAGACAATAGCAAAATAAGCTAAAGAACTAAAACTTGACCCAGTCTTTATGAGTATAGCCTGGCAATTTCTTCAAGTAAAACTATAGGAATATTCAAATTTCCTTAAGTTCCATTCTTTGGCTCTTGAGTCTAAGGTTTCCCTTCCGGGTTCCTAGAAGAAACCTAATTTTCAATTTTTTTTTTTCAAGGATTTTCCATACAATCTCTGGATTACATGGGGTTTTTGTTAAAATTTCAAAATTTTCAGAAAATATCATTGGTAAAAAGGGTCTTCATGATAGCTTTTGAAACATTTAAGCAATTGGTTAAGGTAAATATAGTATCAAAACAATATGCATTTCCAGGGAAATCAAAGGATTATTTTCAAACTGACCTGATATCACGGAATCCAAAATCAGTCTCAAACTGAAAACCCGTTATGACTTTTACCCTGGTAATCACATTTCTACATTATTCATTCTTTATTCAGGATTAACAGGGTTCCATATTTATTCATTTTTTTTTTTTTGTGCATTTCCATTCTTTTAAAAGGCTTCCACAATTTTAAAGGTTTAAAGGCCACTTCTAAATGGCAGAAGCATGGGACAGTGACATTGCCCTATCAAGCAGGACAATCCCCCAGAGACTGACCATATGTACAGCACCCAATCCCTCTCCATCCAAGGTATGACCAAGGAGGGTTTGGCAATGGCTGCTGACGACTTAGCATATTAACCTATGGGGTCCCACAACACCACCCCTTTAGCTCACAAGGATGGTGAGGTTGAAGCTTTCAAAGTAACTAACGAAATTGAGCGGGACTTGACCACAGTCCGACATTTACCTATTAGGAATATTATCACATCGGCCAATACAACCTTACAAATCTATTACCCATAGTAGTACAGGATTCTCTATGTATTTGTATTTTTTTCCCAATATATATTACAAATTCCTGGCACCCAGATCAATTCTGAAATAATTAAATCACTGATTAAGACTTGCACCATTAATAAGAAATATATTTTGCTCCCTTACCTGACACTGGCGTGGAATACGAGTTTGGGGGTTTAATCAGTCCTCCTGCCATGTCTAACGCTGGATATATTTCCGGTGGTCAATAACATGACATCAGATAAAAACTGTTTCGTTGATCTGTCTCAAGATTGTGGAGGCAAAGAATAAGGGTGAAAATTTACACTAATCAACCTAATAACACTTATTTTGCTGAATAATTACTACGTCTTATTTAGTCAGAAATAATGGGCATATAAGAAACGTTTGTTATATGAGGGCAGTTCATATTTTTACCAACATTGGAGCACTAAATTTACAGTCCAACATTTCCTGACTACTAGGATGGTTTTCTCATTCTAACCAACAGAGGTATCTCTACACAAAATTTGCCTGATACCATCCTCCTCTCTTGAGTTTTAGATTCAAAAAAAGTTTCTATGAAGAGAGAACACCGACTGCTCAATTTACTCTTCTACTTGATTGACATAAGATTACTCCTATTTATTTTCATCTACTGTGGAAAATGAACTTGGTAGACATGTATGGGAACAGTACTTAAACTTAAGGCTAACTAAACTAAATCATTTATAGCATGCATGAATATACGATATGAAAAAGACGAGGGAAGAAGAAAAGTGTGGAATGGACAGAAAACACACTCCTACTTCAATGATCTTTTCTTAATTATCCTTCTTCATGGGGAAAGCTTAACAAGATGAAATCTGAAATATAGAAAAGAAAATCTGACAATAAAGCAATATAATAGAAAATCCAGGGGAACCATTCTTAAAACTTAGTTTCAAAAATAGCTCTCCTTTACATAATTTCCTACTGATTCACTACCATATTAATATCTAAAACTCTCAAAGAAGGTACAATATAACAAATGTATAAAGTGGCCCGACTGCTATGTTATTCTCTAACAGACACTGAAAGATGGTATTAAATGACAAGTGCTTCAGTTTACAAGTTTAATTCATACTGGGAGCAAACCCAAAAGATGAAATGTTCATAAAAGATTTTCCCATACGAAATAAAGGAAGTATGCTCTGTGTTCAAAATGTACATAAAAACACTGCCTTATCAGGATTTTTAGGGTAATTTAGTGAATAAATTATAACCCTAACATCAGAAAGGAATAAAAATTAATACTCCAAAATAAAAAATAAAATATGAACATGAAATTTGAGGCTGGCATAAGGGAGAAGAGAAAGTTGTGGGTTACTTGCCTAGACTTCTTCTGGACACAGGGTAGTTATTTTTTAACCACATTCAAATTTTACAAGGTACCTATCAAGAGAAGACTGCTTTTGAAATTTCTTTAAAATTTTAAGGAAATACACAGCATTTTCACCAAACATATTCACTGTTCATCCTGCTGAAGTCTTACCTGGGTAATGTTGCTACAAAATTTTGCGAGGTTTCCTATATTTTTGGGGAAAAATTTTATGGAACCTTATTGATCCTAGAAGAGCATCTATACCACCAAGTTTATTGTATTCCCAGGTTTCTTATTATTTGCAAAAGTTCAAATTGGTGGCGAAACAAAATCACAACTTTGGAGCTTTGGACTTTATCTCTGAATCAGACTGTAAGGAAACCATAAGTGGAGATTCTCGTTAGTTTGGTAACTGGTTGGGCCCCATAAACATTGACTCCCGTAGCATAAAAACAAGTAAGGTTGGTTCTCAAGTTTGGATATCTGCTCATGCTTTCATTTCCTTAGTGAGGATCGAGCAGCCTGTCCCTGATTTGTCGCACTCACATAAGGTTTACATAAAATCTCGAGCAAACTGGCATAGCATTTTGAGTGATCTTTTGAGCTAGATTTGGTGATAATTCTATAATAACATTGAGCTTGTTGTTCCTTTGAATGAGAATCTGGTCAACATGATTGATGGGTGTATCCCTTCTTGTGTGCTAAGGTACCAAGTGAAGGACAAAGCCTGGTTCAATGACGGTTGTATCCTAGATGATGTGCTTCTTACTTGGAAAAGCAGGACGCTTATCTTTGTAAAGGTAACAGATCTTATTTGACCAGGAATAACTGTACTCAGCTTAGAGCCTTTGCTCAGAATTTATGCTCTAACTGAAAAGAAATACAATTTAACCATAAGAGAAACCCTTTCTCCTACAACACAGGAGCATAAGTGGTGGGATACCCTTAAATCTACACTCTTTGGTTTAGGTGTAATAGTTCCTCCTTTACTTGAACCAGTTTACTAAGTCACTCACTGTCCAAAGAAAAAGGAAATCCTTTCTGCTTGATGTGTTTGACAGTAACCAGACTTGATCTTGCTCATTCCTGTTTTCCTACAGGTAAACTAATAAGTTTGGCTTTCATATCTTCTCAAATTAAAGTTCTCTTGATGGACCTTGATGTTTATGGAGGTGGACATGAATTGTATTTTTCCTGGTTCCTTTCTTTTTTCTGTATAAAGACTGCAGATTTCTTAGCTCTTAAGTTATGTTATTTTCTGCAAGAAAGCAACAAGAGGTTCTTTTAACGCTTGTTGAAGAATTGGTAATGTTATTTTATCCTTTAAATGAGTATGTGGAAGCTCAAGTCCAACTGAAAGTTTTTTAACATCATTTTGCTTAGTCTGAATAAGTTTGCTGAAGGTAATCGTCTGTTTCCTAGTTTGCAATTTGGTTTCTGTAAAGGCCTTGGAGCATGGGATACCCTTTTTACATTATCAAATGCTGTAAAAAATATCCCTTGTTCGTGGTCACGAAGTTCGTATGACTGGCCTTGCTTTTAGTAATCATGATGCCCGTGTTTCTCAAACTCAAACAGTTAGAGTTGGATGGGTCTTTTCTTGGCATCATTGTCAAAATGTTAAGTGACAGATCACAATAAGTTGTTCTTGATGGGCCCATAAAGACAACAGGAATGTGATACCTGGTGTTCCTCAGGTTAGTGTTTTTGGCACATTACTGTTCATACTAGATAAACTTTGTGGTTTGGCCTGGAAACTAGTTCGTTGCATATGCAGATGATGTTACTCTCTTTGCATCAATTCAATCTCCAGAATGTACATCTGGGGTTGTTGAACCCCTTGAAAGAGATTGAATAAAATTATTGCATGATGAGAATTATGGGGAATGAAGTTGAATCTCCGGATCTCGACACAGATGTTTTCATAACTGTATGATTCTTTTAAATTTTTAGGTGATTTTTTACAGCAAAATTACTTTGAGACATTGTCAGTTTCTTCTTCTAATGCACGAAAAATTAGCTTAAGAGGAAATCTTTCGAGGTTTCCAGTAAACAATCCATGCTTTACAGGCGTTTTAATTCTTTCATTCTACTTTGTTTCAAGTGTTTTCTCCTGTCTGGTCTTCAGCTGCTTAATCTCATCGTAATTTGTTGGACAGGAACTTACGGTCTACTGAATTTTCTATTTTTCATTAATCTCTAGCACCGTCATTCAATTTGTTCATTATGCATGTTGCATAAGATTTTTCAAAATTCTGACCATCCTTTGCATTTAGATCTTCCCAGACAGTACCATCCTGTTTGTAATTCTAGGTATGCAGTCAATTCTAATAGTCATGCCTTCTCCATCATGATGCTCAATACTACATGGTATTCTAGAAGTTTTATTCCAGCTTTAACCAAGTTGTGGAATGATCTTCCTAACCAGGTAGTTGAATCAGTAGAATTTAAAAGTTTAAACTTTCTGGAAATGTTTGATGTTGAACAAGGTAACATGTCTTATTATAGTTTATATATATATATATATATATATATATATATATATATATATATATATATATATATAAGATGTTTTAATCCCTTCGCTACTATGACGTCTACATACGCCAAAATATGCCTAATAATACACATGAAGGCGGGATACGTCATCTCCAATATCATTATCATCATTACTAATATGATTATCATTTTTATAAGCTACAAAAAAATATTGCACATGGTTGTTTATCACACACGTTCACACTAAGGGAAATTTCACACAAGAATCTGCACTCCCTAGTATTAGTCCTACTCTTGTCTTTAGGCAACCTACAAAGTCTATAGGATTCTAGCATTTATTTCTGAATATGTAAGAGCTATTCTAGTCTTTTTCTGTTACTATAAAAAATCACACCACACACTATAGCCAATGGCAACATCCCCTACCCAAGGCATTACTCGAATCCCCCCTCCGATACCCTCAATTTGGAGACGTCGTCCTACCACCAACAAAAATACTTGCGATTCTAGTCCATATTCACGATTATGTAAGGGCTATTTTACTATTTTCTATGTTGTCACAGTGTTCAAATCACAGAGGAAGTCTCCCTGCCTTCGACTTTCAAGTCCCACCCACGAGACGGAAACTTACCAGTAATACAAATTCTTGACAGAAGACAAGACTTACTTTTTCTTGTTTTATTCCTTTTTTTCTCGACTAAGATTTCTACAAAACAATATTTGCATGTTTTATATATTTCATATTAGTATTGTTCATTGTTTTCAAAAGTAAAAGTTTGCCTATTGTGATTAATTCCATTTACGAGCATTCTGAACTGTCATGTTTTTACCTGCTCAGTCTATTTCAAAGCTAGTGAAATACCCAAAAAGAGGAATGATCCAGTTCATGGTGACAGTCACACGCAAGGTGAAATGACAAAAACGAACAAACATTTCGTCTAATGAACTAAATTATATTACGTCTCTCACTCTTACTCTCATATTTTGATTTATACTTCACTGTTAAATCTCCTTATTTCTTGGAACATTATTAGAAGTTTTATGTACTGTATGCTTAATAAAACTTATGATATCATATTATCAAGAAAATAAAATAATAGATATACAGTTAACTCACTTAACAGTAGTTATGTTAACCAGGTTTCAGTTATACAAATTCAAATTTATTGGGATGTAAAGCATTCTGTTAACACGAAATGCCCCAACGTTACCCTAGTTGAATTTCCCGGCTAAGAGCAAAAGCAAGAGAGACTTGAATAAGAATCTACTTAAGCTTACAACCAACTAAATTTTAGTTTTTAATGTACAGTGAACCCTCGTTTATCGCGGTAGATAGGTTCCAGTCGCGGCCGCGATAGGTGAAAATCCGCGAAGTAGTGACACCATATTTACCTATTTATTCAACATGTATATTCAGACTTTTAAAACTTCCCTTGTACGTAGTACTGTTAACAAACTACCCTTTAATGTACAGAACACTTATGCATGTACTACAGTACCCTAAACTAAAACAGGCACAAATATTAAAGGTGATTTTATATCATGCATTTCCTAAACATGCTAAAAAGCACGATAAAAAATGGCAACCAATGTTTTGTTTACATTTATCTCTGATCATAATGTAGAAACTAACTGGAGGTAGAGCTTTGCTTATTACCCAGACATATTTCCCATACTTTTACCTTAGAACTACATCACATCTTCCTACTTTAGAGATATATATATATATATATATATATATATATATATATATATATATATATATATATATATATATATATATATATATATGTGTGTGTGTGTGTATGTATATATATATATATATACATATTTATATGTATACACATATACATACCTACATATATACATAAATACATGCATACATATATATGTATATATACCGCATATATATATATATTACTGTATATATATGGGTTATGGAAAAAATCCGCGAAGTGGTGAATCCGCGATGGTCGAACCGCGAAGTAGCGAGGGTTCACTGTAGTACCAAATAAAGTAACTTTTACGAATATGTGTGCATTCATGCTTATAAATGTAGATGATTACAATTCAGTAGATGATTACAATTCAGTAGATGATTACAATTCAGCATATTTACAATACATCACAGCTCTTTTACTTGTGAATGTGGTTAGCTCTAAGATGGCATAATAAAAATATTTTGTAAGGTTAAAGAACAAGCTATAAAAATTACATTGCGATGCAATAGTATAAAATAAACTTGACTTACATTTACCAATATATATAAATTTATAATCAAGTTTTGTTGAGTGCATTGAAGTGGTTTTTTTTTCCAAAGATTACGTGATAGGGAGCAAAACAATATTAACAATACAATGTAAACTAAATATTTCTCGCATATCTGCCTAACTGTAAAAATCTGATTCATACATCCCCTACCTCTTCTAAAATCCACCCTGTACTTCTAAAATTGCATTCTGTTTTATCGGTAATCCTATTAATCAGCACTCTACCAAACACTTTTCCAACCAAACTCAACAAACTAATACCCCTTGAATTACAACAATCATGCACATCTCCCTTACCCTTATATAGTGGTACAATACATGCACAAACCCAATCTACTGGTACCATTAACAACATAAAACACACATTAAACAATCTCACCAACTATTCAAGTACAGTTACAACACCCTTCCTTTAACATCTCGGTATTTACATCACCCATACCAGGTGATTTTCCTACTCTTGTTTGATATAGTGCTCTCCTCACTTCCTCTTTTGTAATCTCTCATACTCTCATCTCCCATCACTGGCACCTCACCACCTGCAACAGGAATTATATCTGCCTTCCTATTATCCTGAACATTCAGTAAACTTTCAAATTATTCCGCCCACCTTTTCCTTGCCTACGTTCCTTTCAACAACCTAACATTTCCATCTTTCACTGTCTCTTCAATTCTTGAACCAGCCTTCCTTACACTTCACTTCTTTCCAAACCTTCTCATTCTCTTCATCATATGACAACCCAATCCTTGAGCCCACCTCAGGTCAGCTGCCTTCTTTGCCTCACTTACTTCGCGCTTTACTTGCATATTTTTCTCTATATCTTTCATACTTCTCTACACTATTACTCTGCAGCCATTCTTCAAATGCCCTCTTTTTCTCTTCCATTTTTACCTTCACTCCACCATTCACTACCCTTCCTCATGTTGTCTCCAACAATCTTCTTGCCACAGATATCACTTGCAATCCCCACAAAATTTTCTTTTACTAACTTCCACTTCTCCTCTAAATTACAAGTTTCTCTCGCTTTCACTGTCATGCAATTTCCAACCTTTCTTGATATTCACTTTTTACCCCAATAACTCTTCAACCCTCACTAGCTCCCTTTTACACACCCCGCCTCTATTCCCCCACTCTTTTGCTACAACTAATTTTGCTTCCACCAAAAAATATTCAGATATGTTAGCCATACCCCTAAACACGTACACGTCTTTCAATCTTCCAAACATTCTTCAAGTTATCAATGCATAATCCATTAAAGCCCTTTCTACCACTCTTCCATTTGCCACTCTTACCCATGTATACTTGTTTTTATCTTTCTTTTTAAAAAGGCTAGAACTTATCACAATCTCTTGCTCAACCCATATATCTACCAGTCTCTCGCCACTCTCATTTTCACCTGGTACGCCATACTTCTCAATAACACCTTCTACCTCTCCAGCACCCACTCTAGCATTTAAGTCATCCATGACAACTATATAATTCCTTCTACCCAGTCCTTCTACACACCTAGTTAATTCCAAACTCATTCAGCTGTTTTCACTTATCTCACAACCTGACCCATATGCACGAACAAAAGCCGAAAATTTCCTACCTAACCTAATCCTTACCCACATTAACCTAGATGATATCTGCTTCCATTCCACTACTTTACCTGTCATCCATTCACTCAGCAATAAAGCCACACCCTCACTTGCTCTTCCCCTTCCAAGCCCAGACACTAACAGTCACTTCACCAAACATCACTTCACCCTTCCCTTTTATCTTTGTCTCACACAAAGGCAATATATCCTTTCTTCTATTCCTGAACATACTTCCAATCTCACATCATTTTACTTTCTATCATGCTACATCCTAGCACAATCAGACACCCCAAAACTAGACTGCGGGGAGCAGTCACTCTGCTGTCCAGGCTCCACCTCTTCGATGTCTCACAGAAGTATATAAAACAGGAGAGGGGGTTCCTAGCCCACTCGTCCGGTCCCTTGTAGTCGCCTTTTACGACATGCTGGGATACGTTGGCGCTATTCTAATTGTTATATATGTACAGTATGCGTGGAAAGTAATGAAGCCTTAACCCAAGGGTCACATCTTTTTTCCAAAAGTTTTGGAACCTCAAGTCCCCCCTAAAAAGCACGGAACAAGCCGACGTTTTCTCTTGACGTAGTGTCACCCATGGAAAGACTTTAGCATATGCTTTGTTTACCTCAGTCGCACTTGGTTCTTTGTGGTGGTTGGAATTGTGTTACCCTCCAATTGTGCCTTATATATACCCGTTACCATGCCCAAACAGACCATGGATAAGAACAACACATTATAATAGTCACATTGTTCAAAATAAACCATAAATTACCAGAAATATCTTCTCACTGGTGTGAAGCCATTAACAGTGCAGTGCTTGATTAATTGCTATCGTGAATCTGGGGACGCTTGGTTTCCTGCTCCTTAGTCAAAGCCCGGTAGACCCCGAAAGAAGACTTTAAGGACCAGAAAACTTAAGAACGGATCCTCGCTTAACCTAAGTTTTCTGGTCCTTGAAGTCTTCTTACGGGGTCTACCGAAATTTGGCAAAGGGGCAGGAATGCAAACCTCCCCAGATTAACGATAGCACTTGATCGAGCGCTGCACTGTTCGTAGCTTCACCCAAGTGACTCGATATTTCTGGTAATTTATGGTTCGCTTTAAACAATGTGACTATTTTAATGCGTTGTTCTTATCCATGGTCTGTTAGGACATGGTAAGGGGTATATATAAAGCACAATTGGAGGGTTACACAAACCCAAAAGGGGACAAAAAAATCACAATTCTGATCACCACAAAGAACCAAGTGCGATATGATGTAAACAAAGCATACACTGGATTCTCCCAGGGTTCACACTACGTTCAGAGAAAACGTCGGCTGGTTCCGCGCTTTTTATGGGGGACATGCGAGGATTCAAGACTTTTTGAAAAAAATTGACCATTGGGTTAAGGCGTCAATACATTCCACGCATACTGTATGTATGTATGGTTTTATCTATCTATATATATACCATATATATATATTTATATAAATAAACAAAATATAAATATATGTATAAAATATAAATATATGCATAAAATATATTTATATTTATGTACATATATGTATGTATATATATATATATATATATATATATATATATATATATATATATATATATATATATATTACACATAAGCACTAAAATTTTCATTATATCATTTATTCTCTCACTATACCCAAATGGTTCATTAATATTGTTTACTGCCAAGTTATTTAGTTTCCGAACAAAATCAAAGACTTTGCTGAATTCTTGTTACATTGAGTCACTGAATCTTACCTGGATTAATGAAGATTCAGATTTCCTTGATGGACGCATCCTGCCTTTATTGAGGACTCCTTCATTTCAGTATCCTGCCTTTATTGAGGACTCCTTCATTTCAGTATCCTGCCTTTATTGAGGACTCCTTCATTTCAGTATCCTGCCTTTATTGAGGACTCCTTCATTTCAGTATCCTGCCTTTATTGAGGACTCCTTCATTCCAATGGGCCCCATACAGTGTGCGCCCAACCAAGCAGATGGGCAAGACTGGTTCTCTCGCAGGAGTATTCACAGGTTAGTTTTTACTCTGCAAGTGTTGTCCTCTGCGGGCTGGTGAACACAGTGAGGTGTTTGGGTCACTGAAATAAAGATAAAAATCAGAAATAAAGTATTAGAAAACAAATAATCATAGTGAACAAAAAAAAA
>NC_090744.1:33517002-33565868 GCF_036898095.1 Palaemon carinicauda
TATTTGTTTTGCCTTTTTTTGCTTAGTCATGTTACCGTAAGGAATTGGCAAGTAGTGTCGCAAAACTTATAATTTTATAGTGTTGGAAAGTGTTTCTAGATGATCTGGCTACCCATGCCTATCTTTTTTTTAGCCAGATATGGCGTATATATAGGTATGTGTTCGATTTTCCGGTGATTGCCATTTTTTCGTTTTTTCCCAATTCTTTCAAAATTACTACGTACTAAGGAACTATCACAGAGTAATGATTCCTCTAGATGTTTATTTGTCGGAAAATTTTGTTTACTTTTTTTTTTTGATTGAATATCATAAAATTTTTTTGGCTAAAATATTATATTGTTTTACATTTTTTTTTTTTCGATTTTATTTCCCTTCAAAAAAAATTTTTTGGGTCAGAATTTTAATTTTATAGTCGTAAAATAATCGACAATTATCCAGCAACCCACCATACAATTTTTATGCATATCCAATAATAATTAGATTAGTAAATAACACCTTGAAATTGACATACCCTTCCTACATTTCAAGTGGCAGATTAGGGAGTCTGAGTCAGTGTGGTTGGCGGCCATTTTGTGGACATATCCGAAGCGTAAGCTGCCCTATCTATATATATTCTTGTTCCCTATAGAATTTGTGATATTTTGGTATATTTTTACCTGCATAAATATCATATTATATATTAAATATATGTATTTTTTTACGAAATTTCTAAGTACTCAAAAAATTACCTTTAGATATGGCCCCTGATATAAATGTAATTTACAAAATAATGAAGATTTTTTTTACATATTTCTATTTTAGGATAACATATGTTTATTCCCTAAAAAAATTAGCCACTTCCTATTTCATTTGGGTACCCAAAAAAATTCATGAAATTTGGACACATTTTTTTGGCCAAAAAAAGTTACCCTTTTTTTCTCATTTCAGATCTTCACCTCCATGGGTCTGACTTCATCCAAAATACATCAAGATGTGTCCTAAACATTCAAGAATCAATTCCTAAAAGGATTTGTGTATATATGTATAAACTTTTTTTTATGAATTTTTATGTCAGGTCTTTTTTTTCTACTTAATTTTTTAAAATATTTATAATAAATAGTTTTTCTGCAGATGAGTAGTATTTATCTTTACAGTTGTTTTAAGCATTCATTGAAGTTTTTTTTGGCAAAAGAAAAAAGGAGGTTACTGCAAAAACTGATTTTTCAAGAATTTTTTTTGGCGTCGGGGTCGTTCGCGTCCGAGTATACCCTTAAAGGGGTGTCCGAGGAGCGTACCTATCCAGGGTTAAAGATAACATGTTTCTCGTAGCTATACCAAACTGGGCCATTAATAGTGATTACTGACATGTATTTTAGTTTCCAACCAAAATCAAAGACTTTGCAGGATTCTAGTTACATTGAGTCACTGAATCTTACCTGGATTACGGAAAATTGAGATTCGATTCCGTTGTTGGACGCATCCTGCAATTTCATCATGAGTCATTACCGATGTCTCCTTTATTTCAATGGCCACCATACACTGCGTGCCCAGCCAAGCAGATGGGGAGGACGAGTAAATTACATGTATTCACCAATGTATTTGATCCTACTGTCGCAGGAGTATTCAGAGGTTAGTTTTTCCGGAACTGTCTTTCTCTGCATACTAGTGAACAATCAAAGCAATCGAAGAGGTGTTTTCAATGAAGGACTACAGTAACTCGGGCAGAAATTGATTTGTCTCATTTCATTTCTATTGTATTTAGACTGCATGTAATGTGAAGGAGGAGGATTAGGAAGCTTGTCTAAGATACTATCGCCATTCAATAAGATAGGAGGTGAAGCAAATCAAGTGACTTGCGAACATGCCTATAACGGGGAGGAGGAATATTGGATGTCAGCAGATCAGATGGAGGATATGGTTGTGGTGGGACTGGGGAAGATACAAGGAACAGAATTAGATGGATAAGAGTAGAATAGAACAACTGATCTTGAAATACAGAGGGAATAATAATGCTGAAATATGAGGATTTGAGGTTCATATCTCGACTTTAGTATTAACTGGGTATTTTTTTCCCTTCACTCAATTACCCATATCTTTCTTAGGCCTTCCTCTTCTTTTCACCTCGACCTTAAAATTTGGATTAGGCATCTTTCGTGGCCTGCCTCTATTTTTTCTTTCAATTTCGTTACTGCCTTTTTGGCATTTTTCATGTTTACCTTCGTCACTCGGCTCTTCATGTTTCCTGGGCCTACCTCTCTTTCTCCTCATATTTTTAGAATTCTTTTCAGTGCATATGTTATCTTTCTCAGGCAAGCTTTGTCCATTTTTAATTTCCCTTAGATCTTCAACTTTACCTTTCTCATCTTTACATGGCCTACCCCTCTTTCTTTTTATCCCACTTATAATATTGCCTTTATGAATACCTTCGCTATTAAGATTTCCAAATTTCCTGGGCCGTCCTCTCTTCTTCACCTCTTTTACATAACTTTCAGATGTTCCAAATTTCCTGGGCCGTCCTCTCTTCTTCACCTCTTTTACATAGCTTTGAGATGTTCCAAATTTCCTGGGCCGTCCTCTCTTCTTCACCTCTTTTACATAGCTTTCAGATGTTCCAAATTTCCTGGGCCGTCCTCTCTTCTTCACCTCTTTTACATAGCTTTCAGATGTTCCAAATTTCCTGGGCCGTCCTCTCTTCTTCACCTCTTTTACATAGCTTTCAGATGTTCCAAATTTCCTGGGCCGTCCTCTCTTCTTCACCTCTTTTACATAGCTTTCAGATGTTCCAAATTTCCTGGGCCGTCCTCTCTTCTTCACCTCTTTTACATAGCTTTCAGATGTTCCAAATTTCCTGGGCCGGCCTCTCTTCTTCACCTCTTTTACATAACTTTCAGGTGTTTCAAATTTCCTGGGCCGTCCTCTCTTCCTCACCTCTTTTACATAGCTTCCAGATGTTCCAAATTTCCTGGGCCGTCCTCTCTTCTTCACCTCTTTTACATAACTTTCACAAGTTCCAAATTTCTTGGGCCGTCCTCTCTTCTTCACCTCTCTAACATACGTTTCAGATGAGTTTTCTTTTTTTGGCCTTTCAACTTTCTTCCCCTCTCTAGTAAATGTTTCTTTTACCTTGTTTTCTTTCAGTGGTCTGCCTCTCTTTCTTTTAACTGTTTTCACAGTATTTGCCTGGTTACTCTTCTGCTCTCTGAAATTCTTGGCCTCGCTATGACTTTTCATATTGTTCCTAGTATAGGTATAATAGTTTTGATAGGGTTTTCGAGGTCTCAAGTTATAAGGGTGATTGGCTTTCCTATGGGACCTTTTTTGGAGGAAGTGGGTGCTTTGTCTCCCCTTAATTGTTTTACCAGTTTCACCTCTAACTGATATTCTTGTCAATTTAATATTTTTCTTACACATATCGTTCTCGATCATTTCATTTACCCTTTTCCTTTTTTTCTCATTACAAATTACACTATCATTTTGAACATTTCCAACATTACTTGAATGTTCTTCCATTTCATCCTTTTCCTCATATAGTTGGTAATCCTGCGTTTTTGGTTCGTTTTCAGTTATTAAATTTTCGACTCTTCTTTTTTTCTGCCATGAAATTTCATTTTCCCTATTACAGTGCTCCCCTATTTCTACTTCTATTTTCCTTTTAAGGGTCATTTTTTCATTGTTTCTAGTCAACACACTTTCCTGTTCCAATTTTCTTTTTTTCTGCCATGAAATTTCATTTTCCCTATTACAGTGCTCCCCTATTTCTACTTCTATTTTCCTTTTAAGGGTCATTTTTTCATTGTTTCTAGTCAACACACTTTCCTGTTCCAATTCCTCTTCATCATCTAAATCTAATTCATCGTTCAATGCTTCATCCTCTTCGTGCGATACTTCATCCTCTTCGCTCAATGCTTCCTCCTCTTCGCCCAATGCTTCCTCCTCTTCGCCCAATGCTTCCTCCTCTTCGCCCAAAGCTTCCTCCTCTTCGCCCAAAGCTTCCTCCTCTTCGCCCAAAGCTTCCTCCTCTTCGCCCAAAGCTTCCTCCTCTTCGCCCAAAGCTTCCTCCTCTTCGCCCAAAGCTTCCTCCTCTTCGCCCAAAGCTTCCTCCTCTTCGCCCAAAGCTTCCTCCTCTTCGCCCAAAGCTTCCTCCTCTTCGCCCAAAGCTTCCTCCTCTTCGCCCAAAGCTTCCTCCTCTTCGCCCAAAGCTTCCTCCTCTTCGCCCAAAGCTTCCTCCTCTTCGCCCAAAGCTTCCTCCTCTTCGCCCAAAGCTTCCTCCTCTTCGCTCGATGCTTCCTCCTCTTCGCTCGATGCTTCCTCCTCTTCGCTCGATGCTTCCTCCTCTTCGCTCGATGCTTCCTCCTCTTCCCTCGATGCTTCCTCCTCTTCGCTCGATGCTTCCTCCTCTTCGCTCGATGCTTCATCCTCTTCCCTTGATGCTTCATCCTCTTCTCTTGTTGCTTCATTCTCTTCCCTTGTTGCTTCATTCTCTTCCCTTGTTGCTTCATTCTCTTCCCTTGTTGCTTCATTCTCCTCTTGTTGATTTACATTCTCATTCTTGTTTTCTGATATAGCCATAGCAATGTGTTTTTTATTAGTTTCATTAACCAATGTGAGGAACTCCTCTACATTTGACACACCTGCGGGGAACCTCCCTCTTGTTTGGTCTGCCGATTCTTGTTCAAATTCATCACTCGACAAGAGTCTATTATCATCAGTCCATATATATGTTTTACCCTCGAAGTCTTTCTCCCAGGATTTCTTGCGCCTGGGTTTAAACCCAAAATCTTCCTATAAAGAAAATTAACCCCAGTTTTAGACAAATGAATAAGCAATATTAAAATACATGTTTAGATACATTACCAATACAAAGAAATTAATGTACTCGTGAGAGTATTAAGCAAAATTTCCTGACACCAAGAGAAGAAAAAAATTAATTTTATCCTAAATTATCTTACATTACATTAATAGGTCTCTAGTCGCAATAAGTGAAAACTTCTACTTTTTGTGCTGTCTGAGCATCTTCTATGAATCAAGAATGCTAGGAGAAAGACGGGATTGATTGATTTAAAGTTTTCTGGCATTCTGACATATAAGGTCATTGACGCCAATATTTATTTCATATAAAAGATATAAGAATATTCAACTAAAACCATAAGTTAAGATGTCATTATAGAAGTTGAATAGTTTTCAGATGACCTGCTTCTGAAATAAATCACATAGGAGGACACATCAGGTCCAAGAATCTTGGCAAGGATGAAACTGCCACCCTCACCTCGAGCCTCAAATAGATATCTATTTCTCAAGTTATTATAATTGGGGCATTCAGCCCACAAATGCCTCAACTGTTAAAGGTACTATACAGTCATCACAATATGGTTGGTGTTGGCCCTTCAGCAGAAACCAGTGTGTCAACAGTTTAACCAATACGGAGACGACAAAGAGACGTCGACCACTTTCAGGCCACCATGTTATACCTCCAAGGAGATATGACATTTGTTACTTCTCTCATTTTATTGCCATCTAGACTATCCCAGTGCTGTCGCCATTTATTGCAAAACAATTTCTTGATGTTAGGTAGGAAATCATTACAAGGAATGGGATACCTTCTTGGTGGCAACTCAGATGCAGTATTCTTCGCCAGCCAATCTGCCTTCTCATTCCCAGACACACCTGCATGCATTGAAATCCAACAAAATCTAACCATAATACCTCTCTGTCAAATACTAAAAAGCCATTCTGAAATCTATGTAACTAGAGGGTTACTAGAATTAAAAACTAAGGCTTGAAGGACACTTCTTGCATCACTAGAAATGGTAAAATTACCCTCCTACGCTATTTTCTCAATAGCAGTTAGTATGCCATACAGTTCGCCAATAAATATGGAAGCTATTACAGGAAGTGCACCTCTAAAATTAAAACCATTACTATGTACTCCAAATCCAACGCCAGCTTCAGATTTGGAGCCATCAGTATATATAATAGTTGACCCCCTATGCTCTGCAACAAGTTCAATAAAAAAAGAGACCTGGCTTCTATGTCAGTCATATTCTTCATAACTTGAATAAAGTATTTACAAAAAGATACCTCTGGTAATTTCCATGGAGCCATTGATGATACTTTGAATGGAAGCACCTTAATTCTAATTATATTGACTTTAATAATTGCTTCACCCGGAAGCCATAAGGTTGAGGAGATTTTGGGTGCAAGTATGCTGAGTGCCTTATGAAGCTTGCAGTATGATAGGCTAAAGAATTGGGGAGTCTTTGCAATCTAAACCAATACCGAAGAATGGAAGACATTCGGTAAAGGTCTAGAGGTAACTCTTCAGCATTTACAAAGACATGGCATAGGCGAGGTTCCTAAATGCTCCCGTGGACAATCTAATACCAGCATGATGTACTGAATCTAATATCTTTAATTGTCTTGGAGTGGATGAGGGGTATATTTCACATCAATAACTAATTTCAGAGAAAATTAAGGCCTTGTATAATTTTAAAATAGTATTGCGCTGTGGCCCCCATGATGTATGGGACAATTCTTTTAAAATATTCAGAGCCTCAAGACATTTAGTTTTTAACGCTTTCAGTGAGAAACCTATGTAAGTCTACAGTCAAATATCAAACCTAAAATCTAGCTTCCCCTACACATGGGATCCGTTGACCTTCAATGTATACATCCGGGTCTGGATGTACTCCCCAGATACGACAGAAATGGACATTAGTAGTTTTACTTGTCGAGAACTTGAATCCATTCAAATCGGCCAACTGAATAATTTTGAGTTGCCATTTTCTCTCAATCATTGCCATTCTAGCTCCAGCAAATGATATGGAGAGATCATCCACAAATAATGTTGAGAAAACATCCCACGGAATGACTGAGGATATCCCATTAATTGCTAGTGCAAACAGGATTACACTCAGCACACTACCCTGAGGAACTCCTCCTTGACATTTACTCTCTGATCGAGCTTCCCCACTCTCACTTGAAAAACTATGTGAAAGAAATGACTAAATAAATAGTGGTTGCTCTCCTCTTAATCCTACTTCATGAATGATTTCAAGTATACCATATCTAAATTGAGGACTTGAGTCGTATCAACACATCACTCGAGTTTTTCTGAATCCACATTGAATGGGGTGCTAAAATACCCTTCTTTTCAAGGTACCACATCAGTCTTGCATTGACCATCATCGCCTTGATTTTACATAAACAAGATGTCAAAGCAATGGGCCGACAGTTTGCCGCTAAAAACTTGTCCTTACCGAGTGTTAAAAAGGATAAAATAATGCCTAGTTCCCAAACACTTGGATATCTATGATCATGCCATATTCTATTAAAAATGCTTAAAACAAATAAGTTTATATTAAAATGTACATGTTTAATCATTGCATATAGAATCCCATCAGGTTCAGGGGCTGTATTGTTACAATTAGCAAGAGTGGAATCAAATTCTCCTTCAGTAAAAGAAGAATTATATGACTTCCCTTCCTGTTATAAAATTTAAAATTTTTTCTTCTTCATTGCTCCTATATTGGTGACCAGGAGCTCCTTCACACTTGCATGATGCATTTGAAAAATTAACAGCCAGGGCATTGCTGACATCATTTGCTTCAGTCACATACTGACCGTTCACCTTCAACAATGGTGGTGGGTTCAGGGTAAATTTGCCCGCAATCTTTTTCATTTTCTTCCACACAGCTGACGGTGGTGTTCTACTGTTAATGGAGGAAACGAAAGACACCTATGACTGGCGCCTAGTTTCTTTCATGGCACGACTGAACTGTGCTCTAAATTTCTTGTATATAATCAAATTGCCCTCAGTAAGGTGTCTGCGTAGTCGAGTTAAAGACCTTCTTGTGGCTCTGTGCAGGCAGTTAGTTCTGAAAACAAGGGGACTGGTCATCGTTTGAATAACCCTATTTTTTTGGGAATTGAAATGACTTCTGTTGTATGAAGGGTTCCATTCATTAGGTCTATGGCATAATCAATACTTTCAAACTGTTCTGCATTTCCTTTAATTTCGCTTAGCTCACGAAATCTATCCCAGTTCGCCTCATCAAGGTTCCATCGTGGAGATCTTGGTAAAGGTGGACCCTTGTTGGTGTTCACAATGATTGGAGCATGATCACTGGTATGCCAATCATAAATCTCCTCCAATCAAAACCAAGGAAGCAGTTAGAGCTTGCAATTGAAAGGTCAATGCATGACAAGGTACCTGTCTGAACATAGAAGCGTGTGGGCTCTTCTGTATTAAGGAGTCAGACATCCTCGTTTTCCAAAATTGATAATATAATATTGCCCCTGGTGTTTGCTAAAACATCACCCCCACAAAGGATGTCTACCATTCAAATCTCCAAGTAGAATAAAAGGTTGAGGGAGCTGTTGAATCACCTCTATTAAATCATCATACGATATGTTATCATTTGGAGGCAAGTACAGCGAACATATTATATATTTTCTCCCTATATCAATCCATACAACCACTGTCTGTAGAGTTGTATGAACAGCTAAAGGTATTTGGGAAAAATCTCGACTAACGTGCATGAGACTTCCGCCATGGTGCAATATATAATGGTTTGTGTCAGAGAAAGCTTGATGGTTTGTGTATGAAAAAATATTTTATTTTTGGTACAGATTATTTATATCGCTCTAGTGGCCAACCGGCCCCCCCCCCCCCCCCAAAAAAATGCCTTAATCCGTTACTTTTTTTTTTTAACAGGTACTGACAGCAGCCCCCTACACACAGTAGGGAGAGATGTTTAGGCTATTCTTCTTAGTACATAGGAAGATGCATGTTGTTTATTGCCTGTTACCATTGTGTTAGTGGTCTGTGATGCTGTTCTGTATTTATATTATCTTGCCTGTAAACTGGAAGTACTTTACTTTGTTGTAGGCACTATTGTTGTTGGTCAGGAAAGTTTCGATGACAACAAAACCTTATCACAATGTGGGGTTACAATTGGGGATTTTCTAGACATTGCTATCATAAGCCCACAGAGACCTGCACAGCATCGTATGCAGCCATACTATTCAGAAGCTAAGAATTTTTAAGTACCTCTGCAGCCTAATGGTAGACTGGATATTGATAAGGACAGAATTGCTTTAGGAAAACTATTGCAGTATAGCATTTTCAGTTTCATATTTTCTTCCTGGGTGGTCGATGGTAATTGTTCAGGTTTATTACTGGTCATTACAGATGTCATAAACCCATAGTGGTGCTGGGTTCTCCTTTAAGCTTTGTGTAGGATTAGAGTTGTTGTGAAGATAATTGGACCACCCAGGCAACACACACGGTTGCTTTTATCGCGTACTAAAACGTGTAGATGTTTGTAGCATAACGTTAGGAACTTATCTGGAATGATATAGATTTTTTCTTTTTGTTTCATTTACAAATAAATATTTTTTACTTGTTTTTATGAAGACAGAATTTCATTCCAGAACCTTTCACCATTGTGTTCCCTTCTCAGTCACTTTTTTTACTTGGTATCGTTTTTTTCATTTTTTTTTTATACTGAACCTGAAAATGACATCTCAAAAATATATAATAAATGTTCTTTTTTACCTAATGTTCTGACCCTTACTTAAAACTTGAAGCTATCTAACCTGAAATTCAAGCTATTCATGTATACTAATTTTTCCCAGAAATGAATCAGCGGTCACGCTACACGTTTATTCAGCAAGCTCAAGGCAAGCCAAGATAAGGAGGAAGTAAGGTTCTTGCTGGGTTCCCTTGCCCAGTATAAACTCAAGGGGTGGTGCCCAGAGCCCAGTTCATCCTTGATTGTTTGCCTTTTACCCAGATTTTTGGGTAATCTACTGTTGTATATTTTTTGTGTAGTGAACGTTGGAATGTGGTCAGTATTCGGACACTAGGAAGTTAGGGTGCTATCTCTGGCCACAGTCCACAAACTCTACAATGGCTCCCTACTCGGTTATCATATGGTGTCCTATAGCTAATAAAAATTTGGAAATAATTTGTATTTTCCCTTAACTAGTACAAACCTGTAGCTATTTATAGGCTAATAGACTGAAAAGTGTGTGATGGCAACCCTTACAAACTACTGTAGTGGGTAAGAAGAGGATGGCAGAGAGAGTACCACAGCCACCTATATCAACTGACATCTCGCAGAGCTGCCTCACTTTTCAATTTGCACAGGGCTTACAGGGCGACAGGTGATGGCGGGACAATTCATATGAATAATTACAGGTTTATATTAGTTAAGGAAAAATAAATTTTCAATATTTGTTATTTGTTTCTTCACTAACAAACCTTATCATTTATATGGATGACTCACCTTTAGGTGAGTGGCAAGTCCGACTTCTGGCTTAGTTATTGACCAGGGGTTTCCTAGTACACTATTAAATTGTATCAGAATACTTTGACACCTCACTAATAAACACAGAGTGACTATTATTGCGACCTGAGCAACCTTGCGGTTGTGGGAGATAGCATATGAACATCCAAGTATATTAGAGTTCTTAAACAGGAATATATTTACACATTTCCCAACGCCTACCTCGCGGGAAGCATTGGGGACGTATACAAGTATAAAAAATGATCACCTATGTTAGGTTACACAAGGGAAGTGGTTCTTACCTGCAGAGGATAAAGCCAGCTTGCAGAGGGACCCATGGCACTGTTCCCCAAGAGAGGAAGATGAAGAAAGGAAAGGCCAAAAATACTTTCATTCATCCCAGACTTAATAAGGGTAATCAATGCCATCAACCATCTGCTACTTGTCCTACAAGTAGCCTGAGGTTTCTTAACACGTTGACTGCGATTGGCAATGCTGTGAAACGGCCCAATGGCCGTTCTCTTTAGGCCCATATAAAATCAGTATCCAGCTAGCTGCTCTTCTAGCAGCTCAAGTGATAATGAAATTAGAACTACAGTTGAAAGTGATGACGAACAAAGAAGATGTAGAGGAGTCAAGCCAAGATGATGATGATGATGTAGTAACTAGTGGCACAGACTCTTGGGATTCTGTTAGTCTAGCACAGAGGTCTTTTATTTATACTGGAACTGAAGAACTTTTATGTTGTCCTAATCCAAGTAGTCCAAATAATTCAGTTTTGCCAATTGATCTTCAAAAACTTTTTTTCTGATGACTATATTTCTGAAATTGTTCAAGAAACGGAGATACGCTAGTCAAATATGCCAGTCACGAACGCTTACAAGAAGGTCATGCATGAAAGCATGGGTTCCTACTGATTCTGATGAAATGAAGAAATTCATTGGTATTATTCTATGCATGGGCTTAGTACGATTACCCAAAATTGAGCTATACTGGTCTAAGAAGAAGGTGTATGACTATTCTTTTGTGTGCAAACACATGAAGCGGTATAGATTTACACTATTGCTAAAGTGCTTCCACTTCAATGACAATGATCTGGATGATAAACCAAATAAGTTGTACAAAATTTAACCTCTCCTTGACAAACTGAACCAAAGTTTCAAATCAGTATATTCACCTGGAGACAGAGTCATCATTGATGAGTCAACGATTCCGTTTCATGGCAGAGTGAGCTAGCTACAGTACAACCCAGGTGAAGCCCATAAATATGGATTGAAAATTTACAAGCTGTGTGAACCAAATGCCTACACATGGAATTTACAAGTTTACCCTGGAAAGTCTGCACCCTTGCCATTGTACAGCCACTCGGAGTCAGTTGTTTTGAAGCTCTGTGATTCTTTGTTGCATCAAGGTTTGACCGTTTTTGCTGATAACTTTTATACATCTCTTCCTCTGGCTGAAAAGCTTCTCAAAGAACAAACCTATTACTGTGGTACACTAAGAAAGCACCGAAAATTCATACCATCAAGCCTTCTAGATGCCAAGCTGAAGAAAGGAGAGATAGTGTCACAGCAGAATAAGAATGGAGTAAAGGTTTATAATTGAAAAGACAAGAGATAGGTGCTAACCCTTTCAAAAATTCCTGAACACTCAGGTGAATTTGTACCATCAGGCAAAAAGAAACGAACTGGCGAGGACATTATGAAACCAGAGTGTTCTAGCTTATAATGAAGCTAAGAAGGTTGTGGACATGTCGGATCAAATGTCCTCCTATGCTACAGCTCTCAGACGGACCTTGAAATGGTATCATAAATTAGCAGTAGAATTGTTGACTGGAACATGCATTAAGAATGCATGGGTTTTGTACAACAAATACTATTCTCCTGGAAAACCCATTTCAAGGAGAGTATAATAATGTCACTTCTTACAGGAACACAAGAAGAAAATGTAAAGCCAGGTCCAAGGAGTTCAAAAATTGAAGGAACATGATCTGAACATTCCCTAACTGAAGCTACTGGCCCCAAAGCCAAGACAAGAAGGCATTGTCGTTCCTGTTATGAAATTCTGTCACATAATTAAGGAAGTTCTGTAGCTTGAAAGAAAGCACAAAGAATAAACACATATTGTGAGAATTGTGAGGATAAACCTTTCCTTTGTCTCAGTTGTTTCAACTTTAACATTCAGTTTGAAGAATATAGAGAAATTTGTGTATTTTATGTTTTTATTATGTAGAAGCAAAACAGAAAGAATGTTAATTTTATACTTGTACTCTACGTACTACATGATTTCCTTCATCATTTATAAATGGATATTTTTTTCACCAAGAAAAGGACACCATTATTTTCTTTTCAGAAGTAAAAGGTTTACCAAACTGATTCATTTTTCTATTGAATTTCTATAAATATAATCTAGGGTTAAAAGGAGAGCATTTTTATTGATCTAATGATGTTTTATATTTCTTTTACTGAAAGAAAGAATTAAAAATAAAATATGCCCCTTTTGCCAGCATACGAATATTATTTTCAGTAATAAATAAAGTGTTTAGTTAATGTTCTAGTTTATTTCAATTTCCAATATATTACAATAATATTTTGGTAAAAAATGGTATTTTCATTATAAAATAAATTTTTTAAAATACTAACCCGGTAGTTATATATATAGCTTACGTCCCTGATGTCACGGCAGAAAATTCAAAACTCGCGCCAATCGCCGATTGGATAACCAGGTGTACCACCTGCGCGCCCCTAGCGAGGTACCTGGAACCATTCCATGATTCCTCAGATCTTCCATGCCTCTAGTCTCTAGAGGGGAGGAGGGTGGGAATTTAATTATATACAACTACCGGGTATGTTCAAAAATTTATTTTATATTGAAAATACCATTTTTAAACATATAACTTACCCGGTAGTTATATATATAGCTGATTAACACCTTTAGTGGAGGGTTAGAGAGCCAATATAGTTGGAATTCTGCTTAAGAGTTAATAAAACAAGCTTAAGGGTTCGTACCTGATAAGGAAGCTGACTTCAATGAATTCCTGCCTCATTATGTCCGCTTTCCTTATGATATCCAGTGATCCTCCCAGGGGGCTGAAGACCTCTTAGGAGCTCTCAAACCGGTGTATATACCTCTATGTGACATAACCTCCTCCAATACCCAGTTCCGGGCACTCTCAAGGAACAAAATTGACCACCTGACTAAAATCAATGATTGTGGCAGACTGTCACAATCTCCACAAACAACCATAAAAAACAAATAAAAGTTCCAAGAGAAGAAAAGGGTATTAGGATTATGGTGGATCCTTCCCCCACTACTGCACTCGCTGCTACGAATGGTCCCAGAGTGTAGCAGTCCTCATAACGAGTCTGAACACTTTTCAAATAGTGTGAAGCGAACACAAATTTGCTCCTCCAAAAGGTTGTGTCTATTATGCTTTGCAACGATCTATTCTGTTTGAAGGACACTGACGTTGCTACAGCTCTAACTTCGTGTGTCTTGACCTTTAAAAGTCTAAGGTCTGTCTCATTGCAATGTGCATGAGCCTCTTTAATTAAAAGTCTGATGAAAATGACAGGGCATTCTTTGACATCTGCAATGAGGGCTTCTTGACCGAGCACCATAGAGCTTCCAAATTGCCTCGCAACTCTTTCGTTCTGTCCAGGTAGAACTTCAGAGCTCTTACTGGGCATAGGACTCTTTCCAACTCCTTGCCAACTACATCCGAAAGATTCGGAATCTCAAAAGCCTTGGGCCAAGGTTGAGTAGGGCATTCATTCTTGGTGAGAAAGCCTAACTGCAATGAGCAGATAGCCTTATTATCTCGAAAACCAACGTTTTTACTAAACGCATGGATTTCACTAACTCTTTTGGCTGTTGAGAGACTAACCAAAACAGTGTCTTCATTGTGAGGTCCTTAAAGGAAATTGAATGCAAGGGCTCAAACCTGTCACTCATAAGGAACTTTAGGACAATATCCAGATTCCAAGCTGGTGAATCCTGGTGCCGTTGCTTTGATGTATCAAAAGATTTAAGAAGTTCCTGTAGGTCTTTATCATTCGAAAGGTCCAGGTTTCTGTGCCTGAATACAGTTGTTAACATACTCCTGTATCCCTTGATAGTAGAGATGAAAAGTTACGCTTCCTTCGAAAGTGTAACAGGAAGTCGGCAATCTGAGCTATAGAGGTACTGGATGAGTAAACAGAGTTGACTCTACACCATTCTCTAAAAACCTCCCACCTGGATTGATAAACCCTGATGGTCAAAGTCCTTCTTGCTCTTGCAACAGCTCTAGCTGCCTCCTTCGAAAAACCTCTAGCTCTTGTAAGTTTTTCGATAGTCTGAAGGCAGTTACCTGAAGATTTTGGAGACTTTGATGGTACCTTTCCAAGTGAGGTTGTTTGAGTAACTCTACTCTTAATGGAAGGCTTCTTGGAGTGTTTACCATCCATTCCAGTGCCTATGTGAACCATTCTCTTGAGGGCCAAAAGGGAGCCACTAGAGTCATTCTGGTCCCTTCATGTGACACAAACTTTTGTAACACTTTGTAAAGGATCTTGAATGGTGGAAAAGCGTATGCGTCTAGATTGGTCCAATCTAACAGGAAAGCACCTATGTGGACTGCTTCGAGATCTGGCACTGGGGAAGTCTCTAGCCTCTTTGTCTTCGAGGTCGCGAAAAGGTCTATGCATGGACGACCCCAAAGTCACCACAGACTCTTGCAGACTTCTTGGAGTATCCATTCTGTGGACAGAATCTGACCTCTCCTGCTGAGGCTGTCTGCCATCACGTTCTTCTCCCCTTGAATGAACCTTGTAATCAGAACTACATTCCTTTCCTTTGCCCATAAAAGGAGATTCCTCGCAGTTTTGTAAAGGGACATCGAGTAGGTTCCTCCTTGCTTAGCAATGTAAGCCAATGCTATGGTGTTGTCGGCATTGACCTGCACGACTTTGTTCAGAACTAACCCTTCGAAGCTTCTGAGGGCCAACAGGACTGCCAACAGTTCTTTTTGGTTGATATGGAAGTTCTTCTGAGCCTCTGTCCACAACCCCAAAACTTCCAGCTTCCCAGTGTTGCTCCCCACCCAGAGTCCGAGGCGTCGGGACACAACACAAGGTCTGGGTTCTTCTGTTCTAAGGGGTAACCTTCTTGGAACTTGTTCGGATCGTTCAACCACTGAAGGCAACTTCTGATGGATTCCGTAATTGGAATGCACATCGTCTTTAGGTCCTTCTCCTTGTCCCAATGATGATTGAGGTGGAATTGGATAGGACGAAGATTCAGCCTTCCTAGAGACAAACTGTTCCAACGAGGAGAGGGTTCCCAACAGACTCATCCACTTCCTCGCAGAACACTTCCTCTTCCTTTGAAAAGATTGCAGTTTCAAGATGGCTTGTTCCGTCCTTAATGGAGACGGAAAAGCCCGAAAAAACCCGACTCCGAACCACCATCCCAAAATAAAGTATCTCTTGTGATGGTGTCAGGAGAGACTTGTCTTTGGTGACAAGAAGACCCAATTCTTTTGTTAGACTCAAAGTTGTCTGGTGATCCTTCAGGCAGTGATCGTATGAGTGAGCTCTGAGAAGCCAATCGTCGAGATACAGGGAGGCTCTGATGCCTCATGAGTGGAGAATTCTTGCTACATTGAGCATAAGTTTCGTAAATATTTGAGGGGCGGTGCTGAGGCCGAAACACAGAGCTCGAAATTGAAAAACTTCCCCCTCGAAGACAAACCTCAGATAATGCATGAAGCTCGAATGAATGGGGATGTGAAAGTAAGCGTCCTGGAGGTCTAATGAGACCATCCAGTCGTCCTTTCTTTCTGCTGCAAGAACTGACTTTGAAGTCTCCATAGAGAACTTCGTCTTCTGGACAAACTTGTTTAGTGCACTTACGTCCAGGACTGGACGCCATCCCCAGAGTTCTTGGGAACCAGGAACATGCGGTTGTAAAAGCCTGGTGAATGTAAGTCCTGCACCCTCTCTATGGCCCCCTTCTCCAACAATAGACACACTTGAAGTTGTAACGCTTGTCTCTTTGCCTCCTCTCTGTATCTGGGAGAGAGATCCACTGGAGCTAAAACCAAAGGAGGTTTCCCTATAAAGGGGATTTTGTAACCCTCCTTCGGAAGATTTACTGACCAAAGGTCTGCTCCCCTCTCCTCCCACGCTCGCCAGAAGTTGAGTAGTCTGGCTCCTACTGCCTGAAGGCGAAAGCAGTCTGACTCTGCTTCGCCCTGTTCTGAAGCCTCTACTTTTTGCTCTCCTTCCATCGGGCCTGGAGCTACCCCTGCTGGAAGTCTTCCCTTGAAAGGGCTGAGAGAACTTAGGAAAAGATGGTTCTTCCTTTGGTTTGCGGCTAGAAAAGGAAGCTGGTAGGACCTTTCTTGCCGTCTTTGAAACCAGATCTTGTGGGGCCTTCTGAGTTAATGCGGACGAAATTTCTCTTATGAGTTCTTGTGGAAACAGCGAGGAAGACAGAGGAGCATATAAGAACTCCGATTTCTGAAAGGGAGTAACCCCAAGAGACAGAAACGAACACATCTGAGCTCTTTTCTTAAGGATTCCTGCTGAAAAGAGTGCCGCCAACTCATTAGAACCGTCCCGCAATGCCTTATCCATACAGGACATTATGTGGACTAAACTAGAAGTATCACCCTCTTTAAAGGCAGAAACTTTCTTGCCCAAGGCCCCTAGAGTCCAATCAAGGAAGTTAAAAACCTCGAAGGCTCTAAAGACGCCTTTGAGCAGATGATCTAACTCCGAGGTAGACCAGAAAATCTTGGTCTTCCTCATGGCCAACCGACGAGGAGCGTCTACAAGACTCGAGAAATCTCCCTGGGCAGAGGCAGGAACTCCCAAGCCGAGAACTTCTCCTGTCTCGTACCAGATACTAGACCTAGATGCTAATCTAGCGGGAGGAAACGCGAAGCCCGCTTTTCCTTGGTCTTTTTCTGGACTCCATCCAGTCTCCCATCAATCTTAGAGCTCTCTTTGAGGACCGTGACAAAACCATCTTGGTGAAACGAGACTTCCTCAACGATTTCCCACGAGTGAATTCTGAAGGCGGCAAACTTGGAGCAACGGGCACAAAGGATTCTGGAAACTCCTCATTAAAAACCTTCATGAGTTTCTTCAGATCCACTGAAGGACGAAACTAAGTTCAGAGTCTTCTCCTTCTGATACCTCCTCAAACAATTCAACAGGAGAAAGGTGATCGTCAATGTCTTCCTCTTACAAAGACCCACAAGGAGCAACGACATTGTGTTTAGGATCCATCTCCTGAAGTTCCTGACTTCTGACATCAAGAGACCCTGGATCATCATGTCTGTCACCTTGTTGATCTAATGATTGACGCTCAGCGAAACGCTCGCGATCAAAGCGATCGGAACTAACGTGTTCTTGATCACAACATCTGATATGACCAGTGTAATCGCGAAGTGCGAGGCTCTCATCCTCAGTCATGCCTCACTTCTTGACTACCGGCAACACGGAAAGATGTTCGCCGCCTGGTGTCACGCTCTGTATAATGCTGGACGTCACGTCCTGACTGACGCTCAGTGCCGCGTACCGCTTGACGCTCGACGTCGTGTCCTGGAGAACGCTTGATATCACGTCCTGTTTTGTAGGACGCTCGACGTCCTGTTTTGTAGGACGCTCGACGTCACGTTTAGCTGGACGCTCGACGTCACGTTTAGCTGGACGCTCGACGTCACGTTTAGCTGGACGCTCGACGTCACGTTTTGCTGGACGCTCGACGTCACGTCCTGAATGACGTTCAACGTCACGCTTCGAAGGAGGCTCGACGCCTCGCTCTGTAGGACGCTTGACGTCACGTCTAGCTGGACACTCGACGTCGCTCTTTGCTGGACGCTCGAGATCACGTCCTGAAGGACATTCAACACTACGTCTAGAAGGACGCTCGGCGCCTCGTTCTGGAGGACGCTCGACATCACGTATGACTGTACACTTAACGTCACGTTTAGCTGGACGTTCGGAAACACGTCCTAGAGGACATTCAACGTCACGTTGAGAAGAATGCTCGGCGTCTCGCTCTGAAGGACGCTTGACACTCAATGTCACATTTGGCTGCCTGACGCCTGGCGCCACCTTGGGTTGCCTGACATTCGAGAACAAGATTATGTCTTCTTTCCTTATGAGGAACAGTGTCACGACATTTCACGGGCGAGATGAAAAGACGTTCGTCGTCAAGTCTCTTGACTGACAGCCTTACGGCGCTTGGCGTCCAGAAGAGAAGCTTCCCGACGTTCAGGATCCAGGCCTGCTACTCTTTTACTGTCCGTAGCTTGGTAACTCTGCATGAATGAAGAGAGCCTCTGTTGCATCTCTTGTAGCATATTAAAAGTTCGGATTGACTCGTGATATCAGGGACGTCACGACTATCACAAAATCGTTCTCCCCACCGCTTGTAGTGTCCAGATGGTGATAACCAGTCTGACGGTGGAGGGGGAGCATGACCCGAGGTCATGCCCGGTTCTGACAACTGACCAGCAAGTGAAAGATTCTCGACAGAATCCGACGTCCTGGCAGGACGTTTAGCAGGAGAGCTCTCAACGGAAGACGGAAACCGCTCCAGATTCCTAGTAGGATGCTGGTTGAATTTATCTAATTTCCACTTGAGAGGTCTGGATGCTTGACGCCAGCCTCTTTTAGGTACTGCGTCATCTGAGGATGACGAAACCAACTTAACCTCACCTTTCCTATGGTGAGGGCGAACGTCCTGTGAAACGTCAACAGGTACGCTCGAGGGGACTTCTGCTCGGGAGCTAAAGCCTCTTGTTTCCTTTTGCCGTTCGACATTCCTTCTCCCAGGGGTTGGGGAGCTTGGAAGAGGTCTAAGACTAGGAGAACGGCAGGCCCGAGCAGGCGCACCCTCCACTGCACTAACTAAAGTCACTGCACTTCTAGCACTGTCACACTATAACTGCTTCACATCGGACATTATTTGCATCCTGTCCGCCGCAAGCAATTCAACCTTTGCGCCCAGCGCTTGAATCGCCACCATCATATCTTTAAGCGTAGGCTCATTAGCAGTAACAATAGTGGGATCAGAAACTACCACTACAGGGGAAGGATTAGGTTCAGTGACATGGGAAGAAGAATGAATGAATGAATGATTTAAAGTTTTCAGGCATCCTGACATCTAAGGTCATTGACGCCGGTAACATTTAATTTATATATACAAAAGTAAAAAATGAAATAAAATAAAAAATTAAGAGGAAAAGTCTTTGGAAGAACAAGAAGAACTTCGTCTCAACCTATCTCTTTGTAGTTTATACGTATAGCAATCAAACTCTAGCCACTCATTCTCAGATAAAAGAATGCACTCGTCACAATGATCACCCAACTCACATATGCACTCGTCACAACGATCACCCAAGTCATGTACTTTACCTCTGCATTTAACGCAGAGCGAGTGGGATCTAGAGAGGCCTTAGCCATCTGGGTCTTACACCCACTCACAAACATTCTAAAAGTTATGGGGGGGTGGCCATTTTGAAAAATTCTATGAGAAATCAACAAGCAAATCCAAACAGCGAGAGTCAAACCAAATTATTGTACATCACCAAAGTAAACAGCAATAAATCAGGTAATTGGCGAGTAGAATATCCAACGATGTCGCCGCTAGCGACGGCAGGGAAGATCTGAGGAATCATGGAATGGTTCCAGGTACCTCGCTAGGGGTGCGCAGGTGGTACACCTGGCTATCCAATCGGTGATTGGCGCGAGTTTTCAATTTTCTGTCATGACGTCAGGGACGTAAGCTATATATATAACTACCGGGTAAGTTATATGTTTAAAGAGCACATTTTGATTAAATTTTGGATACTTAAAAAAATACATATAATTCTTAGCATGTGTACCTACAGGGTACACATTGCTCATTCAGTGAGTCACTCTGTGAACCATATATGGAGCACATTGCAGGCAACATGTTAACCACTTATTGTGCAGCCACCACAGGACCGATAGCAAATGTAACAATCTATAAGGCTCTCAAAAGGCGAACCACATTCCAAGGAGGAGGCCTAATCTCAGACTGGCGGCAAAACATCTCAGAACTCCATACGAGTAAAGAGAGCTCCACCAAAGAGGGAAAAACTACTCCATTCAATCAAAACGATAGAAAGCGCTCAAGGCTGAACGATAACCTTTCACCACCGAGACTGAAAGGAGTTTTTCCTCTCAAAGGTATACAAGGAACTGCGCCATTACTAGAATAGCGGCATAGAGGGGAGAAATACCCTTTCCACGACACCAACCTCACAACTGTCCGTTTTGTCCGATACACTGCTGCCAAAGATTTTTGCAAGTATCTAGGCATTCTCTTTGCAATCTGTTGAAAAAAAGCAGCTTGTGACAGGACACTAGATAGCCTCCAGGGATGAAACCGAAGAGACTGGACGATCCTGTGGAAGATGACGTGTGGTTGTTTGAGTAGATCTGGTTGCGGAGGGAGTTTTCTAAGGAGATCTGCTACAAGTTGCAGAAGGTTGGAGAACCACTCTGCAAGATGCCATAGCAGAGCTACGAGCATTCATCAGTTTTTTTTTTTTTATGCTCCTGTTGAGCAGTTTTCTCATCAGACAGAAAGGGGGAAAGGCGTACACGATGTTGGCCCACCGTTGTTGAAATGCATCCTGCTATAGAGCTTGAGGGTCAGAGACTGGGGAGCTGTACAACAGGAGCCTGAAGTTCAGAGATGTTGCAGTGATAGGTCCACAGTCAGGGAACCCTATAGAGGCAGGACTCTGTTGGCTATCAGAAGATTCAAGGACTTTCGGAGTCCACTATTCAGAGTCGCTCTGCCCAAGTTATCTGCGAGCACATTCATCTTATCCCGAATGAAGCGAGGATCACCGAATGTCCTTCTGACCATCTTCGTATCTATACTACAAGATGGCATAGGGGCTGCGAAAAGATGCCACCTTCTTTTTTTATGTAAGCCACTACTGTGATGTTACTCATCAACCACACACAGTGACCTGCCAGCAACTGGTTGATCTGTTGGAGGGGTCTAGGTGGATTTGTCTGAAACAATTTGTCTAAAATACAATTTGTCTAAATCAATTCGTCTAGACCAATTCGTCTAAAACAATTTGTCTAAAGTACTATTTGTCTAATAACAAGATGTCTAAAATACAATTTGTCTAAAATAAAAAAAAAATAAACTAATCAAATCATATAAACGAAAATTGAAAAAGGTGAATAAAAAAAAAGTTATTTACAGAACTGTAATGATTGTTTTGAAAGGGAAACAATCTTTCCTGAATTTCTGTTTTTTCTTATCGTTTTACTTCTAAAACATGGCCGTTTACTAAAATTAGTCGTTTACTGTAATTATAACTGCTTTTCTCTTAAAAACAAATTTGGAAAAAATCATTCTTCATTTTACATAAACAAAACAAGTTCTTATTATGGTAATATTCAAACTGGTTACACCTATAGCCCAAAATGCCTCTTGAATTCATCGAATCGGAAAAAGGTCGTAAGAAATTAGTTGAGAATGGATTTACATTTTACAAAAATGGTGAAAATGACGAACAAGTTTATTGGAAGTGTGATAAATATCCAATAACAAAATGCCGCGCTCGTATAATTACGGCAAATTATCACATAGTAAAATCATCTACAAATCACAATCATGTATTAGATGTGGCCGAAAGTGCAGCAAAGGAAATTGTGACAAAAATACGTCATCTGGCTAAGACAACACAAGACGCACCCAGATCAGTTTTATCTAATGTGCTCGAAGATTGCGATCAAGCTGTTGCTCCAAAACTTCCCAAGGTGCAAAGTATGAAGAGAACTATAAGATCTATAAGACAACAAACCCTCGCTGTACCAGCCCTACCATCAACATGCACTGAAATTGTTTTTCCACCCGATCTAACCATAACTTTTAAAGGTGATCAGTTAATGATGTATGACTCGGGACCGGTTGAAAAGCGTATAGTCATATTTGCAACCAAACGGAATTTACAGTGTTTATCACAAAGTAGTCATTGGTATGCTGACGGAACATTTAAAACTGTACCTTTGCTATTTCATCAGTTATATACATTTCATGGACTAAAACAGAGTGTCGTTGCCGCCACTTTTTGCATTATTGCCAGATAAACCAGAAGAAACTTATATAGATTTTTTACAGCAGTTAAAGAAGCTTGAACCTTTGTGCGCACCACTATCAATAACGATCGATTTTGAGAAAGCTATGATGAAAGCGTGTCTGAAGGAATTTCCAAATACAGAACAAAATGGTTGCTTTTCCACTTCAGCCAATGTATTTTCCGTGCAATACAAAATAATGGCCTAAAACGAGAATATGAAACAGAAACCAGTTTTGCTCTACAGATGAGGATGCTACCAGCATTGGCATTCATACCCGTAGGTAGCGTAATAGACGCGTTTGAATTATTGTGTGATAATAACACCTTCCCCCATGAAGCACAAGATGTCCTTGATTATTTTGAAGACACCTGGATTTGGAGGCCTAATAGACCGTACGGTCGACGTCCACCTCTTTTTCCACATGATATGTGGAATATATATTCTAGAGTGCTTAATAATCTTCCTAAAACGAACAATGCCGTCGAAGCATGGCATCGTGGATTCGAAACTGAAGTAGGTGTACATCACCCCAATATATGGAAGTTCATCAACTGTTTAAAAAAAAGAGCAAAGTTTAAATGAGGTACAAATTGAGCAATATGTTGCAGGGATGGAGCCAGAACCACCACGGAAGTGTTATCAAGATTCGGCAAAACGTCTAAATAGTCTTGTTCAAACTTTTGATCGAAATAATAATATTGATTACATACGTGGTATTGCCCACAATCTTTCTTTTTAACTATAAAAGTAGTTTTTTCAAGATATTCTTTTAATAAAATCTTTATTAATTTTTTTATGCATTAAATTCTACATTTTAATTTTCTATATGAATGTATTTTATTAATTTTAGGCTAGGCTACCTGTTTATTTTTTTTTTACTGTAATTTCTTCCTTTATGTAATTCTACATCTAATTCTGCATTTAATAAATATATTGCTTCATTTTAGTTTATTTACCATAATTTTCTTTACCTCATTCACACTTTGAACTACCATTCCCCATTATTATTATTATTATTATTATTATTAAAAAAAGGAAAGCGTAAATAGTATCTTGAGAAAAAATAAACAAGAAACCAGTTATTCTAAGTTCTTTTGAGAAATAATGATCTCAAATCCTCCTAATTGCCACTTTAGGGTGTGGAGTTGATGAGTTCCTGAAGTTTTTTATTTTAGACAAATTGTATTTTAGACATTTTGTTATTAGACAAATTGTACTTTAGACAAATTGTTTTAGACGAATTGATTTAGACAAATTGTATTTTAGACAAATTGTTTTAGACAAACTCACCTGATCCCCTGTTGGAGAGCTAGGAATTTTGCTCTTATCTCTAAGAGACAGTGCTAGTACCTTTCGTACTTGGACCAAAAGCCTGCGACCGTGTGATGCAGCAAGTGGACCCCCTTCCTTATTTTCATGCATAAACTATGGAGGGAAGAGAAGATCTACTTTGCCCCCACCAATGTAGATCCGCTACTTGATCCTGACCTACTGGCACTAGGACATCTGGGGAATGAGTGTGCTGGTTCCACACGGAATTTTGCTGCCATTGCAGGGATCTTAGTCTAAGGCCGCCGTTGGGAACAAGACAAATCAGGGAGGTTAGATGACCTAGGAAGCACACTGGCGGGATGGCAGATTTTCTCGTCTGAGGAAGGGACGAGCCACTTCTTTCAGCCTGTGTACTCTGTCATCTGATGGAAAGACTTTCTGAAGGTTGGTATCTATAGTCATAACGAGATAAAACAGTCTCCGAGATGGAAGTAATGATGCATTCTTGAGATTTATCACAATCGCCAATCTTGACTAAACTTAGAAAGTATGTCTCGATGATGAAGAAGGGTCATTTTCAAGTCTGCTAGGACCAGCCAATCATCAAGGTATCTTTAAAGAGACTAATACCATTCTTGTGAGCCTGGGATGACACTAGGGCAAACACTCTGGTGAAGAGCTGGGGTACTGTTGAGAGACCAAAGCAGAGAACCTTGAACTGGTAAAGTTTGTTCTCGTGTATGAATCCAAGATACTTCCTTAACCCCTTCCCACCCAGGACGTACCGTACTACGTCACTTGACAGCCAGCAAGAAATCCCAAGACGTAGCATAATGCGTCCTCCCACACACTCTTTTGTACCGGGAGCTGGTGTGTTGGATGTGTATTTGAAGACTTCTCGTTGCTGGGATATGCTCTCTCATCCTCTGTCGAACATAAGCTCCGCCCACTAGCCAATCAGAGCGAAGGACTAAGGCATCTCGTGACGTTTCAGTGACGGAATTGAGACATCACCATATTTCACCAATGGGAGCTCAGTATTTCAATCTTTCCGTCTTTTCCCGTTATTTATCACTCAGGCAGACATGTCGACTCGCATATAGACAATAGTGCAACTGTAGAATTCTTTTGATTATCGTTCTGGTTGCTTCTTTATAAATTTCCGCTCTTATTTTTTAGTCATGGGCGACTCTGGAGATTCCTCAGATGAAATATATGTACCAGGGGAATCTGATGAAGAAATTGAGACATCAGATAGTGTGCAATCAGTCAGTGTTTGTGAATTATTTGATGATATTGAGCCAGTCACAGAAGAAGGTTGGCGGTTGTTGTCAGACATCTTTCATGATTCTCGGCCAGATCCTGTTCCTTCCCTCAGCCATCCCAGTCACGGGGGGGATATTTATTTGTCTAAGGATGATTTTCCTTCACCTGACGTGGCATTTGAATATTTTATGGATCCAGAAATGATGGTCACTTTGTGTTCTTGGATAAATGAAAGGGCAGATCAGTCAAAAAAAAAAAAAAAAAAAACTCTTCACGGACTGATATGGAAACCAGTAAACACATGTGAATTGCATGTTTTTTATTCATTACTCATACTGATGGGAGTGGATAAAAAACCTAAATACATATATACATATATACATATATACATATACACATATATACACATATATACACATATATACACATACACATACACATCCATCCATCCATATACCAAGGCACTTCCCCCAATTTTGGGGGGTAGCCGACACCAACAATGAAACAAAACAAAAAGGGGACCTCTACTCTCTATGTTCCTTCAGCCTAATCAGGGACTCAACCGAGTTCAGCTGGTACTGCTAGGGTGCCACAGCCCAACCTCCCACATTTCCACCACGAATGAAGCTTCATAATGCTGACTCCCCTATTGCTGCTACCTCCGCGGTCATCTAAGGCACCGGGGGAAGCAGCAGGGCCTACTGGAACTGCGTCACAATCGCTCGCCATTCATTCCTATTTCTAGCACGCTCTCTTGCCTCTCTCACATCTATCCTCCTATCACCCAGAGCTTTCTTCACACCATCCATCCACCCAAACCTTGGCCTTCCTCTTGTACTTCTCCCATCAACTCTTGCATTCATCACCTTCTTTAGCAGACAACCATTTTCCATTCTCTCAACATGGCCAAACCACCTCAACACATTCATATCCACTCTAGCCGCTAACTCATTTCTTACACCTGTTCTCTCCCTCACCACTTCGTTCCTAACCCTATCTACTCGAGATACACCAGCCATACTCCTTAGACACTTCATCTCAAACACATTCAATTTCTGTCTCTCCATCACTTTCATTCCCCACGACTCCGATCCATACATCACAGTTGGTACAATCACTTTCTCATATAGAACTCTCTTTACATTCATGCCCAACCCTCTATTTTTTACTACTCCCTTAACTGCCCCCAACACTTTGCAACCTTCATTCACTCTCTGACGTACATCTGCTTCCACTCCACCATTTGCTGCAACAATAGACCCCAAGTACTTAAACTGATCCACCTCCTCAAGTAACTCTCCATTCAACATGACATTCAACCTTGCACCACCTTCCCTTCTCGTACATCTCATAACCTTACTCTTACCCACATTAACTCTCAACTTCCTTCTCTCACACACCCTTCCAAATTCTGTCACTAGTCGGTCAAGCTTCTCTTCTGTGTCTGCTACCAGTACAGTATCATCCGCAAACAACAACTGATTTACCTCCCATTCATGGTCATTCTCGCCTACCAGTTTTAATCCTCGTCCAAGCACTCGAGCATTCACCTCTCTCACCACTCCATCAACATACAAGTTAAACAACCACGGCGACATCACACATCCCTGTCTCAGCCCCACTCTCACCGGAAACCAATCACTCACTTCATTTCCTATTCTAACACATGCTTTACTACATTTGTATAAACTTTTCACTGCTTGCAACAACCTTCCACCAACTCCATATAACCTCATCACATTCCACATTGCTTCCCTATCAACTCTATCATATGCTTTCTCCAGATCCATAAACGCAACATACACCTCCTTACCTTTTGCTAAATATTTCTTGCATATCTGCCTAACTGTAAAAATCTGATTCATACAACCCCTACCTCTTCTAAAACCACCCTGTACTTCCAAGATTGCATTCTCTGTTTTATCCTTAATCCTATTAATCAATACTCTACCATACACTTTTCCAACTACACTCAACAAACTAATACCTCTTGAATTACAACACTCATGCACATCTCCCTTACCCTTATATAGTGGTACAATACATGCACAAACCCAATCTACTGGTACCATTGACAACACAAAACACATATTAAGCAATCTCACCAACCATTCAAGTACAGTCACACCCCCTTCCTTCAACATCTCAGCTTTCACACCGTCCATACCAGATGCTTTTCCTACTCTCGTTTCATCTAGTGCTCTCCTCACTTCATCTATTGTTATCTCTCTCTCATTCTCATCTCCCATCACTGGCACCTCAACACCTGGAACAGCAATTATATCTGCCTCCCTATTATCCTCAACATTCAGCAAACTTTCAAAATATTCCGCCCACCTTTTCCTTGCCTCCTCTCCTTTTAACAACCTTCCATTTCCATCTTTCACTGTCTCTTCAATTCTTGCGCCAGCCTTCCTTACTCTCTTCACTTCTTTCCAAAACTTCTTCTTATTCTCTTCATATGACTGACCCAATCCCTGACCCCACCTCAGGTCAGCTGCTCTCTTTGCCTCACGTACCTTGCGCTTTACTTCCACCTTTTTCTCTCTATATTTTTCATACTTCTCTATACTATTACTCTGCAGCCATTCTTCAAAAGCCCTCTTTTTCTCTTCCACTTTCACCTTCACTCTTTCATTCCACCATTCACTGCCCTTCCTCATGCTGCCTCCAACAACCTTTTTGCCACATACATCACTTGCAATCCCAACAAAATTTTCTTTTACTAACTTCCACTCCTCCTCTAAATTACCAGTTTCTCTTACTCTCACCTCATCATATGCCATTTTCAACCTTTCCTGATATTTACTTTTTACCCCCGGTTTTATTAGCTCTTCAATCCTCACTACCTCCCTTTTACATCCACCTACTCTATTCCCCCACTCTTTTGCTACAACTAATTTTCCTTCCACCAAAAAATGATCAGACATACCGTTAGCCATACCCCTAAACACGTGCACGTCTTTCAATCTTCCAAACATTCTTTTAGTTACCAACACATAATCCATTAATGCCCTTTCTACTACTCTTCCATTTGCCACTCTTACCCATGTATACTTATTTTTATCTTTCTTTTTAAAGAAGCTAGCACTTATTACCATCTCTTGTTCAACACACATGTCTACCAGTCTCTCACCACTCTCATTTTCACCTGGTACGCCATACTTACCAATGACACCTTCTACCTCTCCAGCGCCCACTCTAGCATTTAAGTCACCCATAACAACTACATAATTCCTTCTACCCAGTCCTTCTACACACCTAGTTGAATCATTCCAGAACTCATTCCGCTCTTCTTCACTTTTCTCACTACCTGGCCCATACGCACTGACAAACGCCCAACATTCCCTACCCAACCTAACCCTTACCCACATTAACCTAGATGATATCTCCTTCCATTCCACTCAGCAATAAAGCCACACCCTCTCTCGCTCTTCCCCTTTCAATCCCAGACACTCTACCAGACATTTCACCAAACATCACTTCACCCTTTCCTTTCATCTTTGTCTCACACAAGGCCAATACACCCATCCTTCTACTTCTAAACATACTTCCAATCTCACATCTTTTACTCTCTATCGTACTACATCCACGCACATTTAAACACCCCAAAACTAGAGTGCGGGGAGCAGTCACTCTCCCCCCAGCTCCATCTCTTTGTCGATGTCTCGCAGGAATTTTTTACAGGAGAGGGGGTTCCCAGCCCCCTCGTCCCGTCCCTTTTAGTCGCCTCTTACGACACGCAGGGATAACGTTGGCGCTATTCTAATTTTTATATGCCCCCGCGGCCACAGGGGGCATATACATACACATACACATATATATATATATATATATATATATATATATATATATATATATATATATATATATATATATATATATATATATATATATATATATATATATATATATATATATATATATATATATATATATATATATATATATATATATATATATATATATATATATATATATATATACATATACATATACATAATATATATATATATATATATACACAAATAATATTGTATTATTCCTAACATACTTACCGAGAAACACTTTCTTAGGAGTCACTGGTGGCTCCTCTCTAGCGACCAGAGTTTTGAGTAGTTTACCCTACACCCATTTTCTAAGTGACCTGGGGCAATGACCGAGGTCGGCCAAGAGGCTACGCTCTCACTCTAGGCAGTATGTTTTATGTAAGGAACAATACTCTAGGACTGTAAGGCACTGCGGGGACGGTTGGGGGGGCCATAACCCGAAAGTGTTTCTCGGTAAGTATGTTAGGAAAAATACAAATTACTTAAAATTTGTGATTTGTTCCAACACAGATACTTACCTCGAAACACTTTCTTAGGAGACTTATACCTTAGAAGGAGGGAGTGCCCGAAGCCCAAGACCCCAATGGACAGTAGGATAAACTACACAAAATACTCATCAAGTGTGGTAACACTTACCCTTCTGTAATTTCTTCGTTGTGCTTGTTGTATATGTCGAATCTGGCGCCTTGAACGGTGATCGACATTAATAGGATCGACTGCTAGTGCGAGAAATAGAGAGAAAAATAGGAAGAGAGGGGGATAGAAAACATTATTGTGTCTGGGTCCTCTATATTTCGCGATTGAGCCTGGGGCTTGAGCCGTTAAATCGTGTGAAGTGCTGAGATGATCGGCCCAATGGAAAACCCGTCCAGGGATTTCCTCGTACAATCTTTAAGATAATGAGCAGTGAAGGTCGACTGGTTGGCCTAAGTTCCCGCTCGGAGCACTTGTGCTACCGACATGTTTCTCTCGAATGCCAGGGAGGTGCTTATGCCCCTAACATCGTGAGCCCTGATCTTCCCTGGTGTTGGAAGTCTCTCTATTGAGTAGGCTCTCATTATCACCTGTCTGAGCCAGAATGAAACTGTATTCTTCGATATCCCCTTTTTCGTTTGACCCCAGGAAACGAATAGGTTCTTAACCGAGGGGCGGGTGCCTACCGTACTCTTGAGGTACTTCCTAAGTGCCCTAACTGGGCACAGTCTCAGGTTCTCTTGGTTCCCTACGCTCGGGATAGCAGGGATAGAAAAACTCTCGAACCTAGGGTCCCACTCCGAGGGGTTCTGAGTCTTGGCCACGAAGGAGGGAACAAACTTCAAGGTGACCTCCTTCCATCCCCTTGAGTGTTCCACTTCGTATGACAACCCTTGTATTTCGCCTACTCTCTTAGCTGAAGCCAACGCTAGTAAGAAGACTGTCTTGAGGGTGAGGTTCTTGTCAACGATGTCCTTCATCAGTTCGAAAGGGGGTTTTCGGAGCATATCTAGAACCCTCGCTAAATCCCAATTCGGGATTCTCGGAGGGGAAGGAGGGCAGGCTTGCTCGAAAGCCTTAATGAGCATAGAAATGTGCCTGGAGGCGCCCAAGTCTATGCCCTTGAGAAGGAAGACTTGACCCAGGGCCGCCCATACTCCCTTAATAGCCGAGACTGACATGGCCAACTTATCCCTGAGATGAACCATGAAGTCTGCTATAATAGGCACGGACGCTTCTAAGGGCTCTATCTCCTTGTCCCTGCACCACTTAACGAACACCGCCCACTTAGACTGGTAGACGGCTGCGGAAGACTTCCGCAGGTACAGATACATTCTCTTGGCTGTTTTACTAGAGTACCCTTGTTTCTTCAGGAGGCGCTGGATAACCTCCAGGCGTGTAGATGAAGGGCCTCCGGGTTTCCGCGAAACCTCTGAAAGCGAGGTTGTCTTAGTAGGTCTGATCTGACGGGCAGAGGCCAGGGAGGAAGAGTGGCGAAGTTCCTTAGGTCTGCGAACCAATCCCTCTCTGGCCACCAGGGCGCTACCAGTCATCCTTAGGTTGGTTGCTGCTCGTACTCTGTTGAGGACTTGTCTTATTAGGGAGGAGGGGAGAAAGGCCCGTCCCACTTGTGTTGAAAGGCGTCTTCCATTGCCGCCTTCGGGTCTGGGACAGGAGAACAAAATAGGTCCATTACCGGAGACCCTCACATCTGGATAATGTGGCTTGCCACTTGTGGGTGTAGGGACCACTCTGTCGCTACTACTTGACCCGCCCTGCTGAGGCCGTCTGCTAGGACGTTCTTCTTCCCTGGAATGAACCTTGCCGTCAGGTTGACGTCCCCCTTCTCTGCCCACCTTAGGATTTGCAGGGCCAGATCGCACAATTCCTTCGACTTCAGTCCCCCCTCCTTCTTCACGTATGCAACCTCGGTTGCGTTGTCTGACATTAGGACTACCGAGTTCGCCCTCATGTCCTCCTTGAAGTGGTAGCAGGCTTCCTGGACAGCTTTAATTTCTAGGACATTGATGTGGAGGGATTTCTCTTCTTCCGTCCACGTTCCCTTTGCAGTCCTTTCCCGGAGGTGAGCTCCCCACCCTTCCTTCGATGCGTCCGTGAAGAGAAGGAGCTCCGGAGGTTGGTTGGAAAGTGGCATCCCTCTCAGGGTGTGTGAGTGATCCTGCCACCATTCTAAGGCCAGTTTGGTCTCCTGAAGGACCGGCACTACTAAGTCCAAGGAACTGTTCTGGTTCCACAGTTCTTTTAGGTTCCACTGAACCACCCTCAGGTGCTGTCGTCCGTCGGGAACCAGCTTCTCCAGGGACACTAGGTGTCCTACCAACCTCTGCCAATCCTTCGCTCTTCTGGGTTGTCCTCGAAGGAAGGGCAGGAGCACCCGGTCCAGGTTGTCTAGCCTGTCTGAGGACGGAAATGCCTTGACTTGTAAGGAGTCGAGTACTATTCCCAGGTACGTCGTCCTGTTGGCTGGGGTTAGCTGTGACTTCTCCAAGTTGACCATGATGCCCAGGTCTTTGCACAAATGTGAAGATCCTCTCCTTGTAGTTTCAAGTCTTCCCTTGAGGATGAAAGGAGTAGCCAGTCGTCCAGGTATCTGATAAGTAGAATTCCCCGTTCGTGTGCCCAAACGGGAACCATCATGAACACACTCGTGAATACCTGGGGGGCTGTTGAAAGACCGAAACACAAGGCCTTGATTTGCAACACCTGGGCACCCCACTTCACCCGGAGAAACTTCCTGCTTGACGGGTGGACGGGTACCTGGAAGTAGGCGTCCTTGAGGTCTATAGATATCATAAAGTCTCCTTCCCTCAAGGACGCCATGACCATCTTTAGTGTATCCATCTTGAATGGTATCTTCTTGATGAACATGTTGAGGGCTGACAGGTCTATTACTGGTCTCCAACCTCCCGTTGCTTTTTCCACTAGGAACAGGCGGCTGTAGAATCCCGGACCCAGCAACTCCCCTGCTTCCAGGGCTCCTTTTTGCAACATCTTGCTGACCTCTTCGCCGAGTGCAGCTCTCTTCGCTGGGCCCTTTGACACCAACCAGTCCGCCTGGGACGCTGGGATCAACGGGGGTGGTTGTTCCAAGAACGTGATCCTGTAGCCCTCTCTCAGAACGGAGACTGTCCACGGGTCTGCTCCGTGGAGCTTCCATGCTTGCCATGCCAGACTGAGGCACCCCCCTACCAAAGGCTTGGGCAGGGAAGGGGGGCCTCCCACCTTATCTCCTACGGGAGGAACGGCCTGCTCGGCCTCTCCTGGAGGAGGAATAGGAGTTCCTATACGGGGGTGGTGCCGAGGAGGATACCCTTCGAGAGGGATTCGTCGAGGAAGGCCACTGCCCCAACGGGGGTTCTCGTCTTCCCTGGGCCGGGAAGGAGCGCACAGTCACAGGTGCTTCCGTCACGGGCCTCCTGAAGGCCGGGCGACGCGCCGTCTGCGGCTTCAGGCCAGAGAGTTCCCTTTTCTTGGCCAGTTTCTCCATGGTTTCCTCTGCCTTCTTCGTTGGGAATAGTTGGTCTCCCCAGACGGAGCTATATTTCAACGCTCGAGCTTCCCTTTCGGGGATCTTTACCGGAAGATTCTTGAGCAGGGCGTCTCTTCTCCGCAGAACCCAGTTAGCCGAGAGAGCCAAGGACTGGAATGTCATGAACTTAAGGGCTCGGCTACCCGACTCTAGCAACTGGTTCAGAGCCTCCCGTTTTGCAGGCTGCATAGAGTCCGTAGGGATCTGGGTGCCGACCAAGGTGGTGGCCCACCAATCCAGCCAGGACGCCACGTTCACCAGGTCCTTGGACATCTTCTCCATCATAGCTGTCTCGGGTTGGGAGAAGAATGTAGAGGACAGGCTGCCCTCTTGTCCGAAACGCCCTGGCACAGGGATGTCAATGGATTCCGCCGTCATGCAGGGGCCACTCGTCCTGCCCTCTAAGGAGTAGTATTTCGTCTGAGATTCAAGTCCTTGCGACAGTTTCGCCGAACTATATCCCCTGGCGGAGTCGCTATTACGTACGATAACGTTATCGATATGAGCCCTTCCGATTCCCACATTCCTGGCCTCTGGTAGGGAGCTTCTGGGTAGAGGCGTCGAAGAACTTATTCAGGCCAGAGGTCCACGTTTCCACTTCCTGAGGGGCGGGTTCCACCAAGCCATTGTACCCCCTGATCAAGGCTAGGACTCTCCTGTAAGCGGAGTCCTCCCCCGCCGAACGTCTCACCCTCTCTTTCCTCTGAACGACGGGGAGAGGCGTGTGCACGGGAGCCTTTGTGCCGACGGGAGCCTTCGTGCCCTCGGTCCCTCCGCTCATCAACGTCCAGTACTTCTCTCCTCCCCGAGGTCTTTATGGGCGAGACGGTTTCCTTCGTGAGAGCCCTCGAAGGGGATGCCCGTCCCCGTGTAGCTTCCCGATGGGGGGACCTGTCGAGGCTGCCCATCCTCGATGACGAATCCCTCCGCTGGGCGGATTGATTGTCTCTCGAACGGGACTTAGGCCTGGAAGTAGCGGTCCTCCGTTCATCGAGGGACTCCCTGGCGAGGCACTTGGAGGCCCTTCTAGGAGGACTGTCTCCCTCCCGCTCAGGTGTCGCCCTAGTGGGTCTGGCCAGGCCCTTCGTACCCTTGCTAGGGACGAAAACCCACGTCCCCTGCGGTGATACTGGTCTCCTGCTTTTGGGTGGAGGGGAGCGGGGGCTTCTTGTGCCCCAAGAACGTGTGGGAGACCACGAAGGGGAGTTCCTCCGCACGGAACGATCTCTCTTCCTCCTCTGACGTCTTCGACGTTCCCTGCTCGAGGAATCAGACGAGTCGCGCCCCGAGGAGTAGATCTCCTCGCAATATCGAGACCTTGAACACGACTTTGGCTTCTTGGGGCTCCTCCGCAGCCCCGACGTAGAAGGAATTGGCCAATAATCCTGAAGAGGTGGCTTCGTCGGTAACCACGCGGAGGGGCGAGGAATGCATGAGAAGGCCTCACTGAGCCCTTCCTCGATGTCCAGTGGGGACCTCATCGGCGTCCTTGGTAAGTCCCACGCCAAAGGGTCCTCCTGCGGGGATTATTCTCTGCCGACGGCGCCTTCCGTAGCTGATGCCCCTGAAACAATTACCCAGGGATCTGGAGAAGAAAACGCAGCATTATTAGACCACATGGGGTCCTCCGTAGCGACGCGGCCCCTATGTGAGAGAAGCCCGTCCTTCGGAGCCCCACTACACTCACCTACAGGCGCCGTCAACGCCTTAGCAAAAGACGATTCAACCGCACTATCACTCTCCCGGGAAGGTTGCGCCATCTGTTTACCTTTCAAGGACTTACCTTTTCCCTTAACCTGGGTAGGGGAAGAAGGATACACTCTACCTGCCCCTTCTCCTGCCGACGTCGCGGGAGAAGAAACGTTTGACTTCCATGGTGGTCTCTTCGTCGCCTTCTTCTTCTTGGTGGCGAACCTCACCCACTGAACTTCACTCCATTCCGCACATTCGGGACACGTGTCCAACAAAGAACAGGCATTACCCCTGCACGAAGTACACAAGGCATGCAGGTCTACCTCAGGCTTGGACAGGAAAGCCCCACACGCCTTACCGGCTCTAGGCCCAGGACAACTGCGAACAGGCTCCATAGCCTAACACAAAGAATCGCAATACACAAGAACGCGAAAAAGGGAAAGTACTGAAACACTAGTAAAGCACAAGGGGTTAAAAGCTAAAGCACGTAGTAAAGGCACTGAACACTTGCTAAAGAATCACGACCATGTGGGAAGCACGTGGAATCGAACAAAGGGGGTCGCACAGAGAACTAAGGAGCGGTGTGTGAACACAACGCGACCAGAAAACATACTGCCTAGAGTGAGAGTGTAGCCTCTTGGCCAACCTCGGTCATTGCCCCAGGTCACGTTCTCTTCCGCTACCAGGTCACTTAGAAAATGGGTGTAGGGTAAACTACTCAAAACTGGTTGTTAGAGAGGAGCCACCAGTGACTCCTAAGAAAGTGTTTCGAGGTAAGTATCTGTGTTGGAACAAATATATATATATATATATATATATATATACATATATATAGATATATAGATATATAGATATAGATATATATATAAATATATATATATATATATATATATATATATATATATATATATATATACACACATTATAATATATATATATATATATATATATATATATATATATATATATATATATATATATATATATATATATATATATATATATATATATATATATATATATATATATATATATATGTGTGTGTATATAGGAACATATATATAAACCCAAGAACACATACATACATAAAGTATATAATAAAAAATAACATTTATAAATCATGGATATAGCTATATACATAGAGACAGTTTCAGAGTACCTAAATGCACACATACATATATATAGAAATTCATGAATAGATATATGCACACATAAATACACTTTCATATATACATTATCATCAATAAAGAAATATAAATAATGATGAGAAGCATACTCTGATTGTGATATTTGATTTTGGGTTTATCTGGTATAGCCTACTCGCAAGCGGTTGCGTCATCTGTGTGGGAAGGGGTTAAAGATAGATGGATGGATTGGGATCTGGTAGTATATGTCATCGAGATCCAATCTGCACATGAATTCCTTTGGCCTGAATGACTGTGTCTGCCATAACCATTCTAAACGGAGTTTCTACGACAAACTTGTTCAGGGGTGAGATATTTATGACAGCTCTACAGCCTCCAGACGCCTTTTTCACAAGAGTCAACTGTAAAGCCTAGAGTCCAGTCTAGGACATCTTGGAGAGTGCCCTTCGACAACATGGTCTGGACTATAGCTAGGAAGGACAGCTCCTTTACAGATCCCTTCGTGTATAAGTTTAACGGAATGGGATCAGAGTCAAGAGCAGGGATAGATTGTAACTGCCACCTCTGCCAGAAGCGTTGCAAGCATCCTCCCACTGGTGGACTGATTAGAGCATTGCCCTCTCTAGCGGGAACAGCCACCTTGCCCAGCACCGCTAACACCTTCATTTCCTCTGAAAGGTCTGGTCCCTTTCTGGTCCTTGATCTGAGAGTGCCACTTAGATATAGTAGGGTAAGGCAATTTTGGACAAGCGAGGCAAAAATTGGACAGATGCAATATCTCTAAAACTATTTATAATTTTCAAAAACTATAATGCTGTTAGAAATTCCCCAACCTTCTACTTTATAAATATTAGTACGTTTGGTTTTGAAAAAGTATTAAATACCACTAGAAAAATTGTTGAATATGGGTGTCCAATAATTGCCTCTCCTTCATTTTAGGGCTTCTCAAAAATACTAGAAATATTTTTTTCTAAAAAAAGATTAGTAGATGATACTAAAGGAAGGTTTAAAATAAAAAATTGATGAAAAAATCTGGAATATCTAGTGTCCAATTTTGCCTCACCTCGAAAAATGGTGAGGCAATTTTGGACACAAATAAAAAAACAACTAGTTCATAATGTTAAGTTATTAAGTAATACATTTTGTAATTTTCTTATCTTTTATATTAATCTTATATGTATCTATATATTTTCTTAATAATTTTAACCAAAAATTATAGGTATTTGAAAATATTTTTTACCCTATACTTCGAGAAAAAAATATTGAATTGTAAAAAACGGAAAAAGAAAAAGGTTTTCTTTTCAAAGAAGATATTAATAGAACCTATTACTAATGAAAAAATATGTACAATACAAAACCTGAAATAAAAGTGAACAATTCAATATATATTAGAGCCATATACGTAACAAAATAAATGCCTGAATATAAGTCTTGTCTATTTACTTCAACTGAATGCTCAAAAAACTGCTTCTGTTCTTTTATAGATGGCACTAACCATTTTCGTTAAGGCCTGGGTTTCATAAATAAAGGACCTTTAATTACATCTGTGATTTGAAAAAGGTATGTATCCGTTTGGTGCTCTAGATACTCCTCTAACCCTGATGCCTGGCGGATGATCTTAGTGGAGTTAGTATGGACCGGCAGGGGTCACTTGCCTTAGTTAGGCACTGCGCATCACAAGGAACTGGCTGTCCTTTGATGACTCTAACCAACAATCCTCTATGGATTTAATCTTTCTTTGAAAAGCGTAAATGAAAGAATGGCCCCCCCCGTCCCGGGCGTTGCAGGGTGCTAAGAATCTCCCGGTTAATAAATACAAAAGAAAAATTGAAAATTGGTAATTGGAATGTTAGAAACATGAATCAGATTTGGAAGTTACAGCAAGTAGAGAATGAATTTATGAATTACAGTTTGGATATCTTAGCCCTAAGTGAAACACTTTGTAAAAGGATCGGTAAAGAACTCACACCAAGGCAATACATATCTAAAGTATCTACTCAGGAAGAACAGATGGAGTTGGAAGAGAAGGGGTAGGAATGACGACACCAAGAGCAGAAAAGTAATTAATGGAATGAAGAGCTGTATATAGCAGATGGTCACTTGCAAAGTTTAAATCAAAGCAGTGCAATATGACTACTATAGTTAACTATGCACCAACAAATGATTCCCCTGAAGACAGGAAAGATGAATACTATAAGGAATTGTAGTGTGTAACAGATGATATCCCAGAGAGAGATACGAAAATTGTGATTGGTGACTTCAATGCTGAATTTGCCAGGAATAATTGAGGTTTAGAGAATGTGATGGGTGTTGAGGGTCTTGGCGAAGTTGCAAATGAAAATGGGGCAGATTTTATAAGTTTTTGTTCTTTTCCAGCACAAGGACATCCACAAATATACATGGGCTTCATCATGTGGCAATTAAAAAAATCACATAGATCACATAGCCATTGATAAAGAGAGAAGGAGGACTGAGAAGTATAAGAAGCTATAGAGGTGCAAATATTGATAGTGACCACTAGCTCCTCTTGCTACACTGAAATTAAAACCGAATGCACCCAACAGAAATGTAGATAAAATATCTAGGTCTGATACAACTGGCTTCTAGAGGATGAGCAGAGAAATCTTTGTAATTGAATGTAAGAATCGATTTGCAGTCTTAGAGACTTTAGGAGACAAATAGCAAACAATTAACGAATGATACTTGGGATACTATAAAAAGGAGACAAAGATAGAAGTTGATTGTTGGAAGTTTTTGAGGAAGTAATGAAAATTGCAAGGTAGAGCATGCTAAACATTCCAGTATTGATAGTGAGGTCAAAAGAAAAGCCAGAAATGACTGGCGAGAATATTCAGACAGGAAAGCAGATGAGTCTGACAAAGCTATAGATTCAAGGAGTGGCTATGGTATAAGAATTGTACATAGAATTATTATAGAAATCTCTACGGGAGCAAAGCAGAAGCATATACCCATTAAAAAGAGAGATAGAGCTGTTATAACAACAGAAGATGAAGAAAGGCAACGTTGGATGGAACACTTTAGTGGAGTCAAGAATAGGAGATATAAAGGGATTAATTTCATTGATATACCTGAAGCTGAGGAATACCTTGATGTGCCCATCAATGAATTCAGTGTGTTTGAAGTCGAAGCTATCTTTTAAAAAACTCGAAGAGATGGGATGCCTCTAGTTATGATGGAATAACTGCTGAGATAATATTGGCCGAAAATGATGTGACTCCCAGATTACTTACAAGATTATTTTGTAGAATGTGGCGTGAAGAGGCAAAGCCTGATGAATGGGAGCTAGGAGTGTTGGTGAAAACGGCAAATAGGAGATCTGACTGATTGCAATATTTACAGAGGTATCACACTTACGTCAGTTGTCATGAAAATACTATGTTGTTTATCCTCATGCATTTTGTAATGCATAGAAGAGTTGGTGGATGTTGGAAAAGGATTGGACTGGACTGGTAATAGGATATTAGCTGACCTAGAGTATGCTGATGACGCTGTCCTTATTAGCAGAAAACCACAGGTCAAGATAAATAGAAGAAAGACAGAGATGAGGAGATTGGAACATGCAATGGAAGAGGAAATATCATTGGAAGGAAAAAGGTTTAATGAGGTGGAACCATTTAAATATTCAGGAACTATGATATCTACTACAGGGATTAAGATTTTAAGTTCAATGAAAGATTGAAAAAAACAAATGAGACAATGGCTAGGTTAAGTAATATCTGGAAATCATATCGCCTGAAATTACATATAAAAGTCTGGCTATATATCAGTTTAGTGAGATCGGTGTTACTGTGTGGATATGAGTCGTGGTATAACAATGAAACAACATCCAACAGATTTTATAGATTTGAAAACAAAGCCCTCAGAAGAATATTGGGAGTTAAATGGCAGGACAGGATTAGAAATGAAACTATAAGAGAGATCACTCAAGTGCCATATGTGGATGAGATCATGGTGAGGGGTAGATGGAGATGGTTTAGGCATGCTCTTTGCTCTCTCCAAGAGATTAGTTCACCAAACTTTCAACCAGACTCCACAAGGCCCTAGAAGAATTGGAAGGCCCAGGCCTACATGGCTGAGGACTATGAAGCGCGAAATAGATGTTGAATGGAGAAGTATTGATTAAAAGCTCTAGAGACGAATGGCAATCTAACCGAGGTCCTTTGCGTCAATAGGCGTAGGAGATGATGATATGTGGTTTCAAGCTTTTTAACTTAAGCAAGTCACTTTGCCTCCCTCTTCCGTTAAAAACCATTTTGTTGCTATACCAATGCAAAATAATGGATGCGCCTTATCTTCATAAATTACCACATACCATTTTCTTACAACCGACGCTTCTTTATATGGAGGTGAAACGCTCTCCCAAAATTAATTAAGTTCCTTTTGAATCGCTATCAGGACTATCCAAGTAGTTTGAATAGTCACTATTAATGACCTTGGTCAATTTAGATTTTTTTATATTCACTTTAGCGTTTGCATACATTTTTCTTAGAAATCGAGAAATATTTGGTTGCTTTGTATTACCATTATTTGTTTTGTTTTTATTTCTCGTAATGCCTTTCTTTAGGGTTTTCCCTTTATTGATCTTCATTCATCTTTTTCTTAAATCTTCGATTGCCTCCCTTTCTGTTACTATTTGAGCAAATGACTTTCTTATTCTTGTTTTGTTTTTATCATTCTTGTTGCTTTTTCTGTAAGATTATCTTTCGTAGGTAATAGTGTCTCTTTGATGGCTCGTTCATAATATGAGGTAAAAAAATAAGAATAAACTGGATATGTACAACTTAAGACGAATATTGTTTATGGGATCAGCTTTGTCTGTCGTTGATATCTCTCACTATCATGCTGTTTACTCTAATGTTGTTGCATTGAACACAATATCAAAAAGGCAACACGCCAGCCGCATCTTTTCTATTGCAGTTATCAACATGGAAATTAGCAGAAAAGGGAAAACATATTTTCCCTAATACCTGAAGTTTTCATTTGGATTTGTGAATTATTCTAGGAACAATGTATATACAAGAAAGATTTTATTTTTTTATTATTTGTAGCATTTGGGGTGACACCCCTCTCGAGGATGTCCCCATGATTTGGTCGATCTTTTTGAAGGTTTCACCCCTGAGTGTCAACACCTTTGAGTGTGTCCCCAGTATTAAATAACTTTGAAAATCATATCATATCCATCAAGCTAAAAAGACAAACTTTTTGTAGATGTAGCTCTCAGGGTGTCACTCCCTTTTAGGGTGTCACCCTGAGCAAACACCCCCCCCCCCTCCCCTTACTGCACTCCAAATGTCTTATTTTGTATGCTTATGATAACATATATGTAGATTTACACATAAAAGTATATTTGCGTGCTCGAATACAAAGTTTAATTTATATATTCATAAAGTAAGGCAAAATTGGACAGTTTTCAAAGCTATGGTGAGTCAAAATTGGACAGGCAACTTTCTCACTTTTTTCTTGGCGAGGCAAAATTGGACAATCTTGGATTGCGGACACAAAAATTTATGTAAGTCCATAATTTTTTTATAGTATATTTATATTGATAGTGACCACAAATTGTCATAATTTGGAAATTGAGCGTTGCTGCTTAACGGAGATATAGACGTGTCCATAATTGCCTCGCAGTCCAAAATTGCCTCGCCGCTAAGATATTTTTTTTATTGATGAGATATAGATGAGATATAGAAATTTTTAATACAGATTTTGTACAAAGGTTTCTAAAAAGGTGTCCAAAATTGCCTCGTCTTACTATACCTTGGATGATCCTGTAGATCTAGAAGTTTAGGGATGTGATGAGCTGGGTTGATCTTTGGGGGCTGAGAATTCCTCCATTCGCCCAAAGGTTGACCGCGTAGTGCCAAAGGAACACTCAGGTCCGGGTACACAAGAGGAAGGATTCCATGGACCATCTTGTCGAATCCCTGGAAAGGTCCTCGGATCGGACAATCTAGCCCATCGACCACAATCTTAAGTCCGGCCACGAAGCAGCCTGCATGGCATACTTCATGCCTCTCTATACCAAGGAACTCAGCCCCTCAACAAAGCTAGTCTCTGAACAGGGACACCTCTGGTAAGGGATTCTACCGAGGGGTCGAGAGTTAGGTTAGGACGAAGTTCGTCCTAGATCTCAATAGTTACCTCTGCAATATGAAAGGAAGCGGAAAAGATCGGGAAAAAAGAACTTGCTCTCAGAGAGCTAGAGGAATCCACACTTGGTCCAGAACCATGTCCTTGCTTTCCTGTGGAGCAGTGCAAGGACCTGACAGGTTATTAAAAGATCTCATGCAAGCAAGCACTTGCCCAAATGAGTGTTCTAACTCCTTAAGGTCCGCCTCGGAAGGGAATTTCGAACTCTCTGCCTTTGAGAGATATTCCTCATCCGTGTCAGGGAAATCGTCTACCTCCAAGCTTTAATCCATAGGAGCCTATGGTAGGTCAAGGTCGTCAAATGGGACTTGCGAAGGACGCACCTCAGGAGATCACCTAGCCAGTTCCTGACTTCGAGCTTCCCTCGTTTTAGTAGTCTTATGAGCAGTCTTAGAATCCTTCGAGTCTCTCTTTGGTGGAAAGAGCTGGCAGTTCCTTAGATTCCCAAGACTCAGGAACAGAGGCTTGTCCCTCATCAGGTAGAAGGGGGACTGGACGTTGGTCTGAAGGAACAACCTCAATCAGCTGAGGCTGGATGGGGTGAATAGAGATCTCCGGGGGAGAGCATAAGTCCATATTTGTGCAGGGTTGGATCATGTCTAAAAGAGGTGGAGTAACACGCGCCATCTTCCTCCTCCGCTTAGCAGTCACCCTTTCGCCCAAACGAACTGGCATTAAGGAAGGTGGTCCTAAAATGGTACACATGCATGCGATTGTCCCTGGTACTTGGTCGAGATAGAGATGGCCTATGTAAAGATGGGAGAGTACTGCTCTGCAAGATCTTCTAGGATAAGAACGTCCATCAGAAAACAATGGGGTCAACTTATCCAGAAGTGTAGGGGTAGACCGTAGTTGGCGCAGCTCTGGGAGAGCAGATGAAACGCTGCCACCATGCAACTTCTGAAATGTAGACACCAAAGTGTTGAACCAGGAAGGAAGATCCCTAACTCAGCAAGTCTTGAGTCTCGGGAGTTTTGAGGGAGGAGAACCCTGTCTTAATTGGCACCTAGAAGGACCCGCATCTCTAAGAGACAACCCCTCCAGAAAGGGAATCTGTCTACCGCTAAAGATGTCTGTTACGGAGGACATTGATGGTGGTGTTGGATCCTTGTTTGCTCTAAGTTATGACCTCAGCACGTGAGAATCGCGGATACTAGATTCACTTGCCATAACAGGCAATTTACAGGCGTGAATCCCGCACAAAAGACACATCTACACGAGCAATAGATGGTGAGCGAGGAGGTAGTCTCTGAGGCACCTGTAGTGTTATGGCACTTAGGACACTTGCTGGAGGAAATGGAAGCCTCCAAATGGGGGTAACGCGTTGCGTTGGCGAGCAATACGCTACGGAGTGTAGGCGAATTCTTACAGAAGACAACCAGGGTCTTGAAAGGTGCTGGAGGTAGCCTTGGGAGAGCTTCTGTACATGTTGTCATTCGGGTAGTCCTTACCCGGTCAAGGGTATCTAGAAGGATCAGCAGGGGATCTATGGGGTGTAGTGTGCTGCACGGAAGCTGAGCGTGAGCGCCTACATCATCCTCCTGAAAAGGATCTTCTCTCTTTTCGACTGGAGCGTTTTGTTCGTGAGCGCACTGCTCGTAATCTTGACCGCAGTGCTCACGATATGGAGCGCATTTCTCGCCATCGTGAGCGCATTTCTCGCCATCGTGAGCGCATTTCTCGCGATCGTGAGCGCATTTCTCGCGATCGTGAGCGCATTTCTCGCGATCGTGAGCGCATTTCTCGCGATCGTGAGCGCATTTCTCGCGATCGTGAGCGCATTTCTCGCGATCGTGAGCGCATTTCTCGCGATCGTGAGCGCATTTCTCGCGATCGTGAGCGCATTTCTCGCGATCGTGAGCGCATTTCTCGCGATCGTGAGCGCATTTCTCGCGATCGTGAGCGCATTTCTCGCGATCGTGAGCGCATTTCTCGCGATCGTGAGCGCATTTCTCGCGATCGTGAGCGCATTTCTCGCGATCGTGAGCGCATTTCTCGCGATCGTGAGCGCATTTCTCGCGATCGTGAGCGCATTTCTCGCGATCGTGAGCGCATTTCTCGCGATCGTGAGCGCATTTCTCGCGATCGTGAGCGCATTTCTCGCGATCGTGAGCGCATTTCTCGCGATCGTGAGCGCATTTCTCGCGATCGTGAGCGCATTTCTCGCGATCGTGAGCACATTTCTCGCGATGGTGAGCGCATTTCTCGCGATCGTGAGCGCATTTCTCGCGATCGTGAGCACCTTACTCTTTACCATAATCGTCTTGCTCTTTATCGTATGTTTACCTCGTGATCGTCATTTCTTTGCTCGTGATCTTGAGCGCTCAGCTCGTGTTTCGAAAAGAAGAATGTTTCTTGGAAGACAAACACCTAGACTGTGGTGACCTGTGGTAATTTTGTGGCAAACATTTAGCGGTAGAGTGAGAACTTCTTCGTTATGAACGCTAAGATCGGCAATGATCTGCAATCCTTTAACACCGTAAATGACGTTCAAAGAGTGAGCGTGAAGCTCGTGAACGTGATCGTCCAGAAGGACAAGGTGTTGTCTTGTCCCGAGTATTGGGGAGCAGATAGAGCAGGGACCCCTGGAGCATCATCCTGCCTAATGTTTGCAGGTGGCGAGGGGAGGACACACGAACTTGAACCTTGATTGTGGGGGGTGAAACAGGTTTTGGGTTAGGCAACGAAATCGTCCCAGGATGGAGAAAACTCGCCATCAGCAGGAGGCCGTTGGAGGGGCGAGCGGAAACGGTAACCTCGTCCACATGTTGAAAAGGCAGGGGAGAGAGATGGGCTTCACACAAGTTAAAGACGAAGGATATCAAGGCCAAAGGGGACGGATCTCTCCTCATACCACACTGAAGTAGCAGCAGCAGCAATTCCTTAGAAGGGGGAACAGAAACCTCCCCCCCTAAAAAAAAAAAGGATGGACATGACTGCAGGAAGTGAAAGTGAATATTTAGGGGAGGCCTCCACACCCCCAGTACCTTCTCATCAGACATAATGGGAAAGCCTCATGTTTAGGGGCGTTGCGAACAGATCCACAGTTGAACACCACAAACTCAGGACTTTTTAGGCTACATGGTGATCGAAAGACCTTTCGGTACACATTATCCGAGATGCTCTGCTCATATTATCAGCGGGCAAATTCCTCTAGCCTAGAATGAAGCGGACTGATAACGGGACCGAGCGGACTTCGGCCAACCTCAGTATTACTGCTGTAAGATGGGATAGGGGTTGTGAACTAGTTCCTCTTGCTTGTTGATGTGGGCCACTACTGTGGTGTTTTTGCTCGTCACCATCACTGAGTGGCCCAGCTGGAACTGAGGGGACTAATTAAGGACCAGAAAGACGGCCTTCACCTCTAATAGATCATATGATGATACTTTTCAAACTCTAGCTAGAGATCTGAGGTCATGTGGTGAAGCATGTTAGTACCCTCACCGCTCCTTCTTTTGATGTTTCTAAACATCGCATCAAGACCGGGGGAAGGCAGAGATCTAACCCACTTGAGGTCTGTCCGTTCCTCTGGTCCCATGGGGATCAGACTGTCCGGGGAATCGAAGACCTGATTCCAATCGGACACAAGCAGCCACTGAAGAGTTCGAATCCTGAGGCGACCATTGGAAACAAGACGGGCCAGGGATGATAGGTGTCCAAGGAGACGGTCACTTCTGGGCTGAGAGCTCTTTTTGTCTCGAAAAAAGGTCTTGCGAACTTTCTCAGCATAGTTATCCTAATTTTTTAATGGGAAGGTTTTGTGGAGATTGGTCTGAAATCATTCCTTGATTGAATACAAGTCTTCTGAGTGGGAAGCAGGAAAGACTTTGAGGTTTACCAAGATCACCAGATCTTGACAAAGCCCCAGGTTTGTTTGGGTGCTGAAAAAGGGTTGTCACCGAGTCTGCTAGGATCAGTCAGTCATTCATTAAACGGAGTAAATGGATGCCGATCCTGTGATCCCAGGATGGTACTAGGGCAAATTCTCTAGCATTTCTTGTTGTCTAGACTGAATCTCCAATACTTCCTTGAAGATGGATTGATTGGGAACAAGAAGTATGCATCCTTTTGGTCAGGCATGTACAAAAACACATGCGGTCTTACCAGTTGCTCAACCTTCTCCAATATACATCAGCTCAAAGGCCAGGCTCCTTTGCGGATCCTTATGCACAGGAGTTTGTCGACGCTGGGGTCTCGACTCATGAAGGGAGAGATGAGCAAACCCGACGCGATAGCCTCCATTAGGACTCTTCCATGAACAGAACTCGGCCTAACTGATAAAGAAGTGGGTAAGGCCACGCTTGACTTTTACCTTGCTCCCTAACGGAGGTGATGCTATTCACAAGAACAGCATCCTAATGGGGAATGTTAACAATGGTCAAGGGGTGGTTATCGTAGCCACTGTGCAGCTGGAGAATGCTTGCGAGTAGTCACCTATCGACAAGCTGCTGATGGGGGCTGTCTAACGCCTCCCAATCAATTGGCCATCTTACGAAGTATTGGTTATGTAATAATAATATTGTCGATTTGTTTATTTTATCTTTAGAAATTCAAAAGAAATGAAATAAGGGCAATTTTGTCAGTAAAGGTTTTTTTTTTCTACTTTTTAGCGCCAATCATGACGAACAAAAAATTGCATTTACACAAGCAAGTGATAACTACTGATACTAAGAGTTTCTAGTAAAAATGTCATTATAAATAAAAATTAAAATGTGGTAAGACATTTAATAACAAAACTGTAGTAACATTAGGCTGAAATGTTGTTCGCCCCTTACATGGAGTACCATGATAAAAACACTTTTTTAAAAGGAAATCTTAAGGTTTCTCTGCAATAACCAAAAAATTCCCTTTCTAAATTCTCTCTTTTTTAAAAGAAATTTTAAGGTTTCTCTGCAATAAAAAAAAACACACTTACTCTCACTTTGTTTCAATTGTTTTTATTCTCTTGGGTGGATTTGACTCAGAAAATATATATATTTTTCTACTATATCAACTGACATTTATATTTTAGGATTAATAACCCGTTAGGGTCAATTTGAGCAATTTTCTTTACCACCACCACCACCACAAAAAAAAAAAAAAAAAAAAAAAAAAAAAAAAAAAGTGAAAATTCGCAAATTTGCGGAGCTACCATGAAAAACTCCTCCAAGGGCCTAACCAGCAAATATGCGGGGCCGCGAATAGGTAAGCGGATACTGTACTGGGAATGGAATGCCTTCTGGTTAGCAAAGGCTCTAACATTCTTGGCCAGTGAATCTGCCCTATCCTTTTCACACACCTACATGTGCCAGAACCCAGCAAAATCAAACTGTTATACCTTTTATACCAATAATTAAAAGCCACTCTAAATTCATTAGAAACTAAAGAATTATTGGAATTAAAAACTTCTAAAGGTTGTAGAACACTTCTTGCATCACTAAAAATGGCAAAATTGCCCTCTTCTTGTAATGCTATTTTCTCGATAGCGGTTAATATGCCGTATAGCTCTGCTGTAAATATGGAAGCTGTTAGAGGAAGCGCACCTCTACAATAAAACTAATTACTATATACAGTGGTACCTCTACATACGAATTTAATCCGTTCCACAACCGACTTCGGATGTAGAAAATGTTCGGATGTAGAAACGAATTTTCCCATAAGAATACATTGAAATAGGATTAATCTGTGGTTGAGCCCAAAAAAGTATGATAACTCCTTAATAAATTACTACACATAATTACACATGACAATAATGCACTCTAAATTAGATAATAGACATGTAAAAAAGAATAATTATAAAGAAATAATAAATAAGAAACAGGTTTTTAGCGTCACTTTACCTTAGAAAGTCCAGCGCAGGTGTCGGTCTAGCTACGCAGAGAGGAGACAGACGGGCGGCGAGGAGGTAGAGAGGGTGACTACGATAAACGTACACTATCGTAACTTATTCTAACTTACACTAAGTGAACTTTAACCTAACTTAGCTCATTTATTTTTTTTTATTTTTATATTTTATATTTTTTTTTACATTTTCTTTTTTTCTTTTGATGATAAATTTTAATCACTTTCATTCTACACTTAAAATTGATTGAATTTTTTTCCCTTCAATCTTTAACATTTTCTTTGTTTCACTTTCTTTCGCTTCACTCTTTGCCGTTTTCTTTGAACCACTTCCTTCCTCTTCATCACAAGTTCGTTTCGTAGTAAAGAAGCTATCGATAGAAAGTTGCTTGATACAGCTTTTCAGAATGTTTCAAAAATAAATTAGGCAAACATCAACGAACTGCGCAACTACACGACAAACCTGCAATTTTTTTGGATGGTATTTGTCAATGAAGTCGACCACGTCTTGATATTTTCCTAACACCTCTTTTATTTGTGCCGAACCTAACACATGTTCTACCTCCTCGATGCCTTCCTCGTCATCACTCATGTGCTCAGACATAGCATGGAGTTCCTTGAGCTCCTCTGTAGTAAGTTCATCGTGATGTTCTTTTGCAAGTTCATTCACACGGACGCCACGCTCATACATTTCAATAATTCCTTGCTTTGCTTCTAAAGACAGCATTTCCTTCTTCCTTTTCTCACCACTACCACTACCACTTGCGAAACTAAGCCTTTTAGGACCCATGATTTACGTAAAATACCATAAAAGGATGAATGTAAAAAATCACTATTAAAACACAGTTAATAGCAGAACGCACAGGGCACAACCACACGAAGCCGACGAGAACAGAGGAATGTCCCAAGCCACGCAAATTGAGGGTCCCTCCGAGGTAGAAATGCTGCCTTCTATCAGCGGAAATAAAAAATACGCCCATCTACGTGTATGGGTATTGTTTACTTCAGGTATCGAAAAAAAATTCGGGTGTAGAGTAGGAACGTGTTTGAATTGTACTTCGCGTGTCGAAAAATTCGGATACAACCGATACGACGAAAATTGCTTACTTTGTGTGTCGAAATAAAATTCAGGTGTAGAGTCGAAAAATTGCTCGAATTTTACTTTGGGTGTTGGAAAATTTGGATGTAGATACGTTCGTATGTAGTGGTTCCACTGTACTTCAAATGTAACGCCAGCATCAGATTTG
>NC_090744.1:33566368-33628868 GCF_036898095.1 Palaemon carinicauda
ATGCATGATGTAAAATGTACTTCTCTACAGTAAGGGTGACATTAACAAAGTGCTTACCGTATGTACGGCACAGTACTGTATATTTGGTATATGTCCTTCGTTGAACTGTACGTATTGTGTTATGGTAGTTTGTTAATTGGTATTCATGAGTCACATTCTGTATATTTTTCTGGAAAATATAAAACTTCATGAATGTCTAAATTTTAAAATTTTTTTGTTATACATTTATATATTTAAATAGGACTTTAAGTATTTTTAAATGGTTTTAAGTTTTCATGAATTTTCTCTATTGGAGTGGTTTCTGTTCCCTAAAGCCTGCAAATTTAGTGGTCCTAACTGTAATTTATTAGAATTACTAAACAAAAGGCTTATCATTGAATAGTTTACATGATTTAGCTATAAAGTCGGTGTGTTCTGCTTTTTGCAGTTGGTTTAAATGTTTTGGCCGCATGTATAGTTCTCCCTAAACTGCAAATATTTAGTATTTTTAAATATTAAACTTAGCCGGTGAATATATAATAGCTGACGTCTCCGACGGCTCGACAGAATTCAAAAACTCGCGAGCGATCGCCATGAAGGTAGCGGGTGTGCCCACCAGCGCCGACTATCGGCCAGATACCCCATATACATGTAAACAGCTCCAGTTCTTCTCTGTCGGTTTCATCGACAAGTCGATTCCACTCGCTATTATGACCTCGAGTTTTCTACCGAATTGGTGAAGTACTTGGTTTTGGTTTTATTGCTTTCGCCGTGTTGGATTATTCAATACTATCCTCAAAAGAAATGCTTTTGAAAGGAGAGTAAAAGTGTTTTGCCCTTGCTCTTTTATCTCTGTTTTTTTTCCATAGAGTAAAGATGGCCGACCCTTCCCTTAGTGTACGGAAGTGTGTTTTAGGCTTTTAGCAATTATCTTATCACGTTATAAATTGTTGTTGTTAATTATAGATTTTCCTCTATATATTTTATATCTCACCCGCCTTTATTAGGCCTCTTCGATTAGCTTTCCATTTATACTAAACATCAAGATAAATTTTATGTTTTGTTTATATGCGGCCTTACCTATTCCTCCCCTAGTCCGAGAGTAGGCGGTCCTAACTTGGAAACCGAAGTTAAACAACGTTGAGCCCATTCAACTTTTATTTTCGTTAAGTTTAAATCATTTGCTCTGTAAGAGTTATGAAATGAATATTTTTTTAGTAGATTTTTTTATGAAAGATTTTCTTTGAATAGTCTTCGTGCTGTTTCAAAGATGAACTAACGTTTGTTTTATTTATGCTACGCAGTTTGCGCTCTATCGTTACGATAGAGAAAGAGAGAATCACGGTTTCACTTTGCAGAAAGAGTAAATCGATTTTGACGTTTTGTTCATTCTTCTTTCAAACTGAAGTGTTTTAAATACTAATTTAAAGGAACTTGTTAATTTTCAATTTCTTAGTCCTTTCAGTTTTTTCCTTTGGTCAAATAACCTGTTTATTGACGAAGGGTGAGTGGGCATTTCTCTTCTGTGTGAAATCAAGAGAGAGAGAGAGAGAGAGAGAGAGAGAGGAAGAGAGAACGTTCCGATCTTTATTCTCGTCCCAAGCGAGTAACGTTGTTCTCGATTCAGTTTTTTTACTCTCGTCCCAAGTCTCTGTACGGGGAGAAAGGATAAAACGTTTTTAGTTTTTATTCTCGTCCCAAGGCACTGTACGGTGAGAGATTGAAAACGTAGTTTTTAATGAACTAGTGTTTAGTCTCCTCCCCAGTCACTGATCCTTTTAACTTTATATTTTTCCGTTTTATTCGATATATATGTTTACTGATTTTTGCTTGTATTAATGTGCTTACATTATACGACTTATTTCGCAATTATAACCTTTTGATGTAGGGGAGAATTGCGTGTTTCAGGTAGAAATCAGTTTTTATTCATGCCTAATGTGAAATTATTGAAAAATACGATTTCAGTGAAGTATGTGCAAAAACAGAAAATCGTAGTGATAAAGTGATAATTGCGCAAAGTGTTTTTTAGTGTTGCGACCGAGGGTTCGTCTGTTCGTGCTTGTCGTTCACCTAGTCCGAGACCTCTTTCAGGCTCCCATGCTACCAGGGAGAAGTAATGTCGTAGGACTTATGGGGACGAGAGGCTTTAACCAACGAACAAACGTTCCCTCTATGGTATCGGGCGTGTCTAGCAAGATCGCCCCTACCATAAGACGAGCGAGGCTGTTTTTCTCCTTGTCATCCGAAGGCTTCTCGCAAAAGAAACCTTGGAGCAAAGTTTCTAGACCCTTAAAGCGGAAGTCAGTCCATTCAGGACAGGTCCAGCGTCCTGGCTGTAGCCATGGGGACAGCTCTGACCCTTTGCAGTCGTCGGAAGACGGTTTGCCTATTAAACGCAAGCGTAACACGGGGTCCGAGGGTCGCGGTAAAGGCAATGTTTTGCCAACACAGACGTTACCGTCGTCTCGGCCCGTTCCGACTCCTGTTGATCCTAAATGGGTTGTCCTGCAGGACATGCAGACTAAGCTTGCCTCCCTTATGGAGAAGTATGACGTTGAGCAGGTTCACGATGAACCTTCGCTTTCGAGTCGCCATTACACTAAACGAGACTCTGGCCGTCAGCCGCCCAAATGAGCATTTACTCGTCCTTTTGACGTTATGAAACGTGATGTCGGTAGTTTGTCACGTCAGTCACGTGACTTGGATCCTCACTCGCTGCAGTCCCGTGTTGACTTTCAGCCGCTGCCGCAGCCTCGTGTTGACGTTCAGCCGCTGCCGCAGTCTCGTGTTGACGTTCAGGACGTTCGCCAACCAGCTCAGTTGCGTTGTTTTGACGTTGAACGTCAAGCACCGCAGTCAAGAGTTGTTTTAACTGCTCTATCTAGGCAGTCAAGGCAGTCTCGACTTGACGTCGAGCGTCCTCCCGCACCTGTTGTTGTTGCTGGTCAGTCCTTTAAGCAGTTACATGACGTAGCGTCCTTGACTGCTACTGATGCTCCTTTGCGTGTGGACTCTGCTTGTCAAGCATTGCCACCACGGCAGGTCTCTCCCTTGCTTGAGACTCGGCAATGGTCGGACGAGGTTCCTTCAGATGAGGAAGTTGCTGATCCCCCTCCTACTGATATTCCCTTGGGAACTTTGTCAGACGGAGAGGAGCCTAAAGCTGCTCAGCCCTCTATGGACTTTAAATAAATCATGCTGATTTTTAAGGATCTTTGTCCGGACCATTTTGTAACTGCTGCTCCTCGTTCGCCTAAACGTCAGAGTTTACACTAGGCCTAGCTACTTCGAAGCCGTTGTTTTCTAAGCTAGTGCTCTCTCGCTCTTCTAAGAGAGCTTTACGTTTGCTAGGCGACTGGTTGATCACCAGGAGGAGTTTGGGGGAGACAGCCTTTGCTTTCCCTCCTTTTAAACTGGCTTATAGAGCGAGCGTCTGGTATGACACGGGAGAAGTTCTCGGCTTGGGAGTTCCTGCCTCTGCCCAGAGAGACTTCTCAAGCCTCATAGACTCTCCCCGGCGCCTGGCCATGAGACGCTCCAAGATTTTATGGTTGGCTTCAGAGCTAGACCATCTCCTGTTAGGAGTTTTTCGAGCGTTTGAAGTTTTGCTGTACAATTATGTCATGCATGAACAAGGCTATCAGGGATGGCTCCAATGATCTGACAGCCACCTTCTCTGCAGGAACAAGACTATCAGGGATGGCTCCAATGATCTGACAGCCACGTTCACTGCAGGAGTACTTAAGATGTAAGTGCGCTCAATGTGTTCATTGTCAAGACAAACTTCACGATGAAAACTACCAAGCTGTCTTGACAGCATTATGGGAAGGCGACTGGATGGTCTCTCTCGACCTTCAGGATGCATACTTCCACATCCCGATTCATCCAAACTTTACACTACATCTGAGGTTTGTGGACGGGAAAGTAATGTACCACTGTCGAGCACTGTACTCCGACCTCATTCCTGCTCCTCTTGTTTTTACAAGGCCCTTGCAAAATGTAGCAAGCTTTCTACATTTTTTGAGGATTCAGAGCCTCCCTTTATTTTGACGACTGGCTAATCAGGGCGTCGTCATTATATCGCTGTCTGGAGAGCCTCTAATGGACATTAGACCTAACCAAGGAGCTAGGTCTCATAGTGAACGTAGAGAAGTCGTAACTTACAGTATCCCATCCCAGACTATTCTTTTTTTGGGAATGGAGATAGTGTCTGATTTTTCGGCCCTTTTCGTCTCCCGCAAGAATGGAACAAGCTCTGTTAAAAGTCCTTCACTTGCAAGAGAAAAACAGTTGCTCTGTAAGAGTTTGAACTAGCCTCGTGGGAACTCTTTCATCGCTGGAGTAGTTTATCTCTCTGGGGAGACTCAACCTATGCCCTTTCCTATTTCACCTAAAACATTGGAACAAGGAGAAGGGCTTAGTGAGTATCTCTTTCCCAATCTCCAACTCAGTCTAGACATGTCTGACTTGGTGGGACAGCAACATCAGACTTCGAGAAGGTCTTTCTCTTGCGATCAAGAACCCAAACCATGTGTTGTTTTCAGATGCAGCGGATTTGGGTTAGGGAGCTCCACTGGACAGTCTGGAAGGCTCGGTTCTTTGATCCACGGATCAGAAGGAACTCCATTTAAGGCAGTAACATCTCTCCTTTGGCGAGATTTGTGCAGAAATGAATGTCTTGGCGGACGGCCTCAGCAGAAGAGGATAAGTCATCTCCATGGAGTGGACGTTGCATAAGACTGTGTGCGAGAAGCTATGGATGACATGGGGTCTACCCACCATAGATCTTTTTGCTACTCTCTCTGACAAAGAGGCTCTCGACTTACTGCTTTCCAGTTCCAGATCCAGAGGCAGCTCACATAGACGCTTTCCTGCTGGACTGGTCTCACCTGGACGTTTATGCCTTTCCACCTTTCAAGATCCTAGACAAGGTGCTGCAGAAGTTCACCTCTCACGAAGGGACTAGGTTGACATTGGTTGCTCCACTTTGGCCCGCGAGAGAGTGGGTCACAGAGGTACTTCAATGGCTGGTAGACGTTCCAAGGAGTCTACCTTTAAGGATGGATCTCTTACGGCAGCCCCACGTAAGGAGTCTTCATCAAAGCATCCCCGCGCTTCGTCTGACTGCCTTCAGACTATCGAAAGACTCTCAAGAGCTCGAGGATTTTCGAAGGAGGTAGCCAGAGCGATTGCAAGAGCTAGGAGAGCATCTACCATCAAGGTCTATCAGTCGAAGTGGGAAGTCTTTAGAGACTGGTGCAAGTCATCATCCATTTCCTCTTCCAGTACCTTTGTAGCCCAAATTGCAGACTTTCTCCTACATCTGAGAAATGTTCGCTCCCTCTCAGCGCCCACTATTAAGGGCTACAGGAGCATGTTGGCGTCTGTGTTCAGACATAGAGGCTTAGATCTGTCCAATAATAAAGATCTCCAAGATCTCCTCAAGTCCTTCGAGACCTCTAAGGAGCGTCGTATGGCAACTCCTGGATGGAACTTAGACGTGGTCCTAAGGTTCCTAATGTCCGACAGGTTTGAGCCATTACATTCAACCTCCCTGAAGGATCTCACCCTCAAGAAGCTTTTCTTAGTGTGCTTGGCTTCGGCTAAAAGGGTCAGTGAGATCCATGCCTTCAGTAGGAACATCGGCTTTTCTACAGATAAAGCCACATGTTCACTTCAGCTTGGTTTTCTTGGCCAAAAATGAACTGCCTTCTCGTCCTTGACCTAAGTCATTTGATATACCTTGCCTGTCAGAGATCGTAGGCAACGAGCTTGAAAGAGTGCTGTGTCCAGTTAGAGCTCTAAAGTTTTATTTAGCTCGGACTAAATCCTTACGAGGTGGATCTGAGGCCTTGTGGTGCTCAGTTAAGAAGCCTTCATTGCCTATGTCAAAGAATGCTTTGTCATATTTTATTAGATTTTTAATCCGAGAGGCTCATTCTCACTTGAGTGAAAAAGATCGTTGCTTGCTTAAGGTTAAGACACACGAAGTAAGAGCTATAGCAACTTCCGTGGCCTTTAAGCAAAACAGATCTCTGCGAAGTATTATGGACGCGACCGTTTGGAGAAGCAAGTCGGTATTCGCGTCATTTTACTTAAAAGATGTCCAGACTCTTTATGAGGACTGCTACACACTGGGTCCATTCGTTGCAGCGAGTGCAGTAGTGGGTAAGGGTTCTACCACTACATTCCCTTAATTCCAATATCCTTTTAATCTTCTCTTGAAATGTTTTTAATTGGGTTGTACGGAAGGCTAAGAAGCCTTTCGCATCCTTTTTGATTTGGCGGGTGGTCAAATGTCATTTCTTGAGAGCGCCCAGATTAAGGATTTTGATGAGGTCCTGTTGTATGGGTTGTCGCCCTGGATACTTCAGCTCCTGGGAGTCTTTCAGCATCCTAAGAGGATGGCTGGGCTTCGTGAGGAAAGCGGACTAACAAGGCAGAGTAATCGTTAGAGTCAGCTTCCTTACCAGGTACCTATATTTATTTTGGTTTTGTTATGATATAACTGTCAAAAACTCTAAGCATATACGCCGTAAACTGTATTAATACTGGTCTCTACCCACCACCGTGGGTGTGAATCAGCTATTATATATTCACCGGCTAAGTTTAATATTTAAAAATGATATTTTGATTATAAAATAAATTTTTGAATATACTTACCCGGTGAATATATAAATAGAGACCCAGCGGGATGAGAAGAACTGAAGCTGTTTACATGTATATGCGGTATCTGGCCGATAGTCGGCGCTGGTGGGCACACCCGCTACCTTCATGGCGATCGCTCGCGAGTTTTTGAATTCTGTCGAGCCGTCGGAGACGTCAGCTATTATATATTCACCGGGTAAGTATATTCAAAAATTTATTTTATAATCAAAATATCATTTTATTTAATAGGTATTACGGTTCTGTGTTACTGTGTAGGGAGATCGTGAAGGGTAAACTCGCGTAGAGCTCAGTCTGACTATTTTTGTTGACCTGACCTAAAAAAAAAAAAAAGAAATTGGGTTAGGTTTATATACAAAGCAGGCTACATTAATTGCGATTTAATTTTTTCAACCTGTAATCATCAAGATGATGATTAGGCAAATTTTTCGTATGGTAATTTAAAAATTCCTAAAATATATGGTTATGATTTGTTAAAGGGATCTAAGGTTTAAGTACTTCTTGTTTTTATACTTATTTGATGATAAGATAAAATTTGTTCCTACACACATACAAATCTTCGTCTATCAATATGTAAATTGATTCAATGAGGGTAGGTATGGGTACCTACCCGCTTGCCCACCCGAGCCCCGTTTTTTAAAGATTTTAGCCATTTCTACTTCTATAATTACGTATAATTTTTCTATTTTGTAACTTTTTGGTTAATCCATAATTTAAAGTAGAACAAATATGTTTACAACTGCCTTTTTTTCTAAATTGTGGAAGATATAATAGAATAGTTTTCTAATCTAGAAAAAAAGTAGCTGGTTTTCACCTTTTTAACCTGTTTACTGCTATGGTAGCGTACATTATTATGGTATAGTACTATTGTGTATATTTTAGTGGGTTACTTAATGAAGAGTAGAACAACATACTCGTAACCCTCCTTTTTTTAATTTTGATATTTGCCAGTCAGCTCATTTCTTAAACTTCAGTATTTCATGTTGCAGCATGCTGTAATTATGATTATTGTATTCTTTAATCTAAGCTTACATGTCCCAGTATCTACAAGGTATCAATAATAATATAGTTAGCCCTCATTAACTGGTTAGGTAACTTGAGACGGGCAAAAAAATCAAGATTACACAAATACTTGCCGCCCTAGGGTGGGTTAACTCTTAACCGATCAAATCAAAGCCCTTCGCCTATACGTGGTCTATTAGCACACTAAGTAATGCCTAATGATTTTTTTACTTGGTTTCTATCAGTCTTATGTATTGTGTCAATGAATGAACACATTCATTGAGTGTACAGTACATAATATGCCATAGCTCTCCCGGGATTTTAGCAAGCCAGCATGGTAATATGGATTTGACCTACCTAAGAATGAGTCCACCCTTTATTTAGTCCCAGAGGAAATCAGTGACTGATTAGTGTACTGACAGGAGAGGGAATCTTCCCTACTAACCACCGCTAACTAACGCCTATCGCCAATAATTTTTTAACTGGTGAATTCCATCTGTTTGAATCAGTTTTCATATTAAAGGACTCGGGTTTGTGTAAATGAGAAAAATAATTCTAAAACTTTGTCTCGAAAAAATAGAATTGCCCATGTTAATCCTTGGTATCAATTGGGTATCATACAGACACTTAGTCACTGTAAAATACGTTTTAATATTAGAAAGGATACAAAGCAGCCGGGCTAACTAATGCCAGACACACAGTGACGCTTACCAAAACAAACATTACAGAAAATGTGCGTGAGGCGCACTTGATAACAAACATTACAGGAAACATGCGTGAGGCGCACTTGATAACAAATATTACAGAAAACGTGCGTGAGGCGCGCTTGATAGGGGTAACTTATGTAACAGATTCTCCTTACTTTTAAGAAAAAATAAAAAGTGACGTTTGTTGAAAAATACAAATTATAGGATATGAATTTCATGAAATAATTACAATGTTCCAATTTCAAATACTTTCATAAGGTTGTAGGGATTAACCCCCTTTTTGGTAAGAATATCAGCTAATTGATACTGTGATTCCATCCATTTTATTTGAAGTTCTCCTTCATGAATCAGTTCTTTCAGAATTGCCAAGTCAATCCTCAACCGTTTCTCATACATTTTTCGTGGAATAAACATTATCATATAATGAGTGATTGTCTACAATCAATTGAATTGGGATTAAATTTTTAGCCGAATTGAAGATAACTTGAGATAAAACATTTCCAATATAAAATGCAGTATCGACTGCCTCTGTGGCTGATAGTGTCTGCAGCCAAAGTGCTCTTGACGACTCGTTTAATTTTCTTGGATTCCCAATACAAAGGACAGCTCTTGTTGTTTTCTCCAGCAAGAAAAATTATGAAACCAGCTGCGCTGCTGGCACCATCAGGAAGATTACCATGAGAGGCGTCACTGTAAACAACAAGTCTGCACTTCTTTAAGTCACCCAGTTTCGGAAAGAATATACAGTGAACCCTCGTTTATCGCGGTAGATAGGTTCCAGACGCGGGCGCGATAGGTGAAAATCCGCGAAGTAGTGACAGCATATTTACCTATTTATTTAACATGTATATTCGGACTTTTAAAACCTTCCCTTATACGTAGTACTGTTAACAAACCACCCTTTAATGTACAGAACACTTAATGCATGTACTACAGCACCCTAAACTAAAACAGGCACAAATATTAAAGGCGATTTTATATCATGCGTTTCCTAAACACCTAAAAAGCACGATAAAAAATGGCAACCAATGTTTTGTTTACGTTCATCTCTGATCATAATGAAGAAAAAAACTCATTTAGTGTAGTGTACACATATATGTATAGGTTAGTTTTTGCATCGATTATATTGATTATACAGTACTGTATGTTGATTTTTTTATTACCAATGTTTTAGTTTACGTATTTTTCTTACGACTTCCAAATGAAATCTTTTTCTTTATGACGCCGCCTGAAACGACGGCGTGTACGCTCAGTAAACAACCACGCTCAGAACAAACAAAGCATTTAACGCGCATGATGATAGTGATAAATAATGATACAGTACATACAGTATTTACAGTAAAAGCATTTACAAAATATGTTACCTTACAAATATAAATTATACAGTACTTGTACGTAGCAAAGCAGGAAAACAATTTGAGAGAGAGAGAGAGAGAGAGAGAGAGAGAGAGAGATTGTTTTACGTACGTAAATGTAAATTTTAAACAAAAAAAATATGATAGGTTACAACATGTAGACTTTTAAAACCTTCCCTTTAACTTAATGCATACAGTACGTACATTACTAAACTATAAAACAGGTTAAAGTAAAAAATAAAGATTGTTACTGTACTCACCACGAAAGAAGTTGAAGAAAAACTTGAATGGTGATGGCGATGAATTTGCTGCACAGTAGAAATGATGATGATGAAGCTGATGATGTGTTCTACTGTGCAGTCAATGATAGTATTTTACGTCTCTTCAGACGGAGGTGTCTTTTCCTGGGACACCTCTTCAACTTCTTCCTGGGAAACTTCTTCAATTTCTTCCGAAGGCGTACTAGCAGGAGGAACTGGCTCTTTTTTGCGAGGCTGGAAGAACATTGTGATCGGAAGTTGTTGCCGCTGCTTCTTTTTTCGATCCAAGAGCATTTTGTAGGGAGTCATGTCTTCATCGATCTTGTTGCAGAATTGCATCGAGTGAACCATATCCTCGTCCCACTCTTGTAACATTTCTTTCGCCTCCTTCATATGGTTGCAGAACTTGGCAAGCCGTTCTAATGTTAAGCCCGTTTCTTCGACATTTTCTTGGGTCTCTTCCTGGGTACCCTCACTCTCTTCCTCACTTGCCGATTTCGTCAGGTCTTCGAGGTCTGCGTCAGTTAGGGGCTGGGAATGGCAGTCCAACAACTCGTCGACGTCTTCAGTCGTCATGTCGCCAAACCCGTCACCTCCAATTATGGCAGCCAACTGCACAGATTTCCGTATTGCAGAGTGTTGGATTTCCGACGGAGTAAATCCCTTGTCGTCGTAAACAATATCGGGCCACAGCTTCTTCCAGCTCGCATTCACGGTTGCAGGTTTCATCTCTTGAAGTGCCTTTTGAATATTCTGCAGGCACGTGGCTATGGTGTACTGCCGCCAGTACGCCTTCAAGTTGAAATCTTCATCCTCGTCATCTTGGGCAGCATCCACACGCAACGAGGTCCGCCAAGGTATTCTTCGTGTAGAGGGCCTTGAACGCCCTGATAACCCCCTGGTCCATCGGTTGAATTAATGACGTGGTGTTGGGTGGCAGGAACTCAACCTGAACGCCCTCACGCGACAGGTCAGTTGCGTGTCCACCAGCGTTATCCATAAGGAGAAGGATCTTGAATGGCAAGCCCTTCTCTAAGAGATATTCATGGACTTGCGGGATGAAACACTGGTGAAACCAGTTGGAGGTCAGCATCTTCGTAATCCATGCTTTTTGATTATGCATCCAGTACACGGGAAGGAGATTCTTATTTTTATTTTTCAAAGCGCGAGGATTTTTCGACTTATAAATAAGCCCCGGCTTTAACAAAAATCCAGCAGCATTGCCACACATCACGAGGGTAACGCGATCCTTGAATGCCTTAAAGCCAGAGGCTTTGGCTTCCTCTTTGAACAGGAAAGTTCGCGACGGCATTCTCTTCCAAAACAAGCCGGTTTCATCCATATTAAACACTTGTTCCGGCTTGTATCCACCTTCAGCGATAATGTTCGTGAAAGTCTGGTTCACGTAAGTTTCAGCAGCGGCAGTGTCAGCGGAAGCAGACTCCCCATGCAGGGAAACGCTTTTCAGGGCGAAGCGTTTCTGAAACTTCGCGAACCATCCTTTGCTTGCGGAAAAACGTTTCTGAGGCTGGGAATCAGTGGATGTCCCTGGTTGAGGATCATCTGCATCATCATCATCTTCAGCATGGTTGCCGTCGTCGTCTTTAGGTTCCTTTGCAGCAAAATTCTCATATAAGCTCAAAGCCTTTGTTTGGATGGTGTTCGTATCCAACGCTATGTTCTTCTTCCGGCAGTCGGCAATCCACACAGCTAAAGCACCTTCCATGCGTACGATCGTTTTATTACGCGTTGTAACGACTCGCTTCGCTGATCTGCTAAAGGTGATTGCAGCAGTCTTTCTAATGTTCGCCTCGTCCTTTTTGATATAGCGAACGGTGGATTCGTTGATGCCAAAATGGCGGCCGGCGGCCGCGTAACTTCTACCATCTTTTAACATGTCGAGAAGCGTAATCTTCTCAGCTATCGTCATCATCCTTCGGTGGCGTTTAGGCTCACTACCAGCCTTACTAGAAGCAGAACGCTTGGGAGGCATTGTACAGTAGGATTTAACAGAAAGTTCAACAAAAAGTTCAACTTAAAACAGTCGCACACAGCACAGATTAAACTTCACAAACTTAAGAACGTCTACTCAGCAATACGCGGAAAGAGAAAGTGAACGATCCAGCCCCGCGAGAACTTTGATGCTGCGGGTAGAAGATGCGGGCAAAACACCAATCACAGGCTAGATAACAAAACTTGAGTTTTGATTCGTCATCTATCAGCGCTTGAACCAATCACAACCCGTCTTACAGTACTATGATGCGTTGGTTACTCATAGAAGATGCCCCGCGCATAATGAACGTACGTAGATTAAGTACAATACCGTAATAATAATAAATAATGATAATAATACTGTACAGTAATAATAATAATAATAATGATAATAATAATAACAATAATAATTTTATTAACAACAACAACAATAATAATAATAATAACAATAATAATAAAAATTTACGTACGCTATTTTACGCCTCTCTCTCTCTCTCTCTCTCTCTCTCTCTCTCTCTCTCTCTCTCTCTCTCTCTCTCTCTCTCGTACGCTTACAGCATTCGAAATGTGATTTTTGCAACAAAGAATATTATTGGATGCAGTACTGTACTACGTACGTATACATACAAAAGATTCATGGAAAAGAAGCACATCCATTACAGTACACACCATTCTAATATGGTATGACTGCATCTGATTTGCGTTTCATGTTCGATTTAATTTTACTACGTACTGAATTATCGTATGATCACATTCTCTTTTCGTGTTTTATTTCTTTCTGTGCTGAATTATATATCATATGTAATGCAATGAACAATCAGTAAGAGCAGATATTACTAATTACAGTATTAATGGAATTACAGGTAACAAAATATCGTATTTGGTTGTCTTCAGATTTCGCGGTATTTTCGAATTTTCCGGAAAATCCGCGATATGTATATATATATACGGGTTATGGGAAAACCCCGCGAAGTGGTGAATCCGCGATTGTCGAACCGCGAAGTAGCGAGGGTTCACTGTAGAACTCTCGAATGTGGTCGCCTTTCTGAGGCACTTGTTTGCTTGCAATAAGTGTTCAGCTCTAGGATTTGTCGTGCTGCAACTCAGTTCTAATACTTCATAAGAGATATCAGGACGAGTGTTTGTGCTCAACCATCCAAGTTGTCCGACAATACTCCTGAGATTTTCTATTTCATCCTTATTGCATTTTGATCTTTTATTTAGTACCCTCTCTGAATTGATTGCTATAGGGGAAATTGATTAACTATATCTGTTTTGATCTACAATGATTCCATTTTTGTTTTCAGTAACATCCAAACAAATGTACTTGAAAATATTAAACTTTTGATGAATTTTGTTAATAACCATGTTCTTGAATCTTTCCGTTCCGCCCCACATAAAATCATCCACATGCATGACAAATACACCTTCAAGTTCACCTTCATAAAACCAATAGAAAGCAGAAGGGTCGGTTTTCACCTGAGTGCACCCTATTTGTAGTAGGAATGTTCGCATAGTCAAATACCAGTTACGTGCAGCATCTGTAAATCCATACACACACTTGTTCAATTTCCACAGTGTGTCATCTTCACACTTTGCTTCTTTAAGAGGTTTAATGAACACTTCTCTATTGAACTCTGTGCTCTGTAAAAATGCGGCTTTTATGTCAATTGAATTAATGTTCCATCCTTTGGATGTTACAATTACCATGAATGTTCTCAGAATTTATTTAGAAACTGTAGGTGAATCTGACTGTATTTGCTTTTCTTCCTCGAACCCTCTTGCTACTAGCCTTGCCTTCATTTGCTTTGACCCATCTCCTGTTTGCTTCTCTGTCAAAACCCATCTTACTGATAGGAATCTCAGTCCTTCATCTTTCACCTCTTCGTAAACATTGAAGTTTTTCCAATTTTCTAATTCTTTTTCTTTTGCTTCTTTTTCTTCAATACTTGCGAGTTTGTGTTTCTTTTTGTTCTCTTTCTTTGGCTTGACATCTATCGAAATTCGATCATTCGTTGATTCATCTATAATCTCATTTTGATTGGCCTCCTCAACATAGCAGTAATCTTCTACATCATTGTTCCAATCTATTGCCATACTTATACCATCATCAAACATCAAGTTTCTCCAATTACAATATTGACCCGTAGCTTTTCCTGCCCGACTCTGAACAACTGCATTTTTCCATTCATCTTTACCTCTCAGTTTTATCTTAATCGCATGACCAATTTTCGGTGTGTCCAAACGAATTGCTTTGTTAGGAAGCTCTTTAATGGATTCTTCATTATTAGTTTGATTTTGATCTTCAGTTTCACTTTGAGTTACAATTTCGATACTGGTTTGTTTATTGTTGCTTTGTTCTTCATATTTACTCTTTTCATTTTTCAAATCTGATGAATCTTTAATAAAATCATAAGGAGCATGTTGAACTCTTGTTTCATGAGCTTTTACTAAATATGAACCATATTTCAATATGACAGTTTTGCCATCCTTACCAATTACTGTAGCAGGTCCTCTCCATTCAGCATTATCATCTCTTTTAAAATATATTAAATCTCCATTGTTGAACTCTTTTCTGGATGGTCTTGTTTGATGTCTCAAAGCACGCCGAATCTCTCAGATGTTTCAGCAGTAATAAATGCTTTTCGTGCACTGTGTGCCGCATTAAGATGTTTGGCGACAGTTTCGCTTGATGTTGTGCCTTCCAACGCTGGCAATGTGTCATTCATGGCACATGGCAACCTGGGATTGCGTCCAAACACAAGTTGAAATGGACTGTAGTCGCCTATCATTTGGAGGCTGTTTTTAGCATTGACGGCCCATGCTACTGCTGTTTCTAACTTCATCTTTGGATCTTCACTCATCATTTTCTTTATCATTTCATCAATGACACAGTGATTCCGTTCACATAACCCATTACTGAAAGGACTTTCGGCTGCTGTGTGAAGGACCTGAATGTTCAAATTCTCACATAAATCTAAGAACACCGAGTTGGGGAACTCACCTCCAATATCACAAAAGTACGTCGATGGGGCACCTAATCCTGTTCCTATCCAAATCTCCATAATTTTGTCAACAACCACCTGAGGGTCTTTACTTTTTATTAAGCCTGTTTTTGAAAATCGAGTAGCCATATCAATCATATGTAATAGGTATATTTCACCTTTTTTCCACTCCTTTATATCAAGTGCTACGACATCATTAAATTCTTTTCCAAGATTAAAACCTACTACTGGTCTAGGTGGTGTTCTTTTAAACTTTATGCATACTTCACATTCATTTGATATTTCCTGTCCATATTTGAAACAGTCTTGATCAGTTATACCACCATCAATCAACAACTTCCTCAATCTCTCATAACTTGGATGACCAAATTGTTGATGAATCTTCCTCATTTTTTACTTTTTTTCTTTTTCATCTCCAGATATGTTGAAAGCAACTGTCTCAATTTTCACTTGTGTTTTATCAAGCAATGGAATTTTATAGTGCCCAATAGTAGTTTTATCTAGTTTTATTCCCCTTCCCAGAATTTGTGCCATATCAGTTTTGAAGTTGTTAACAGCATTACAGCTACTTAATGTAGTTTTGCGTATCAACAGAGGAATTGTGCATTTTACTACTTCAACTCCAATTCTCGTCTTGATGCCAACAATTGTAACAGGCAAAATGACCCTTTTTAATGATTTATAAATCTTTCCATCACCAAACTTGAATTTCGTATTACTTTCTTCTTCCTCTACTTCTTTTAATTCTTTATGGTCCAATGAATCCAGAAATGTGCGGTACCAGTCTATTCCGCATACTGTTGAGCTGCATGCTGAATCTAACACCCCATAGTTAAATGATTCAATTAATGTATTCCCAGAATTATTACTTGTAAAAATTTCCATACAGTGAACTTCTTTATTTCCCTCATTTTTATCCTCTTTCTTCCCTTCATTTTGATTAACATATACATTATGAGGGCATGATGCTGCTAGATGTAAAGTTGAGCCACATACGTAGCACTTTCTAACAAAATCCTGATGTTCACTGTTCCTCCAATTACTTCTACCTCGACTACGACCTCTAATGTAGCGATTACGTCTATTGTCATTCCATCTATACCTTCCACGATCCGAGAGATACGCTTCCTCTGCTACTAAAGCAGTTTCTGAATTTTCCACCTTTATCGCCACTGCAGTATCAGATTTGGAAACCGAGGTCTCAATTTTATTTTCCATTGAAAAACATTCTTGGCTCCCAAAAAACTTTATTAGAGCCACTTTCATATTATCGTACATTTCTTCTGGTTTATCAAACGACACTGCCGTTAACACTATCTGTTTTTGTTGTGTATTCAATGCTGCATTGTCTAGTAAAATAAAAGCTAATATACACTTTGGGATCTCAATCTTAAATTTATTCAATACTTTTGCTCTTTTATCAAATTCATTTATATATTTTTCCATAGAATCTTCTTTATTTTTCTCATACTTAATAAATTTTCTCCAGCCTTCATAAGCACCTGACAGTTCATCCTTTTTACACCACTTATCCAAATACTCATACAATTTGTCCATGCCATCTTGCGTATTTAATTCATCAATTTTTATTTCATTAAAGATTTTGTACCTAATCTCACTTTCATCGGGCAACGAGAGCGCCACTGCGATGGCTCTGTCCTTTTTTGCCACATTGCTTATTATTTCCCATGCTGCAAGTTCCTGACGCCGTATATCATAGCTTTTATCACTTGAATATTTAGGCGGATCACGTAATTTCGAAGACATGTTGATTAAATCTCGCGTCGTTCACACAGAATTATGTCCAAAACGGGATATCGCAGTAAACAAACCAGTGCTGATGGGAGATGACGCCAATTAATGCAAAATTTTTTCATTACTATTACCTGATCACTTGCTTGAATTAGTTCATCACACGCTCTGCTACCATGTTAATCCTTGGTATCAATTGGGTATCATACAGACACTTGGAGTCACTGAAAAATACGTTTTAATATTAGAAAGGATACAAAGCAGCCAGGCTAACTTCTGCCAGACTTACAGTGACGCTTACCAAAACAAACATTACAGAAAACGTGCGTGAGGCGCACTTGATAACAAACATTACAGGAAACGTGCGTGAGGCGCACTTGATAGGGGTAATTTATGTAACAACCCAAAGGACTTGACACCAGGATAGCCAGCAAATTTCAGTATGGTACAATATATTTTTATAATGAACTATATCGCAGTAGTTAGCAATTATTCACATAGAAATAGTTCCTTTTGAACATATCTAATGAACTGAGTAAAACTAATTTACTTGGTCATTTTACCTCTTTTCCCAGAATATCCATTATCCCTAAAATAGGAGTTCATTACTCATTGGGATAATTTGCTCTGGGGTTTGGAAACAGTAGTAGCATGTGGTAACATGGAAAAAGCCTACATTACTTTGACGTAACATTTTACTTGGATCGTTGGCAAATAAAAAAAGAATTGATCTAAATCAGTTCGAGAAAAATATGGTGACTAGCGTAAATGAGTTATACCTAGAATAGTATTTACATATGGTGTCAAAACAGAGAGGTAAATGATTACTTAGTTTCTTATTTTTAAATGTAGCCATTTTATCTTTTAGAAAATCTATTCTTATAACATAAAAATTATACTTTATTAAACATTTAGATTATCAGATATTAGATATGCTTTATGTATTTAGTCTTAATTTTTATTAGCAACACCTTTATGGTATTGGTTTCATGCCAGATAATTTGCAGGTGCCAGCAACGAAGTGTATGTTGTGACGGGCCGAGAGAAGGTTGTGACTCAAAGACAGGATGAAAGTAACTGAGGGGGTTTATTATAGAACACTCCTTTATATACAAAAGCTTAAGGCAACAGGAAATTTCATGTTCAAAATCAACACCGTTACCTATGAGAAAAACATGATTTTTCAGGTTCCTTTTAGTGCGAGGGGAGAGCGAAGATACAAGCATGATATTATACACAAAGTGAACTATGTAAGATCGTGTGACACACGGTTGGTACATGGCTTCCCCCCTAAAAATGACATACTGTACATGTTAAATAGGGCACCCTGAATCTGGAGTGGTACTGTAGTAGCAAAAACTGCGCCGATTAGCGGCAGTGAGTGGCTGTAGAAGTTGTTGGTTGGGGCGCGAGCGAGTGGTGGATGATGGGTGGCTTTGGTGCTGCTCCGGCTCGTCATGGGGTAGGCGTGTGTGTCCTACGGCATTCATAGGCGTGTGTGTCCTACGGCATTCATAGGCATGTGTGTCCTACGGCATTCATAGGCATGTGTGTCCTACGGCATTCATAGGCATGTGTGTCCTACGGCATTCATAGGCGTGTGTCCCCTACGGCATTCGTAGGCGTGTGTCCTACGGCATTCACGTTAGCTTCGGTTGAAGTTGAATAGGTGTCCTCTTCGTCACGAGTGGAGGCGTTGATGGAGGTGGCTGTCCATAAGGGCATCGGCTTTGGTCATCAAGTCCTTTATGGGTAAACTATCGACATCGAGTATGGCAGCGTGTACAGGTTTGGGTAAACGGCTTACCCAAAGGGCACGAAGTAGATTCACATCACGAGGAGAGCCATCCACGGCAGGTTGCAGGCGAGTGATGCTGGTCATTTCCTTGAGGGCGAGCGAAGTCCTTTTCTCCCTCAACGGTTGTTGAGAGAGCTGAGAAAGCCTTGCTATTTGGGCGGCTGGCGATGGCGAGTACTGCTGCAGAAGATATGTTTTGAGGGCGTCATAGTAACGGTGAGGGGGGAAGGAGGGAAGAGCGAGTCACTCCGGGGTCACCAATGTGACGGGCCGAGAGAAGGTTGTGACTCAGACAGGATGAAAGCAACTGAGTGAGTTTATTACAGAACACTCTCCTTTATATATAAAAGCTCAAGGCAACAGGAAATTTCCTGTTCAAACTCAACACCATTACCAATGAGAAAAACAGACATGTTTTTTCAGGTTCTTTTTAGTGCGAGGGGAGAGTGAAGATACAAGCATAATATATACACAAAATGAACTATGTACGATCATGTGACACACAGTTGGTACAATGTGTTTGCATCACTGTTATACTGGTGTTTTTATTAATTGTGTTGTACATATCACAACAGCAATATACGTTATACAGTAGAATAGGATAGGTAAAGATAAAAGAGGTGGGGGAGCAAGAATGTTGTGGTGTACCATCATGAAGGAGGATGCATAGTCTAAAAACTCAAAATTATACAATAAATATTTACCTGGTCTGTATGTGAATAGCTGAAGTTGCTATCTTTAAATGCAAGAACATCAATGGGTTACTAATCCAGTAGTTCAACAAAGCTTTATACACTTGAATAAAAATGGTAACAATTACACCGCATTGTCTGCTCTCTGTATACATTATTTACAGTACCTAGCCAATGTACTCTCCTGAGTTTCTAAGTGTCAGAAGAATGTGATGACATAGTACAATGTTAAGGTGCTAGATTATTGTTTATCATTTGCCATTGTAGGTCAAACATGTAATGGTAATGAGAATATTGTGCTGTATATTCTGGGAAAAAAAAAGACTGTGCTAATGTATCTGCAAGTTCCCCGACCATTGCTAAACATGTAGGTATAGTGCATGACAAAGCCCTGATCCAGATGGAGACTGCCTTGTTCATGTTGAATGAAGACCAGCTTTATAAATGTGCTAGCAGTGGAGAAAGTTCTTTCTTTTCAATTTTTCAAATGGCATATGTTAGGAACCTTAACCAAGTATCGGTGACCCTTATTAATGCCATTATCGATGAATTGATTACTCTGAGACGGTTATCATTAAAAAAGGTAAAGATAACTTGGGAGATTGCATCAGAGGGCCACAAGATATGAGAATCTTCCCTGCAGAGCCCTCTTAATGAGAGAATGCCTTGATGAAGTCATTGGGCTTCAGCACGGCATTTCATTCCCGTGCTGAAACTTGGTGACGGGCAAGAGGGCTCTCGAACTTGGGGAAATTGCTCCCCCAGTTCGAATCTAAATTTCTCTCTTTCGCCTTTTTCTTTTAATCAATATTACTTCGACCTTATCCTAATTTCATAAACTTTCTTTAGTCTTGCTTTCCAAACTCTGAGTAAAATTTCCCTCATTATATATGTGTACTATATATATTATGTACATATATATTTATTTTTTTTTTCTCCTATAGCTTGGATGTTTCTACATCCATTGTAGCCCCGGCGGGGATGTTCGTACATCCTTTATTGCTGCCTGCTTTGATGAGTGGGAGGAGGTATCACGGTTGGGAGGTGTTTGCATTCAAAGCTATATGTGAGAGTATTGGATGATTTCAGCCATCCCGAAGATGGTTTGGACCTTTTTGGCAGAACTATTCTCTAGTGTTGGGTCTTCGGAATCCAGGGGGATCCAATGCTTGGGGTAGGACTCTCGGCTTTTGGCCGGAAGCCCGTCATTATAGATATGGGGAGGATGATTCCATAATTTCTTGGTCTCAGTCCTAACAGGCAGGTTCAGCTTACACCTGTGCCTCTATATCTGTTTTGATGCTATCCTTCGGGTAGGGTATGGAGTGGACCATCTGGGAAGTATACTCTAATTGTGGCGATAGTGGAGAGTGCAAATTTCCTTTCCGACGTGTGATGGCCTAAAATTCTCGAGCAGGTAGATCAAACTAACCCTTTTCTCTCTCTCTCGTCTAATGGATTCTTTAAGGAATGAACCCTCATCCCCTGGATACGCTGACTCTCCCCCGGCACTGTTGATGACCTCTGCTAATGTGATAAGGGAAAGCTCTGTTGATGACCTCGGAACGGGAAAGGACCATTCTACTGATATTTCAAAATCAAGTAATTTGGGTAACACGAGGAAACTTCGAATCTTTCATGTTACACAAATTTCAATTGAGACAAATTATGATGATCTATGTAAAGCATTTGAATGCTATGGATGCATAAAAGAAATAAGGATGAAACTTGAAGCTGAAACTTGGGATTCATGGATATCTTATAGTAGTTATGACGAAGCATTTAGTGCAATAAGTAACTTGAATAGTATTAAAATTAATAACTTGAATGTCGCGGCTGCTCTCAGCGATAAGGTACCAAAAGATTTGGATGTGTACAGGCCAGCCGATTGGTTGGAAAAAGACGCAGATTTAGTTATGCCCTCCGTAGCTGAATCAAAGGGGGTTACAGGGAATTATCTTAAAATATGCAAATTGATTCAGAAAAAAAGTAGGAACTATTGCACCAGGCGATATTTCTCGTTTCGGAAAAAATAGTTTCCTTATCCATGCCAAATCCAGTACACAGTCGGTAATATTGTCCAATATGAAAATAAGTAATGATGACATTAATTTAGATGTCAAACCCCACCTAAATTTTAGCTACGGAAGGGGCGTAGTTTTTAACAGAGATCTATATGATTTTACAGAGGAGATACTGGCCATGTGTCCATTAAATGTATGGAAAGTTCATAAAGTCCCAGGTACATCAATGATAATCCTTACGTTCCAGGATGCTGATGTACCTTTTCATATTATTATCGAGAACGAAAGGATTAAAGTAAGACCCTTCAAGCAGAAGCCATTGCAATGCTTTGTTTTAAATTTGTCATAAAGTCCCAGGTACATCAATGATAATCCTTACGTTCCAGGATGCTGATGTACCTTTTCATATTATTATCGAGAACGAAAGGATTAAAGTAAGACCCCTCAAGCAGAAGCCATTGCAATGCTTTAATTGTTTTAAATTTGGGCACCCGTCCAAAGTTTGCAAAAATGAGAAGATGTGTGGTATTTGCTCCAAATCTTACCATGGAGAGTGTGCACTTGGAGCCAGGTGTTTAAATTGCAGCTCAAATCACAAATCCACAGACGAGCTGCGAGCTATATAAGTTGGAGGAAGGTGCCCTCAACAAATCAAACCCATGCCAAAAGACTATTAAATAAATCAAATACATATGCTAAGGCATTAAAATCAAACCAACCTAGCGCTGCCAATAGCTCAAAAAAAAGTATACTAACTGACAAAATGTCAAATAACGAGGTAACCATATTACCTCCTGAGGCTTTACCACGGTGTATTAACACTAGGTCATTGCCCATTGCTGTACAGCCTTCAGCCGCCGTTACAAAAAATAATACAAACCTCTCTCGGGCCATGTCCTTGCCTGATCTGATGGAGGTTCCACTTAAGACTAACTTACCTGATGCACCTGTTGTGGGAAAGGTGCAAAAACCTCGAATCCCACCATCTATTAATCGTAAAAGAGAGAGACCTCCATGTCTCTCTCCACCCTCCATTAGAAACGTTAAGGTTATGACATCAAATAAATTTCATGTTTTGTCTGTTGATGTTTCTAATGAACCAGAAGATAAACGGAATAAATCAGAAATTCAAGTCGAGGTCCACCATCCACCTCAACAAATAGATAAAAAGGATACAAAGAAAAACACAAATGTAAAACCCAACATAACAAGACCACCTCTGTAGAAACCTACAGGTAATAATGTTAGATTAAAAACTGCTAATGGGAAGACCTCATCCAAGATGTCTTCCAGAAATAATCCATAGTTTTCTCCTCCATTTTGCAATAGAACTGTCAGGGTTTGAGGGCGAAATATGAAGAACTTAAGCTCCTAATTCATGAGCATTCCCCCATAATTGTATGTCTACAGGAAAGTATGCTTGATTCTAACACTCCTAGTCCTCGAGAGTATGTTAGCTATAGAACACCATATAATCAACAAGCAGGGAGCCATATAGAACACCATATAATCAACAAGCAGGGAGCCATGGCGGAAGTCTCATGTACATTCGTCGAGATGTTCCCCAGATACCTATGTCTATACGTACAACCCTGCAGGCAGTTGTTGTACAAATTGATATAGGGAGGAAATATACAATATGCTCTCTGTACTTACCTCCAAATGATAATATTTTATATGATGATTTAGCAGAAGTCATTCAACAACTCCCTCAACCTTTTCTCTTACTGGGAGATATGAATGGTAGACATCCTTTATGGGGTGATGTTTTGGCCAACACAAGGGGCAATATTATCTCATCAATTGTGGAGAATGAGGATATGGGACTCCTTAATACAGGAGAACCCACGCACTTCCATGTTCAAACAGGTACTTTGTCATGCATTTACCTTTCAATTGCAAGCTCTAACTGCCTCCTTGATTTTGATTGGAGGACATTAGATGATTGGCATACTAGTGATCATGCACCAATCATTATAAACACCAACTAGATTCCCCACGTTGGAATCTAGACAAGGCAGACTGGGTTAAATTTTCTGAGCTAAGTGGAATCGAAGGGAGAGCAGAACAGTTTGAAAGTATTGATGATGCCATAGACCTACTGAATGGAACTCTTCATACAGCAGGAATAGATTCGATTCCCAAAACCACAGGACTATTCAAAAGACGACCAGTCCCGTGGTGGTCCTCAGAATTAACAGCCTTGCACAGAGCCACCAGAAAATCCCTGACTAGATTGCGTAGATGCCGTACTGATGAAAATTTGATATCATACAAAAAGTGTAGAGCACAATTCCGTCGTGCCATGAAAGAAGCTAGACGCCAATCTTGGGTGGCTTTTGTTTCCTCCATTAATAGTAGAACACCACCATCTTCTGTATGGAGGAAAATAAAAAAAATTGCAGGCAAATTTACCCCGAACCCACCACCAGTGTTGAAAGTGAATGGTCAGTTTGTGACTGAAGGAAATGAAGTTAGTAATACCCTGGCTGACCATTTTTCAAATGTATCGTGCAAGAGTGTAGCAGCTCCTGGTCACCTGTACAGGAGCATTGAAGAAAAGAAAATTTTAAATTTTGCAACAGGAAGGGAAGAATCGTATAATTCTCTTTTTACTGAAAGAGAACTTGATTCCACACTCGCTACTTGCAACGATACAGCTCCTGGACCCGATGGAATTCCATATGCAATGGTTAAACATGTACATTTTAATACAAAGTTATTTATTTTAAGTATTATTAATAGAATATGGCATGATCATAGTTACCCAAGTGTTTGGGAACTAGCCTTTATTTTAGCCTTTTTAAAACCTGGTAAGGACAAGTTTTTAGCAGCAAGCTATCGACCTATTGCATTGACTTCGTGTTTATGTAGAATCATGGAGAAGATGGTCAATGTAAGGTTGATGTGGTACGTTGAAAAGAGGGTATTTTATCACCGATTCAATGTGGATTCAGAAAAATGCACTCAACTCATGTGTTAATAAGACTTGAGTCCTCTATTTGTGAAGCGTTTGCTTCCAAACAGCACCATGTGACAGTTTTCTTCGACCTTGAAAAGGCATATGATACCACATGGAGATATGGTATACTTAAAACAATTCATGAACTAGGATTAAAAGGAGAACTACCACTATTTATTCAGTCATTTCTTTCGCATAGAGTTTTTCAAGTGAGAATGGGGGAAACTCTATCAGAGATTAAGTGTCAGGAAGGAGCTCCTCAGGGGAGCGTGCTGAGTGTAACCCTGTTTGCACTAGCAATTAATGGGATATCCTCAGTCATTCCCTGGGATGTTCTCTCAACATTATTTGTGGATGATCTCTCAATATCATTTGCTGGCACTAGAATGGCAATGGTTGAGAGAAAAATCCAACTCTCTATTGATAAAATTATCCAGTGGGCTGACATGAATGGATTTAAGTTCTCGACAAGTAAAACTACTATTGTCCATTTGTCGTATCCGGGGAGTATATCCAGACCCGGATATATACATTAAAGGTCAACGGATACCATGTGCAAGTGAAGCTAAATTTTTAGGTTTGATATTTGATTGTAGGCTTACATGGGTTTCTCACTTAAAAGTGTTAAAAGCTAAATGTGTTGAAGCTCTGAATATATTAAAAGTATTGTCCCATACATCATGGGGGCAGACCGCAATACTATTTTAAAATTATACAAGGCCTTGATTTTTTCCAAAATTAGTTATGGATGTAAAATATATTCTTCAGCCATCCCAAGCCAGTTAAAAATATTAGACTCGATACATCATGCAGGTATTAGATTGTCTACAGGAGCTTTTAAAACCTCGCCTATCCCAAGTCTCCTTGTTGATGCTGGAGAGTTACCTCTAGACCTTTACCGAATGTCTTCCATTATTCGGTATTGGTTTAGATTGCAAAGACTCCCTAACTCTCTAGCCTTTCAGACTGCAAGCCTTGTAAGACACGCATCATACTTTGAGTTGCACCCAAAATCTCCTCAACCTTATGGCTTTCGGGTGAAACGATTATTAAACAGTCTGGATATAATTAGAAGTAAGGTACTTCCATTCAAGGTATCATCAATGCCTCCATGGAAGTTACCAGAGATATCTTTTTGTAAATATTTTATTGGAGATAAGAAGAATATGTCAGACCTAGAAGCCAGGTCTTTTTTTAATGAACATGTTAAAGAACATAGAGGATCAACTTTTATCTATACTGATGGCTCCAAATCTGATGCTGGCGTTGGATTTGGAGTACATAGTAATGGTTTTAATTGTAGAGGTGCACTTCCTCTGACCGATTCCATATTTACTGCCGAACTGTATGGCATATTAACCGCTATTGAGAAAATAGCGTTGGAGAAGGAGGGTAATTTTACAATTTTTAGTGATGCAAGGAGTGTCCTTCAAGCTATGAAAGTTATTAATTCTAATAACCCTCTAGTTTTAAAGATTTTAGAAGGGCTTTTTATTATTGGACGGAGAGGTATAACAGTTCAATTTTGTTGGGTTCCAGCACATGTAGGTGTGTCTGGGAATGAGAAGGCAGATTCACTGGCTAAGAAGGCTGCATCCGAGTTGCTGCCAAGAAGGTATCCCATTCCCTGTAATGATTTCTTACCTGACATCAAGAAATTGGTTTGCAATAAATGGCAACAGCAATGGGATAGCCTAGAAGGGAATAAAATGCGAGAGGTAACAAATGTCATATCTCCTTGGAGGTATAATATGATGCCCCGAAAATGGGAGACGTCTCTTTGTCGTCTCCGTATTGGTCACACTCGGTTGACACACGAGTTTCTGCTGAAGGGCCAACACCAACCGTATTGTGACGACTGTTTATACCTCTAACAGTGAGGCATTTGTTGACCGAATGCCCCAATTATAACAACTTAAAGAATAGATATTTGTTTGAGGCTCGAGGTGAGGGTGGCAGGTTCATCCTTGCCAAGATTCTTGGAAATGATGTGTCTTATGCAAGTGGCATTTTTAGATTCATTTCAGAAGCAGGTCTTCTGAAAACTATTTAACTTTTATGACATTCAACTTTTATGATTTTAATTGAATACTCTTTTATTTTTTATTTTATTTTATTTGTTATTTTTTGTATACATAAATTAAATGTTACCGGCGTCAATGACCTTAGATGTCAGGATGCCTGAAAACTTTAAATCAATCAATCAATCAATCCCTGCAGAGCTTCGTGACATTGCTGTGGTAATTGGAGACGTGCCTAGGATGATGCAGGTTAGTATATACAGTACTGTAGTTAGTGTACCTAATGTGTGTAATTAAAAAATCCTATGATATTTTATTCTTACTTGAATAGTATGTATGCTTAACGTAAATAAATTTTAAGGTTAGGAAAATATAAATTAGAAAATTGTTTTTGTTGTCTTACAGGTTTGGCTGGAAGAAGGTACACCAATCCACTTTTATTACCAAAGAGAAACGCTGTGCTCCTTGTTTTAATGCAGCCAAGGAAAAGTAAAGTATGGATTATAGTTTTTTAATTTTCTGATTTTTGTATATCCTAATATGTTATATTGTTACAGTAACACACCTTATATTTGTATTGTTTTTATTATAGAGATAGCAAATTCCACAACCTTTATATTGTGTGGGAGGCAGCCAAGGAAATTTAAGATTGAATTATATTTTTGATTTTTCAGGTTTGTGTTATAGTTTTTCCTTATATTTGCATTTTTTTTTTATTTACAGTAGAAATTTACAGGTGCGCCTTGATGGGCAATACCACAGTTCACCTGATCTGGCCTGGTTGAATTTGCAAGTCGTCCCACTCGTTAATTATTTCGCAGTCCATCATTCAAAATTCTTCATTTTATTGCAGAGTAACGGTGCTCTGCACACAGCGGGGATCATATGCTAAAAATTATTATAAGATGAAGATTGTCAAAAAAAAAAGAAAAACCAGGGTCACTTTGATGAATTATCTGAATTAATGAATTCTGTGGAAACTATAAAAGATAGATAGCGAGAGTGATTAGGACTCACCTGTGCTTATGATGCCCTTTTAATTTCAATCCAGTTATCATGTAAAGTATCAGTGTTTGAATTAGAAAAAAAAAGAGTATCCTGCCAACGTCAGGACACTGTAGAGGAATTTTAATGTGCTAAGTGAGAGTAAGCAATGATTTACTGTGTTGGAATCTTAGGATATTAGTGCAGTGGACACTAGTGGGGGAAAAAATTAAGATTGTGTCTCCGTTATCAGAAGGTAGTCTGAGATTTATGTCCAGACCCTATTGACTCGCTGTATAGGTCGTGAACTGCCATGTTGTGGGGTTCTCCATTAAGATTCAAGTTTTCTCATGTCACCAGCTTGGAACTGTTTTGATAATGTTGAACTTGACCCAAATATATGTAATACAGTAGACCAGGAGAGGTAAAGATAAAGAGGTGGGGGAGCAAGAATGTTAAGTTGCTATCTTTAAATGCAAGAACATCAATGGGTTACTAATCCAGTAGTTCAACAAAGCTTTATACACTTGAATAAAAATGGTAACAATTACACCGCATTGTCTGCTCTCTGTATACATTATTTACAGTACCTAGCCAATGTACTCTCCTGAGTTTCTAAGTGTCAGAAGAATGTGATGACATAGTACAATGTTAAGGTGCTAGATTATTGTTTATCATTTGCCATTGTAGGTCAAACATGTAATGGTAATGAGAATATTGTGCTGTATATTCTGGGGAAAAAAAGACTGCTAATGTATCTGCAAGTTCCCCAGACCATTGCTAAACATGTAGGTATAGTGCATGACAAAGCCCTGATCCAGATGGAAACTGCCTTGTTCATGTTGAATGAAGACCAGCTTTATAAATGTGCTAGCAGTGGAGAAAGTTCTTTCTTTTCAATTTTTCAAACGGCATTCCTTAGGAACCTTAACCAAGTATCGGTGACCCTTATCAATGCCATTATCGATGGGTTGAGTACTTTGAGACAGTTATCATTAAAAAAGGTAAAGATAACTCGGGAGATTGCATCAGAGGGCAACAAGGTATGAGAATCTTCCCTGCAGAGCTTCGTGACATTGCTGTGGTAATTGAAGGCGTGCTGTGGATGAAGCAGGTTAGTATATACAGTACTGTAGTTAGTGTACCTAATGTGTGTAATTCGAAAATCCTATGATATTTTTATTCTTACTTGAATAGTATGTATGCTTAACGTAAATAAATTTTAAGTTAGGAAAATATAAGTTCGAAAATTGTTTTTGTTGTCTTACAGGTTTGTTTGGAAGATGCACCAGTCCACTTTTATTACCCAAGAGAAACGCTGTGCTCCTTGTTTTAATGCAGCCAAGGAAAAGTAAAGTATGGCTTATATTTTTTAATTTTCTGATATTTGTATTGTATCCTGATGTTATTTTGTTATGGTAACACACCTTATATTTGTATTGTTTTTATTAGAGAGTAAATTCCAGGTACACCTTGATATTGTGTGGGAGGCAGCCAAGGAAATTTAAGATATGAATTATATTTGTGATTTTTCAGGTTTGTATTGTAGTTTTTCCTTATATTTGCATTTTTTTTACAGTAGAAATTTACAGGTGCACCTTGATGGGCAATACCACAGATCACCTGATCTGGCCTGGTTGAATTTGCAAGTCGTCCCACTCGTGTTCACTCATAAAACTGTGGAAAAATGCATAGAAAAAACCACAAAGAGTTTTTTAGATTTATTTATTTAACATTTTTATTGTTTAGGTAGTATTTGTACATTTTATTTTTCTTAAAATGTTTTGTACTGTTTAGTTTAATTATCTCCAGTCCATCATTTAAAATTCTTCTTTTTATTACAGAGTAATGGTGCTCTGCACCCAGTGGGGATCATATGCTAGAAATTATTATAAGATGAAGATTGTCAAAAAGAAAGAAAAACCATGGTCACTTGGACGAACTACCTGAATTATTGAATTCTGTGGAGACTATAAAACATATGCAGCGAGAGTGATGAGGACTCCCTGTGCTTTTGATGACATTTTAATTTCAATCCAGTTATCATGTAAGGTATCAGTGTTTGAATTAGAAAAAAAAAACTTGAGTATCCTGCCAACAACAGGACACTGTAGAGGAATTTTAAAGTGCCAGGTGAGAGTAAGCAATGATTTACTGTATGGGAATATTAGAATATTAGTGCAGTGGACACAAGTGGGGGGGGGGGTGAAAAATACGATTGTGTCTCCGTTATCAGAAGGTAGTCTGAGATTTATGTCCAGAGCCTATTGACTCACTGTATAGGTCGTGAACTGCCATGTTGTGGGGTTCTCCATTAAGCTTGAAGTTTTCTCATGTCACCAGCTTGGAACTTTTTGATTATGGTGACCTTGACCAAAAAGGTTTTGTCTTTATCCTAACTGCCAAGGTTGACTGCTGTTAACTTTTGTATCTTGATATTTAATGTACCGGTGGTGTTGCTTGTCCAGATAATTGGACCAACAGGCAACAGCAATGTACATTGTTGCGTTCATTAAGGTACTATAATATGTAGATTTCTGTAGTGTGGCTTTTAGAAAGTTACTATACTGTATGAAATTTAGCTGTCCCTTTTGAGTGTACCATTGAGGATAATAAGCCTTTTCTTAATATAATAGATGATTTATTTTGCCTGATGTAAAGGGGAGAAAGTAGACAGGTCACATGTGTAACCTTGTCTTATAATCCATTTGATCCTAACTGAAGCAACCCTTCTAAATTACATATGAATTTAGTCCAAACTTATACTTTATGTTGGTCTTTATTTACACTTGTATTTGTAGATTAAATATTTAGAGGATTGATTCCTAAGAGGTTCTGTATGGAGAGATTTGTGTCTCCTGCTTTTTGTATACCTGTATTTTCACAAATATGGAATTTGTTTTTTCTCTTGATTGTTTGAATAAAATATTTTAGTTGTTAATCCTCTTTCAATACACTTCCTCACCTACGATTGTCATCGTTCCAGCCTGATGATTTTGTTTCTTTTTAATATTATTTTTACCTCCTGTTTGTAATGTTCAATTAACTTGAAATGCAAATGCCACTATTTATTGGACTCCATGCATGCCAGTAATAAGTGAGATGGCATACCTCTAGAATTATATTAAGCAACTACAGTTCTCGTTGGGTACCCTTGCCCACTATAAAATTGAGGGGTGGTACCCAGTTCATCCTTGATTGTTTACTTTTTCCCATATTTCTGGGTATCTCATCGTTTTATCTTGTATTTTTTGTCTAGTGAACGATGGAGTGTGGTCGGCATTCAAGACACTAGGCAGTCTGCGTGCTACATCTGGCCACAGTCCACAAACCACTACAGCACCACAATTCTAATATATTGTATGTATAAGAAGCTAGAGGTGACTAGTGACTTCCTTAACAGATACCATCTTTGTTTCCTGCCAGAGGTTCTGTGGTACCTACAAATTGACAGGTTAGAATTCAAGGGCCTGCTAACCCTTGATAGTGATCCATAACATCTACTATGTATTCAAGTACTGGACAATAATAGTTTGAATTCTAGTCTCTGTTTCTCTATATTTCTCCAGTTATTAAAGCAAGCACATTATAGTATGACTGCAATCAGCCTTTGATGACTATCAGAACCCACCCAGAAGTCGTAAATACTGGGAATTCTTCATGTTTGCGGACTGTTACTCTGGTAGAAGTTGTTCAAAGATGTGAAGCTACATACTGCTGCAAATATATGTGGTTTGACTGTGAAAAACTTTATCTGGGTGAAGATGATCATTGGGCCAGAGAATGACACCTAAAAAATTCTCGGACGTGGTTGAAGATGAGCCCTTGGGAGTTGCTTGATGGGCATTACGTAATTCTGACTCAAGATGATCATAACAAAGTAATGAGTGAGAGGGAGCAAGTATTGACTGGAATTGTTACTGTTAATGGAGGGGCAAAATATAGTACACTATAGATCCTCCCATGCTTTGTATCCAAGATGTGGCTTTCCCATAAAACATGTAGGATGTATAACTAAATGTGATTGTAAAACAGTAACCCATGATATTGGTATGAAAAACTGGAGACTAGCTGCTCTTACTTCTTAAGGTTTGTAGTGTGAAAGGAGGCAAGTTGAGCCTTTTGAACATTGTCCAATGTACAATCCAATACAGACCAAGTTGAATGACTAATTTTCACTCTTGGAACAATGTCTTTGGACAATGTACAGGGACACATCCTAGAAAGCCTAGTATGACGTATTGTACCACTTTGAAAGGCTACCAGTTGTTGTATTCATTGCCAACAACATGCTGTGAAACATATGCCTACCTGCCATAAAACATTTCTGGACGAGGCAGTAAAAATTTCAAAGTTCATCAAAGGTAAATCACAGGACCTCTGCTTATCTATAGACTTGTGTGGAGAGGTTTGCTGGCTGATACAGGGAAAAATCATTCATGTACAGTATCTTTGAACTTCGTCACAAAGTGCAAATTTATTTTGCGCGAATGCCATTACCTCTAATTGAATGCATAACACATGGCTCAAAATACTGGCTTAATTCAGGTATTTTCAGTACACTGTAAGGATTGAAACTAGCTTTGCATGAAAAAGCTACTACTATCCTTAAGGGTCAAGACAAAATGCAGGCACTACAAACAAAGCTGGACTTTTGGTATGGTGGTTTGACTGCAGTCATTTTAATTCTCTCAACTTCCTTTATAAACTTTTTTCAATCTGCCAAAGAACTAGGTGACACAACACAAGCTTTCAAGGCCTTCACTCAAGAGTTGGGAAATTATTTTGAAGAATTAGACCCAAGCTGTGAGCGGATTAGTAATCCATTTGTTACAGTCAAACAAGAGAAAGATAAGTCGGTTGTCAATCCATAATCAAAGGTCGTTGACAATCTTGTCCAGATTGCAACAAATGGGACATCTTTAAAATCTTTCCAGGGAAAGGAGTTTGGTTGGGTTTTAGGATCATATCCAGCCAGAGTAATCTGGTTCTGCAGCAATTGAAGAGTTAAATATAAAACTCAGAGCCTCTAATTCAATGTCCAACCCGATATATGACTGAATTTCAGCAGATTGGAACCAGATATTTCAAGAGCAGTGAATCCACAAAAACAGTGCCACTTGCATTAAGAACTATAGATGATGTGAGGAGTAGAATTAAAGCATGTATGTTGAAGATAACCAATTGATAAATAATTTTGTAGCAATTTTAGCTTATTAAACCCTGAGGTACACTAAAAAGGGGTCTGCTACAAGAGTAATTTTAATACAAGGTCTGTGCACAAAAATTTGTAAGAACTAGGTTTACTGTTTAGTGGTAATCTGAAACATCTTAATCCTGTAATAAGGATAGATTATGGTATAATGAAACCGAACCAAGGGAAATGAATTATATGTTCAGTTTACCTACAGAAGGGCAGAGTTCCCCTCCTCTGTTTAGTGCACCTACAAAAGGGGAGAAGTTCCCCTCTGTTTAGTGCACCTACAAAAGGGGAGAAGTTCCCCTCCTCTGTTTAGTGCACCTACAAAAGGGGAGAAGTTCCCCTCCTCTGGCTGCCAACTACCAGCTTTTTCCAACATCTCGTTAAAGTTTAAATTGCAGAGCTCCTACAGCGCTTCAATCAATTCTCATTTTAAAGGATGAAAGTTTGTATTTGTATTCAAAGAAATTTTACCTAATAATTATAGGTTGAAAAAAAGGAAATCTCAATGTAACCTGCTTTGTATATAAACATAACTTTTTTTTTTTTAATAGACCAAATTAATAAGAATACAGTCAGACTGCACTTTACACAAGTTTGTACTTCTCGATCTCACTAGATTGCAACACAGAACTGTAACACCTATTAAATAAAATATAATTTCCGGGTTTTGGATAATTATACTAGTGGCCAGCGTTTTCAAACCAATGGTGCAAAGCAGAACACACGTGTTAACTATTCAATGGTAAGCCCTTTGCATAATAATTCTAATAATACAGGTACCCCCCTCCCCCACAAATACTGCAATTTTGTGAATATTTGAAACAATTAAAAATGCCTATAACTGCCTATTTTGAAAAATATAAATGTTTGATAACAAAAAATAAAACAATTCAGATTTAAGAATAGTTTTAAGATATATTCCAGAAAATTATCAGATGTGGCTCATGAACACCAGTTAACAAACTTACCATAACACAAAACGTACAGTACAATGCTGTTCATATACTAAATATACAGTACTGTGTCGTACGTACTGTATGCACTTTATTAATGTTACCCTTATTGTATAGTAGTACATTTTCTATCATGCATAAACGAACTGTTTCTTTAACTCTTATTTTTAACCGTGGCTAATTTATTTAACAATATAGTACAGTTCATACAATGAAAAGTTTTTTTTTTTTCCATAAATTTTTTTAGCTAATTTTTTTGTAATACAAGCAAGATTCATTGATGACACATCAGTAAATAACCTACCGGTTGTTTTTGTACTCGTACTTTTAAGGTATTTTATTGTGATACAAGCAAGATTCCTGCTGTTAATATGTATGTGTACGTATACTTAAGTAATTGGTGTTAGTAACTAAAGCACCTGTCACACAAATGCACACAATGTTTTTGAATTACAATTATGTTAAAGCAGAAAGAAGAGCGAGCATAGTTTACCAAAAATGTACATTTTGTAGAATGAATAAACTTTGATTGTACAGTACAAACTGTAATTAGTTTTTAACTTGCGTCAGGGTAAATGTTGATTGAAAATGAGGTTGATGGTGAATTAGCTGTGCTGTCTGATGAATGACAATGAAGAGATGATTGCACAGCAAAGCAAACGAGTTACATTTCCTCTGGGGTCACCTCCCTTCCTTCAGGAGCAGAAGGTTCTTGAGGCTATTGAGGTTTAGGCAAACACTCGAAGAACAGGGTGATCAAGAGCTACTGCCATTGCTTCTTCAACGTATTAAGATGACCCTTGTAAACAGCAAACTCAACAATGTTTTCAAATTTGATGCAGTAGTCCATATAAGGATCCTATGGCACGGACTTCTCCTTAGCACTCCTGAGGTCACCAATAGAAGTAACACACTCTAATGACAGGCCCTCTTCCTCCTCAGAAGAAGAAATATGTGCAGGCTCGTCTTCGCTGGCAGGCTTGGTTAACTCTTCAAGATCCTCGTCTGTTGGAGGGTCAAAGTGGGTATCGATGAGGGAACTGACTTCCTCGATGTCATCAAACTTTTCACCTAGATGCTTTGCTAGTTGGGCAGCCTTCTTAATGGCTGATAGCTGTATATCTTGAGGAGAGAAGCCTTCTTAGCCATTCACTACATCCAGCCACAACTTCCTCCAGCCGGAATTAAGGTATGAATAATGTAGAGCATTTTATCTAAATATGAATTAAGGGGGAACATGTGAAATTTGTAGCATTTTAGACTGTGGGGTAGGAGTATTGAAAAAATGTTGGTATCACCTGATCCTCAAGTATCACAACAAAGGTAGATTACAAGTAGGCAGTAAGGTGCCCAAGGCACAAGCCACCTGTGGAGATAATACCATTTGATTGTTTAGCCACCCTGAAACATAACACAATTACATGATTGTATCCTTGCTATTTGTGCGATACACCAAGGAAAGATGGGTAAAGGGAAACATTGTTTTGCTCCCTATTTGTGCATTGCACACACTAGTTACGCACAATTTACACAATTGCGACCAAAACTTGGGCTGCATAGCTACGCATTTAGATTGATGGCACTACAGTATTTGTTTACGAATTGTTTAAGCTTTGTGTCACATTGAATTTCACTGTTGGCCAAAGTCCCTCAGTGCTCACTCTTGTTTCATGCTAGTGGCAAGCACACATCACAAACTTTTATGGATGCACCTGACAACACTGTAATTGTTCAATAGGTCAAATAGAGGGTTTAGTATAGCAAGCAACTATTCTAGGAAGACACTCCAAAATCAAACTATTGTTACCTAATCTTGTGTAGTGCCATAGCCTCTGTATCATGGTCTTCTACTTCCATGTGTTAGTTCTCTTTCTTGAGGGTATACTCAGACACTATTCTGTTTTCTTATTTCATTTCCTTATTGTGCTATTTTCCCTGATGGTACCCTTGTGCTTATAACTTCTTGTTTTTCCATTTAGGTTTGTAGTTTAGCTATAGATGACAATTATTACCTTAATTTGACCTCAGTGAATCAGGCTATGCCAGATCTCGTATAATAGTAAGTACATACACTTTTTAAACATCTGACTTACCTGGTAGTTATATATATATAGCTTAGTCCCTGACGTCACGCCAGAAATTTCAAAACTCGCGGCAATCGCCGATTGGGTAGCCAGGTGTACCACCAGTGCGACCTCTACCCAGGTACCTGGAACCATTCCAATCATTCCTCAGATCTTCCCTGGCGCCGCACCGGCGACATTGTTGGATTTTTCACTCTCTGTAACCTGTGTATAATTGCAGTTATCTTGGTGATGTACAATTTGGTTTTGGCTTTCGCTCGTTTGGATTTGTTTTTGGATTTTCTTGAACCACGATTGGATTTTGTTATTTTAACCCTTGCTTGTTTGATCTCTCTTTAAAATATTCAAAATGTCAGACTCTTCTTCAACATTTAGAAGGTGTGTGAGAGTTTGTAAGATCCGGGTCGGCTTACTAAAAGCTTCTATTGATTCCTACTCCTTTTGTGTAAAATGTAGAGGTAAAGTTTGTGAGTTGGTTGATCGTTGCGATGAATGTGTTATTTTGTCTGAGAGTGAGTGGTTGGAGTATGACCGCTACACTCGTAAGCTTGAGAGGGATAGGATTAGGAGTAAGAGTTTATCTCGTTCTTCTAGAGATTGTTCCCCTCCCCGTGTCAACGAACCTAATCCTTCCCCCTGTAGTGGTAGTTCCAGATCCCACTACTGTTACTACTGATGAACCAACTCTAAAGGACATGATGGTGGCTATTCAAGCCCTGGGCGTGAAACTCGAGTCGCTCGCAGCGGACAGACCCAAGTTAATGTCCGACGTTAAAGAATTAAAGAGTGCTAGTGTCAGTGCTAAAAGTGCAGTGAATTTAATCTGTGCAGTGGAGGGTGCGTCTGCTCGGACCTGTCGTTCTCCTAGCTATAGACCTTCCAAGCTCCCCAAACCCTGAAAGAAGGAATGTTGAACGGTGAAAGGAAACGAGAGGCGTTGCGCCCAAGCATGCGTCCCCTCGAGCGTACCTGTTAATGCTTCACAGGACGCTAGCCCTCGCCATGGGAAATGTGAGGTGAAAGTGTTTTCGTCCTCTTCGGATGACGCAGCGCCCAGATGGGGCTGGCATCTCGCATCCATACCTCTGAAGAGGAAGATTGACTCTGTTGATCAGCGTCGTGTCATGACGCCTCAGGCTCCTGGTTGCAGCCATTGGAGCAGTCCGGAGCGTTTTCCTTCCTGTTCCGAAGAATGCTCTCCTGCCAAGCACCCTTTAATGTCGGTAGGAGATAGAAGGATGTCGGAAGCTGTCAAGCTTCAAGCCCCACCGGTTGCAAGACAGTTTTCTGAAATTGGCATGACCTCGGTGCATGCTCTTCCTCCTCCTTCAGATTGGTTTTCGTCCCCTGGACACTGCGCTCTCCTTGAGCGACGTAGAAAGCGATCTTGTGGTAAAAGCAATGTCTCCTGTTTTGCCACAACAAGTTGAGCCTAATTTTAGTATACTGCAAGATATGCAGCAGAAACTCTCTTCCCTCATGCAAGTCTATCAGCCTGCGGACAAGAAGAGTGGCTCACCAAGACCCCGAGCGTCAGGATTCTTCACACCTTGACGGCAAGCGTCAGAAGGCTAAGAGTCGAGAGGTTCTTGACGACGGGCAGCTTACCAAGCGTCGAGAGCCTGGTAGCCATGACTCCGAGCGGCGTAAGGAGGAACTTCTTGCTAAGCGTCGAGATACTGGTACGCATGACGCCGAGCGTCAAGCAGTTAGACGTGACGCCGAGAGTAAGAGCCTCGGACGTTGTGATGACGCTAGACGAACCGAGCATCGAGATCGCGAACGTCATAGTTCCGATCATCAAGATCGGGAGTGTCATAGTTCCGAACATCAAGCGTTGGGACAACGTGACGCCAGGCGTCATGATCTTGGACCCATTGACGCCAGAAGTCAGTATCTTAAGGAGTTGACTCCTAGGAAACAACACGTCTCTACCTTGATTAGAGACCTGTCGGAGGAAGGGATCGACGATCACCTTTCCCCTAGTGATCTTTTAGAGGAAGTCTCGGAAGGAGAAGATCCTAAGACCCTTCATGCTTCGATTGACTTAAAGAAACTCATGAGAGTTTTTACCGAAGAGTTTCCAAATTATTTTGTGCCTGCTGCTCCTCGTTCCCCTCCTTCAGAGTTTACGCTAGGTAAGGCGTCGAAGGAGTCTCTGTTCACAAAGATGGTGCTGTCTCGATCATCTAAGAGAGCCTTAAGAATGATGGGAGACTGGATGCAATCCAAGAAGGACCAGGGCAAGACTGTTTTCTCTTTTCCCCCCGGCTAGATTGGCTTCCAGATCTAGTGTTTGGTACGAGACGGGAGAAGTTCTCGGCTTGGGGGTTCCTGCCTCTGCCCAAGGAGACTTCGAATCTGGTAGACGCCCCTCATCGGACAGCCATGAGAAGGACCAAAATACTCTGGTCAACGTCAGAGCTTGATTAACTTCTCAAAGGCGTCTTTAGAGCTTTTGAGGTGTTCAATTTGCTTGAATGGACTCTGGGAGCCTTGGGGAAAAAGGTTTCTGCTTTGAAGGATGGAGACACAAAGTCTCATCCACATTGTCGTGCATGGATAAAGCCTTAAGAGACGGATCCAATGAGTTGGCGGGCCTTTATTCAGCTCGTGTTCCTAAGTCGGAATTGCTGTACGCACCTCTTTCTTCCTCTCTTTTTCCTCAAGAGTTGGTCAGAGAGGTCTCTAACGCTTTAACCCAAAAGGCCACACAGGATTTGGTGTCAAAAACAGCAAGGAAGGTTCTGCCTACTTCCTTCGCAAGCCGCAAACCTAAGGAAGAAGCTCCATTCCCTCAGTTTTCACAGCCCTTTCGAGGGAAAACTTTCAGTAGGGGTAGTTCCAGACCCGAGGGAAGGAGAGCAAGGAGAAGAGGATCGAAGCCAGGGCGAAGCAGAGTCTGACTGCTTTCGCCTTCAGACAGCAGTAGGCGCCAGACTAAACAACTTCTGGCGAGCTTGGGAGAGGAGAAGAGCAGACCTTTGGTTCGTACAGTTACTAAAGGAGGGATACAAAATCCTTTTCATAGGGAAACCGCCTTTAGTAGTAGCTCCGATAGATCTCTCTGCCAGATACAGAGAGGAGTTAAAGATACAGGCTATGCAACATCAAATCTCTCTCTTGTTGGAGGAGGAGGCATTAGAGTGGGTGCGAGATTTGCGGTCACCAGCTTTCTACAACCGCTTATTCCTGGTTCCCAAGAACTCGGGGGGGGGGGGGGGTGAAGACCAGTCCTGGATGTGATTGCTCTCAATGCCTTCGTTCAGAAGACAAAGTTCTCCATGGAGACATCGAAATCAGTCCTAGCAGCAGTAAAAAGGATGACTGGATGGTCTCTTTAGACCTCTAGGATGTTTACTTCCACATCCCCATTCATCCGAACTTCAAGCATTACCTGAGGTTCGTGTACAAGGTGGAAGTTTTCCAGTTTCGGGCCCTTTGTTCTGGCCTAAGCACCGCCCCTCAAATATTTACGAAGCTGGTGTTAAATTTAGCAGGCATGCTACATTCAAGAGGTATCAAGAGCCTCCCTGTATCTGGACGACTGGCTACTCGTAGCTCACTCCTAAAATCGCTGCCTGGAGGATCTACAGATTACGTTGAGGTTATCAGAAGAACTGGGTCTTCTGATAAACAGAGACAAGTCTCAACTGACACCATCCCAAGAGATCCTTTATTTGGGGATGGAGATTCGGAGTCAAGTTTTTCGGGCTTTTCCGTCTGCCTCAAGGACGGAGCAAGCCCTATTGAAACTTCATTCCTTTCTAGAGAAACGGAAGTGTTCTGTGAGAGAGTGGATGAGTCTGCTGGGAACCCTCTCCTTGTTGGAGCAGTTTGTCTCCCTGGGAAGGCTGAATCTTTGCCCTCTTCAGTTCCACCTCAACCGTCGTTGGAACAAGGGAAAGAAACTAGAGACAAAATGCATCCCCATTACGGAATCCGTAAAAAGTTGCCTTCAGTGGTGGAACGACCCAGTCAAACTTCTAGAAGGTCTCTCCCTGGAACAGAGGAACCCAGACCATGTGTTGTGTTCCGACGCCTTGGACTCTGGGTGGGGAGCAACGCTGGGCAAGTTGGAGATCTCGGGTCTCTGGACAAAAGATCAGGAGATCCTCCACATAAACCAGGAGCTGTTGGCCCTCAAAGGCTTCGAAGGGTCAGTACTGAACAGAGTGGTGCAGGTCAACGCAGACAACACTACAGCGGTGGCTTACATAGCCAAACAAGGCGGAACCCACTCGAGGTCCCTTTACGAGACTGCGAGAGTTCTTCTTTACTGGGCAAAAGAGAAGAATGTAACCCCTGTAACAAGGTTTATTCAGGGGGAAAGGAACGTGATGGCAGACAGTCTCAGCAGGAGAGGTCAAGTTCTGTCCACAGAATGGACACTTCATTAAGAGGTCTGCAAGAACCTGTGGCGGATTTGAGGTCGTCCTTGCATAGACCTGTTCACAACCTCGAAGACGAAGAGGTTGGAGACATACTGCTCCCCAGTGCCAGATCTCGAAGCAGTCCACATAGACGCTTTCCTTTGAGACTGGTCCACCTGGACGTGTACGCATTCCCTCCATTCAAGATTGTGCACAAAGTGATGCAAACATTTGTGTCACACAAGGGAACGAGATTGACTCTAGTGGCCCCCTTTTGGCCCTCAAGAGAGTGGTTCACAGAGGTACTAGAATGGATGGTGGACACCCTGAGAAGCCTTCCTTGGAAAGGTACCATCAAAACCTCTAGGCTCTACATCTAACTGCCTTCAGACTATTGAAAAACTCACAAGAGCTAGAGGTTTTTTGAAGGAGGCAGCTAGGGCTATTGCAAGAGCAAGGAGGTCTTCTACCATCAAGGTTTACCAATCCAAGTGGGAGGTTTTTAGAGAATGGTGCAGAGTCAACTCTGTTTCCTTTTCCAGTACCTCTATGACTCAGATTGCTGACTTCCTGTTATACCTTAGAAGGAAACATGACAAACTTATAACAGAGTTTGTATTTTTCCTAACATACAAACCCGAATTCTTTACTATAGGAGATATTCTAGCGCTAGCTGGAAAATACGTCAGAAAAACCTTAACAATGTTGTTAACGACCGGACAGGTAATTACCCACCTGTCAGTGGTGGGGGACCGCCGGTCGGTAGCTGCTGTTTACCTTCTATCGGATTCTAGTTAGGACTATCCTAGGGGGGGCGGTGATGGAGGGAAGATTTGTGTAAAGAATTCGGGTTTGTATTAAGAAAAATACAAACTCTGTTATAAGTTTGCCATTTGTTCCTACACTAAATACAAACCCTCATTCTTTACTATAGGAGACTTAGTCTTGAGGCCAGGGTGGCCAAGGAGTTCCCTATCTTTAGGGAAGATAGTCCTCAGACTAGACTCTTTTGAAGCAACAATCTAACGTTATCTTCTTTCTTTGTAGATCCCCAGAATCTCAGTACGACTGAAGGTTTGCAACTTCATGGAAACAAATGTTTCAGGATGAAGTGGGTCAGGAACATTTGACTCAGACCCCTTCAACCTTGCCAAGGGGAAACCTCGTGACCACGAGTATAACTTATACTGTACTCTGTGAGAGGAATCAGATGAGTATCATACCTTATTTCCATTGGCGAGTCCAGCTGCAACTGGATACAGGCTAGGATCCCCAGATGTGGGGGAGAAGGAGACGAAGAAGATCGATGGATGTCCTTCTTAAAACCTAGTGTAATCCAGAATCCTCAACCAATGGTTACTGTCCCCTGAAAGGGCGTAAGGTAGTAACAGCATCTGTTGACCTGTCACAATAGGCCCTATAAAAAGGGTGTCTAGAGACTTATGTGTCACGTCGCTCAAATAGTGAGCAGTGAATGTAGATTGGCGTTTCCAGACCCCAACATTTAAGACTTGGGAGACTGAGAAAATTCTCCTAAATGCCCGAGAGGCAGCCACTCCCCTAACTTGATGGGCTCTGGGTTGTGCTGCCTCTGGGTCTCCGTTAAAAGACCTCGCAATAACTTTCTTAAGTCAGAAAGAGATGGTGTTGCGAGAGATTCTCTTCTTTACCCTGTTGGTACAAGGAAGAGATGACGGAGACGTGGTCTGAAAAGTCTGGTGCGCCTCAGATATTTCTTTGACGCCCTGACTGGGCATAGTAACGACTGGACTGCATCCTGTGTTACCTATTGAGAGTGGAAATTCTCGAAATCTCTCATCTGTAGATGAAGGATTATGAGTCTAGCCACCAAGCCCGGTACGAAGTTGCGAGACACTCCCCCCCCCCATCTCTTGGAATGGGTGACGTAAGACAGACCTGTAGCTCACTGACCCTTTTAGTGGAGGACAAAGGTACGAGGAAGACGGTCTTAAGGTTCAGAGAGTAGTCTGAGGCCCTTAAGGGCACATAGGCCAGACCCTTCAGCGAACGTAAGGCACGTCTCAAGGAGATGGTCTAATCTCAAGTGGGGGGGGCAAGATCTCCTCAAATCCTTTGAAACTTCTAAGGAACGACATCAGGAATCACCAGCTTGGAATCTGGATACAGTCTTGAAGTTCCTAATGAGTGACAGGTTTGAGCCCATGCTCTCAGCTTCGTTTAAGGACCTCACTATGAAGACTCTTTTTGGTCAGTCTCGCTACAAATAAAATGGTCAGTGAGATCCATGCCTTCAACAAGAATGTAGGCTTAGAGATAACAAAGCTATATGCTCCTTGCAGCTAGGTTTTCTTGCTAAGAACGAACGCCCTTCTCAACCCTGGCCCAAGGCTTTTGAGATTCCGAACCTTTCGGATGTGGTTGGTGAGGAATTGGAGAGGGTCCTGTGTCCAGGAAGAGCCCTGAAGTTCTATCTGGAAAGAACGAAAGAGTTACGAGGCAAGTCAGAAGCTCTTTGGTACTCGGTCAAGAACGCCTTCGTTACAGATGTCGCCTTTGTTACAGATGTCGAAGAATGCACTATCCTTCTTCATCAGGCTCTTAATAAGAGAGGCTCATTCACATTGTAGTGAGGCCGACCTCAAGCTTTTGAAAGTCAAGACACATGAAGTTAGAGCTGTAGCAACTTCTGTAGCCTTCAAGCAGAATAGGTCTTTACAAAGCATTATGGACACAACCTTTTGGAGGAGTAAATCTGTGTTCGCCTCACATTATTTGAAACGTGTCCATACTCTTTATGAGGACTGCTACACTCTGGGACCATTCGTAGCAGCGAGTGCAGTAGTGGGGGAAGGGTCTACCACTACATTCCCATAACTTAATACCCTTTTCTTCTCTTGGAACTATTGTATTTTTATGGTTGTTTGTGGAGATTGGACGACAGTCTTCCACAATCATTGATTTTAGCCATGTGGTCAGTTTGTTCCTTGAGAGTGCCCGGAACAAGGGTATTGGAGGAGGTCCTCTCACATAGAGGTATATATACACCAGTTTGACAGCTCCTAGAGGTCTTCAGCCCCCTGGGTGGATCGCTTTATCTCGTAAGGAAAGCGGACATAATGAGGCAGGAATTCATTGAAGTCAGCTTCCTTATCGGGTACGAACACCTAAGCTTGTTTATTAACTCTTAAGTAAATTCCAACAATGTTGGCTGTCTCTGACCCTCCCCCAAAGGTGTCAATCAGCTATATGTATATAACTACCGGGTAAGTCAGATGTTTAAAGATTATATTTTCATAATCAAATAAATTTTTGAACATACTTACCTGGTAGTTATATGTAATCTAATTTACACCCTCCTCCCCTCTAGAGACCTAAGGGCATGGAAGATCTGAGGAATGACTGGAATGGTTCCAGGTACCTGGGTAGAGGGCGCACTGGTGGTACACCTGGCTACCCAATCTGCGATTGCCGCGAGTTTTGACATTTCTGCCGTGACGTCAGGGACTAAAGCTATATATATGTAACTACCAGGTAAGTATGTTAAGAAATTTATTTTATGAAAATATCATTTTTAAAAACTTGGTATGGAGCACAATTAGACAATTCATGTCTATGCATGCAAATTTACTGACAGGTGAAGACCTGCTTGAGATGAATAGATGCATTTCCTGGTGCAAACTTTAAATGCCTTGCTGTCAGGTAAGTGAAAAATTATAATTGATAGATAGGCAAATAATAACCAAAAATAACTAAATATTTTCCTGTACGCCTTGTCACAGTGATAGATACACCCGAGATGACTGCAAATTTACTCTTCCATTAATTAAAAACTATTTGTCCAGGAATATAGGTTGTCAGCTCTCAGCAAGTACTAAAGTTATCAGATTGCCTTTTGACTTTGGAAATTCTCTCCTGTGGAAAGTGTGTTTGGTATCAATGTAGTGAAGACATGCTAGAATGTAAAACAAAGTTTGCTTTTACAGTTAACCCATATAAGGAGGTGGATTGAATTTAACTTTTAAACTATAGTATGATGTATTTTGTTCGCAATAACTCATCTAGTATCATGTTGAGTGTTCTATGGAAACAGAATTTGTGGTATTGATGTAGTTGATGAGGTAGGTTTGGATAAATTTTTTTATTGTATTATCCCATATTAGCTTGTGTATTTAATACAGACTTAATTGTATAAAACATTCTTACTTCCTAGTTGTTCATTTGCTGGTTTGAGGATTGTATATTTTAAGTTTTTATTAATTAAGAGATGTCACTAAGGTTAGTTCTGTTTAGTGGGTGTAGAAACTTTCTATCAAAATTTTCCTGTGACTAGGTGAAAATATGTTCCAGTATTGTATGTGTTGGTTACCCTCGTTTTATTACATTTTATTGATATTGCATGTGTATATACCTGAAATTTTGGTATTGGTTTAGATTTATGGTTGTAGAGACTCGATCATAGTTTTCCCTTGGTTTGTTTGAAAATATATAGGTTGATGTTATTTCCAGTTGTCAAGAGGTAACCTTTAATTTTATTTTATGTAACACATCCAATTTAAATATTAATTTCGATGTATGTCATTGTAGATACTTTAATCATAGTTCTCGCTTGGTAGGCTTAGAAATATATGGTTATGTGATTACTGTACTAATGAAAGTGTTGGATACAGTACCTTTTTTTGTGTTGTTATTTATTACCTTTACTTAGGTTATCAAATTTGTTTTTATTTTATAAACAAGTGCAGCATTGTTTTATTGATTATTTTACTCCATATATTTTGCATAAAGGTATAGACATAAGAGTTCTTAAAAGAAAAGACAGAAGGCTATGACCATAGAATTATCCTAAAAATTTGTTTTTCCCTAGAAATTGATGAAAATTCTCATTTGCAAAAAATTGAAACATGATATTGTACTTTTGTGTCAATATTTTTGTAATGTTTAGTGCTCAACATTAATTTTGTTATTCAGCAGAACATTAATTTGTTAGGTACTAAGGTTTATTTGTGTACAACTTTTGTTTTTTGGAAAATTGGCTTCATTTTGATTCTTTTTTTAGAAATTTTTAAGCATTTGGTGGTTACCTTTTTAATGAATAACGGTTAATCTTATTTTAGTTCTTTGTTTTATGAAATGTTCTATTGTATCTTCAGTTCACTGCAGATTTGCAAATGTGTTTGTTTCTCAGTAGTGGATTGTTTATTTTCCTTAAGATGTCCGAAGTTTGAAAATTTATTGTTAAAAAAAAAAAAAGTTTGTAATCAGTTCAACATTATATTTCCTAAATATAAAATTTTGTCAAGATTAAATAATTTTTTTTTTTGCTTGAAGTATTTAATAATAGGGTAGAAATAAAATGAAAATCTCAGTTCTTTACATAGATGACTTATTAAATCCCTGTGCAGTTTATTTGTCTGATTTATCTATGCCTCATTTATTTTCCACATGGAAATTTATACTTCATAGTTCAGTTGCAAAACAGCTATTCTTAGATGTAGCTTTTCAACACTTACAAAAGTGAATAATCTTTCTCTTTTATTCTCCTATACATATCTTTGAAGCAATTCTTTGGCGAGACAAAGCAATGGGGGTTTGTGGCGTTTGTCAACATAGGGGAATACTGTACATCTTTGTTAGACTAGATTCCATAGTATTGGAATATCTACCCTGTCTGTGAATCTTCCTCCCCTTCACTTCTAACAAGGTCACAAATTTTCCTTAGAATGGGTTTTATCAAGCTTAGCAGATATCAAACTTATCAACTACCACTTATACTTAGTATATTCTACATGGACACAAGAATTATCAAGTTCTTTGTCACATTTCTCAGTAAATTAACCCTGGTTGTTTCTTGCTAAGACAATGCAAGCTATTTACCAGATTTTTTTTCCCATGTTATATTTGGTTTCCTTTTTCACTTTCTTTTATATATCAGCCATTAAACCACTTTCTCTTTATCATTACTTTCACAAGCTAATGCTTTTTTTGTAGTTTCCCATCAAGGGATACTAAAATAAAAAAAACTGCATGAAAGTAAAATTAACTTTCTCATAATCCTGTAACAAGGCAGAACAAGAATACCCAAATAATTTGGTGATTGCAAGTAGAGCCCTTCACATTATGCACAATAAGTTTAAGGTGGTAACCAGTATGTGCATCTTCCGTAAACCAGTCCTAAATTATCCCTTAGTTCAGGGGTTCTCAAACTGGTGCTCTCATTATGCTAGCTGATGGTCTGGCAGTGCTCTCTCAGCTGTTGAAATCGTGCTTGTGAGCACCAGCTCTTTGTAGGCCTAACAATCCTAACTGTTCGATTCATGATTCTAAATCTAAGACTATACTTTTTTTTTATGACACGCATACAAACACTTTAATATCTAAAGTCTAACTTTAACTGTGGAATTGTAACAACACAGTACTAGTGATTGTCATGATGGGGAAGTTCTTGTTAGTGAGCAGCATATTGTGAATAACTGATAACAGTTTTGGCTTGGAAAGTTTAAGCTGAACAAGTTCGAAAGGCAAGTATTTTGGAAATATTTTTCAGACTCAAGTTTCAAGTCAAAGTTCCGTGTTATTCATTAAGTTATTCCTAGATGATGCTTGTTTTCATTTCTTTAACAGGCCCGTGGATCATTTAGTTACACAATATTTATAGTTTTACTTTTCTTTGTATATCACACAGTTATTTTTCGGCATTGCTAATTTTCAACAAATATGAATTCTAAAATTGTCCTGTATAATTGCTCCTATGATTTCTTATATTTCTATTAATTTTCTTGAGTGGCGCTTACAGCGACTCTAGATCTGGTTGGGCGCCCTTCACTTGCCACTGGTGCTCTTAAAGGCTAGGCAGAAAGCAACATGTTGCTCATCATCATGAAAAGTTTGTGAACCACTGATTTAGTTTAAGGCTTTGATGGTATATATATATTGTATATATATGTGTATATATATATACATATATATATACATATATACATATATTTATACATATATATACATACATATATATATATATATATATATATATATATATATATATATATATATATATTGTATATATATATATATATATATATATATATATATATATATATATATATATATATATATATATATATATATATATATATATACATATATACATATATATACATATATATATATATATATATATATATATATATATATATATATATATATATATATATATATATATATTTATATATATACACATATATATACATATATATATATATATATATATATATACATATATATATATATACATATATATATATATACATTATATATATATACATCTATATATACATACAGTATATATATATATATATATATATATTTTTGGGCTCAAGCCATGGCGTCCTGATGGAAGGTTCCTTTTTGGTAGCTTCCTTGGGTATATAACTACTAAATATTCCCAGAGAATTTAACCACAGGATATCACAGAATTCTAACTTCTGGAGCGAGTATCCTAAAGGTTTCCCTTTAAGACATCGTATATCAACAGGGGACGCATGTATTAACGCGCCACATAGCTATCTACACCCTACATAGTTAACACTTCGAAGTGTAGGGGCAGAGAATAGCTGGGGAGCCGTTCCACAGCTAATCTCGTTCGTGGCTACTTTTGGTACTCGAGACGTAAACAAACGGGCGCCATTGTTAAATGACGTCACGTCCGTCCCCATCCTTTGTTTAGTAGCTTGCCTTACTAGTCGGATTTTTTCCCTGTGCGTACTTATCGACTTGCATCTTAGCCATGTCTCTACCCTCGGCCTCGCCTTCTTCTGGAAAGTTGAGTACAAGGTTCCAGTATTGTTTAAATAAGCTCTGACCGTAAAGTAACTTTTACTTTTCGAGATATTTGATGTTTTGTGGCAGAGCTGTGCCTCGACCGGACCCGCCATTTTATGGCGTCGCTGTTGTTTTGCATGCCTTATTTAGATAGCCTCAACAGCGTTTTCCAGCCTCATTAACTAATCGATACTATTAGTTATTTAGTCTTCATAGCTAGGAACTTTTATATCGTGTTTTGACGCCTTGTTATCGGTCATCAATTGACCCCATACCAGTTGGCTAGTCTAGCCCCTCTGCCAGAGCGCCTATATCAGTGTTCATGCATGATATTTTTCAGTGATCCTAGGTTAATTTATGAAGATAGTGGCATTATTTTACAATACTATTGACTGTGATGCAAGTGTTTTCGCCTTCAGGGACCATATAGGGGACAGGTTAGGTAGTGTGCCTTTCTAACCTATCTACAAGTAGGACCCCTATATGCTTCCTTCATCCCCTGCCTTAGGGCATCCCCTCTGTGCAGCCTTGCTCCCCCTACCACGTAAGGGGATCAGGCTCTTATCAGAGTATATATCGCTTCTCTGTCCCCCCTAAGGGAATGATCCCCCCTTAGGGTTGCGTCCGAGAATGAGGGACGGCTAGTCCGTCCTCTATTGCTGGGGCTAGGTCTCCGACCTTCCCTGCAATAGCGATACGTCTTCCATCCTTCCTAGTTCAGGGTGTAACATCCCTGCTCTAGGTTAGGTTTTGGGGGAGTTAGCTCTGTACCTTGCTGAAACGATACCCATGCACCGTTTTCAGACAGGCTGCCTTACCTTAGGCTAGGGAGTGTCCTCCCTTCCTTGGTGGCTGCTTTGGTACAGAACCTCCTCCACAGAAGACCCTTCTCTTCTCCCCTCCCCACCTATCTCTTGTATGGCCTAGCCTATACTTAGGTTAGTCTATACCCATCTGTCCCCTGTCCTACAACTCCTCCTTAGGGTGGAGTGATAGGGCTACCTTGAGCTCCTGTGTGCAGTCCGCTCTGGTACATATACCCTTCATAGTGTCCTATGGGGTTAGCCACTGGATGCGTTCTGTCTGCAGGGGTTCTCCCCCCCCCCCCCCTTTTGGGTGTTCCCTAGCCCTCCCTTGGGCTACCTTAGCTCCCGGTCCTCTGCGGCCCCTGCTTCTGGGTGATAGGGCTAGCCTCTATCATGGGTACACCCACTCAGGTGGGATGTCTTGGGGTCCGTGGCCGGACCCCTACATCCCTCCTTCTGTCTCTTTCACTATCCTGGTGCCGGGCCCTTGCCGCCTCCACTGTCGGTGATACCCACCTCCTACCTTGGTGACTTATCCCTTGCCCTCTGAGCCGCCAGTCCCCCATGTGCCGGGGGACTGTCGCCTCCCGCCGGCGTCCAGCCGATGGCCTTCCCTCTTTCCTCATAGCTTCGGTCGTCCGTCCACCAGCCGGCCCCCGGAGTGCCGGCATCCGCTGCCGGCAGTCCGGTTCTGCTATAACCATCCTTGTTCCTGTCACCAAGCCGGCAACCTTCGGCTGCCGGAGCCGCCGATCCCCGCCGGCGGCCGCCACCCTGGTATTACTCCTGACTTCTATATTGTCTTGCCTAATGCCAGAAACTCTGCTGGAGCGGCCTCCGGCGTGCCGGAGCCTTCCGGAGGCGTCAAGACGACTTGCACCCCCTTCTACTAGCTATCATCTGATGTTGATAGCCCTACATCGCAACCAGATGGTTTGATTACGTAAATGGATAGGTATTATCTTACCGTTCTATTAGTAACCATGCTGTCTTCTTGCATATCACAGATTTCCAGCATGCTGTGTGTATCTTAGCACGGCTGGTTGCCGGAAACCGTTACCCTATGGGATCTTCTACGTTCCCAATCCTAGAGTCTGAGTAGCCTCAGTCCTAGCTTTATACCCTTGACAATTCCCAATAGAATTCCCACTGCCTTCCGGGCATTCCATGTCGAATTCTGTCCTGGGCCTTCGGTCACAACAAATTGTCTATGGATAAGGTCACGGTAACCAGCCGGGCGGGTTACATGGAGTATGTATCTATCTCCTTCTTTTCCGCCCATTTTCTGATCATCACACTTAATGTTAAGTTAAAGATTAATCAATTAATATTTAACTTTAGATTAGGAGTCATCCTTATGACTCCCCCATACTCATGTTCTCTTTCTCTTACAGGAGGAGCAACTGAAGTGCGACCACGGCTTCTGCGCAGTGAAGCGCCCGCACTTTTATGAGCACACGGCGTGTAGGACCCACGCCCCTTGTGCCAACAAGAAAGGAGATCTGAAGTTCTGGGACCCGCAGAACTGTACGGTCTGCCAGGAACGCCTGGTCGATGCGTTCAATAACCCTCCTTCAGCGGAGGTTGGGGACGCTTCTCGAGAGAAGCTACGCAAATGGGTGCGTGGCTTCCAGAAGAACGCCATTGGACCGTACCTTGCCACTGAAGACATGAGGGCCTTACTGTTCCCAAAGGCATCCCCAGACTCTGTGGTCCCCAAGGATCAGATCCCCACCGTCCAGATAACGGTGGAACCCGATGTTGTCATGGCCCAGTCCATGCACGAGTGTCACCTGGATACCGACAACGCGGAGCGCATGTCGGAGATTTCGGAGACTACGGAGAGGAACCTCATGGCCCAAGAGCTGGACTATGAAGAGGACCAGGTGGAATACACCGAGTCGGAGCAGGAGGTCGCTCCGCCTTCCACCACCGCCCTAACTCCTACACCGACGGAAGTGTCTCTCCCGTCTACCTCCGCCACCCCGGACCCCATCCCATCCGCCCAGGAGATGTTCCGTATGATTGAAGCGCTTATGGACAAGAAGCTTCAAGTGACACACGAGTACATCAGGTCCATGGGAGTTTCCAAAGAGCCGAAAAGGATTTCGGTTAAGGACCTCCCGATATGCTCGCACGCCAACCCCTGGAGGTATGCCGAGCATATGCCCATCGCAACGGGCAGGATCTTCATCAGCGAGAAGGTCGGCTCGATTGCTCTGGAAGAAGTGGAGTTCTTCCCGAGTTTTGAGGCTTATCCGGACTGTTACGTCCGGCTTCGATCCGAACCTGCCTCTAAAGAGGATACCGAACCTAAGGAGGTGATAGTTTTCGATATCCCGAAGGCCCAGGCTATGTTGGCCAACGCTGTTAGAAGTAGGGGCTTTACCTGCTCAAAGCTTCCGGCGCTGAGCAAGAAGCACCCTACCTACGTCGCACCTGATGATGCGGTACTCCCCTTTACGGAAAAGGCCTTCGCTGCGTGTCACAAGGCAGTGGAAGAAGGGAAGCCTTGCCCTGCACTGGAGGAGTGCAGACCCTTCTCCCTGGTGACTCCCCCCGATGTTCGACACTGGAAGGATATCCAGCATACCTTCGTGGTGGGAAAACTAGATCCTGACGTTGCTGGAGGTCAGTTTAATGAAGACCTCCCGAAACTTAATGACCATCTCCTTCGTCGGGAACAAGACACGAAGGAAAGGCTCGCAGCATCCATGTCCCTCCAAGTACAGCTTGACGTCATGGCTGGCGACACCAGAGTCCCCGACCACTACATGGTGCTCGCTAAATCGCATATGGCGACTCTGGTTAAGGACCTGTACAGTTTCATGAAGGCTCGGAGAGCCTGTCGTGAATTCGTGTTCTCAAGTGCCACAGTGAGACACGAACCCCGGAGGCTGATTTCCTCCAACATCTGGGGTAAATTCCTCTTTCCCTCCGATCTTGTGAAAGAGATCACCGACAAGGCCGCCACTGAGAATAGGAACCTTCTCAACAAGTGGGGCATGTCGAAGAAGAGGAAATCCTCTCAGGACGATGGCCCTCAACCTAAGAGGAAATCCTCCAAGCCAAAACCCCAGCAACGTCAACAGAGACGGCAGTTTCCGGGACCCGCTACTCCCCAAGTGGCTGCTCAGCCACAGCAGACCTTTCAGCTGGTCACCCAACCGGTTTTGTCCCAGTCACCGGTTTTCACCCCTGCCTTTGAGCAACAGACGACTACCTTTCGTCCCAAAGGTAGAGGCTCAAGCAGAGGTGCAGGCAGAGACGCATCTCGCCGTCCCTCCAGAGGCAGAGGAGGAAGGGGAGCTAGCGGCCGAGGCAGTAAACCCTCGGGACACCAGAAGCAATGAAGTGCTTCCGGTGGGAGGAAGACTCCGCCAATTCCAGGATCGTTGGACCTTCGATTCCTGGGCACACAGCATCGTCGAGAAGGATCTAGGCTGGAGTTGGACTCAACCACCCCCAACCTTCCAGCAATTCTTCCAACAATCAACCCCCCTTCTGGAAGAATATGTCCTAGATCTCTTGAACAAGAAGGTGATAAGGAGGGTAAAGTCAACCAGGTTCCAAGGGAGACTGTTTTGCGTTCCCAAGAAGGACTCCGACAAGCTCAGAGTCATTCTAGACTTATCCCCCCTCAACAAGTTCATAGCGAACAACAAGTTCAAGATGCTGACTCTCCAACAGATAAGGACCCTTCTGCCTCGAGGTTCTTACACGGTCTCCATAGACCTGGCGGATGCCTACTGGCACGTTCCAATGAACCACCACGCTTCCTCCTACCTAGGATTTCGACTCCAAAGGAAAAGCTACGCCTTCAGGGCCATGCCCTTCGGCCTCAACGTGGCCCCTCGGATCTTCACAAAGCTGGCGGACGCCATAGTACAACAGCTCCGCCTCCAAGACGTCCAGGTGATGGCCTACCTCGACGACTGGCAAGTCTGGGCTCCATCGCCCGAGGATTGTTTAAGATCCTGCAGCAAAGTCACCCAGTTCCTAGAACACCTGGGGTTCAAGATAAACGCGAAGAAATCTCGCCTCTCTCCAGCTCAGAAGTTCCAATGGTTAGGAATCCAGTGGAACCTTCAGTCACACCGCCTTTCCATCCCCCAGAAGAAAAGGAAGGAAATAGCAGGGTCTGTCAAGCGACTGCTGAAATCCAAACGGATCTCAAGACGTCAGCAGGAACGAGTTCTAGGCTCTCTACAGTTCGCCTCAGTGACAAACCCAGTGCTTCGTGCACAGCTAAAGGATGCCGCGGGAGTCTGGAGACGTTCTGCATCCATCGCTCGAAGAGACCTCAAGAGACGGCTCCCAAACAGACTTCGGCTTCTCCTCATGCCGTGGTCAGAAGCAACGGCCCTGAAAAGGTCCATCCCTCTTCAACATCCACCTCCATCGCTCAACATCCACACGGACGCTTCGCTGGAGGGTTGGGGAGGTCACTCCCACCAAAAACAGGCTCAAGGCACATGGTCTCCCCTATTCAAGACGTTTCACATCAACATCTTGGAGGCCATGGCGGTCCTTCTAACACTGAAGAAACTCTCCCCGCCTCCCTCGATCCATATTCGTCTAACCCTAGACAACTCGGTGGTAGTTCGATGTCTCAATCGCCAAGGCTCAAGATCGCCCCAGATAAATCAGGTGCTTCTGACAATCTTCCGTCTGGCAGAGAAGAAGAAGTGGCACCTGTCTGCAGTTCACTTACAAGGATTCCGCAACGTGACGGCGGACGCTCTATCCCGGACAAGCCCGATAGAGTCGGAATGGTCTTTAGACGCAAGATCATTCTCCTTCATCTCTCACCAAGTCCCAGAACTTCAGATCGATCTCTTCGCAACGAGCGACAACAATCAACTTCCTCGATATGTGGCCCCGTACGAGAACCCCAAGGCAGAGGCAGTGGACGCCATGTCACTGGACTGGAACAGATGGTCCAAGATCTACCTGTTCCCTCCCACCAACCTACTGCTGAAAGTCCTCTCCAAGCTGAGAACCTTCAAAGGGACAGCGGCCCTAGTGGCTCCCAAGTGGCCCCGGAGCAATTGGTACCCCCTGGTCCTAGAGCTGCAGCCCAAGCTGATCCCTCTCCCGGGCCCAGTTCTCTCCCAGCAAGTACAGAAGTCGACTGTCTTCGCTTCATCATCGAAAATCAAGGACCTTCATCTCATGATTTTCTCTCCCTAGCCGCGAAGAAAAGGTTTGGGATGTCGAAGAAAAGTCTAGACTTCCTCGAGGAATACAAGACCGAATCCACAAGACGGCAATACGAATCATCATGTAGAAAATGGGTCTCATTCGTCAAGGCAAAAAATCCTACGGAAATCACCATCGAATTTTGCATGTCCTTCTTTATTCACCTTCATGGACAGGGCTTGGCAGCCAACACGATTTCTACTTGCAAATCGGCCTTGACTAGACCACTGATGTATGCCTTCCAAATTGATCTGTCCAGCGACATCTTCAATAAACTGCCGAAAGCATGCGCTCGTCTAAGCCCAGCACCCCCACCGAAACCGATCTCCTGGTCTTTGGACAAGGTGCTCCATTTCGCCTCCAACTTGGATAATGATTCATGCCCTCTCAAGGATCTGACTCAGAAAGTTATATTTCTCTTTGCTCTTGCTTCAGGAGCCCGAGTCAGCGAAATAGTGGCATTATCAAGAGAAGAGGGTCATATCCTGTTTACTGACTCAGGAGACCTTACCCTCTTCCCGGATCCGACGTTTCTCGCCAAAAACGAATTACCCACCAAAAGATGGGGCCCTTGGAGAATATGCCCCCTGAAAGAAGATGCCTCTCTATGCCCAGTAGAGAGCCTCAAGGTCTATCTTCGCAGAACTTCGGACTTTGGTGGAGGCCAACTCTTCAAAGGAGAAACATCGGGCAGCGACCTGTCACTGAAACAACTAAGAGCAAAAATCACCTACTTCATTCGCAGAGCGGATCCTGACAGTACACCCGCCGGTCACGATCCTAGAAAAGTTGCATCGTCTCTGAATTTCTTTCAGAGTATGGATTTCGAAAGCCTTAAGAGTTTCACAGGCTGGAAATCCTCGCGTGTTTTCTTCAAACATTATGCGAAACAAGTGCACGAAGTCAAACATTTTGTGGTAGCCGCAGGTAGTGTTATGAAACCTGCACCTAACTCTGCATAGAACAGTGAGTTACTTGGGACTCTAACTCTACGGGTGCCTATGTTGACCCTCGAGTAATACGTAGTGATTTAAAAAACACTTAGTGCTTTTCATATAACTGTTCTTATCCCAGGTGAAATGTCATAGTCGTCACACGAGTGCCGCATGCCTAGAGCATGATGTGTTTTACTTTTAAAGACTGACGTTCCTCGAGAACGAGTGCCTACTAATAAATTTGAAATTCTCTTTCAGATTCAAGAGCACGTCTTTCATTACTATGTACATTATAATTTGTTGTAAATTACTTTTACATATATTGCATTTCATTAATATACTCTGCAATTGTGAAATAGAATTTCTATTTTATTACTTGTGCGTCTCAATCCGCTCCTACTTATACTATGAAATACACGTCTGTCATAGTTTTATTATCCCCTTCCTCTTATAGTTGATGAAGATTACTAAGGTTTCAATCCTTATTATATATTCACCTGTGCAATGTAATATTCCTACACGAATACTTACTTACTTCATACCTTAGAGACCAGACAATTCTCCATTAACATACAGTGCCTAACCACCACTAGTCTACCCTTGAGAATGTTCCTATATGAATGCCAACCATTCAGTCTTGTCTCCAAGTTCTTCAGGTTCTTCTAGCAAGGTGAGTAGCCCTTCGATGACCACTTTGATCTCGGCATGGCCCGTGGGGACTTCGCTGCCAGGGGGGCAGGAAGTTCTCTTCCCTACGGTTCTTCTATTAAGATTACTATGCTACCCTGTTCAAAGCCCTCGGCACTTACTCAAATAGGGGAAAATCTACCACGATACATTGATTCTCTGGTATTCTTCCATCAGGACGCCATGGCTTGAGCCCAAAAAACGGATTTTGAGCGAAGCGAAAAATCTATTTTTGGGTGAGATAGCCATGGCGTCCTGATGGACCCTCCCTGCTACTTCGTCCAGATTTTCAGGTCCCACCCTGCTCTGCTGTATCATGGTGATCGGCAAGCAACTGGCTTCAGGATGAGGACGGACGTGACGTCATTTAACAATGGCGCCCGTTTGTTTACGTCTCGAATACCAAAAGTAGCCACGAACGAGATTAGCTGTGGAACGGCTCCCCAGCTATTCTCCGCCCCTACACATCGAAGTGTTAACTCCATGTAGGGTGTAGATAGCTATGTGGCGCGTTAATACATGCGTCCCCTGTTGATATACGATGTCTTAAAGGGAAACCTTTAGGATACTCGCTCCAGAAGTTAGAATTCTGTGATAACCTGTGGTTAAATTCTCTGGGAATATTTAGTAGTTATATACCCAAGGAAGCTACCAAAAAGGAACCTTCCATAAGGACGCCATGGCTATCTCACCCAAAAATAGATTTTTCGCTTCGTTCAAAATCCGTTATATATATACAGTATATATATATATATATATATATATATATATATATATATATATATATATATATATATATATATATATATATATATTATAATATATAATATATATATATACATATACATATACATATATATGTATATACATATATATGTATATACATATATATATACATATATATATATACATGTATATATATATATATATATATATATATATATATATATATATATATATATATATATATATATATACATATATATATATATATATATATATATATATATATATATATATATATATATATATATATATATATATATATTCATATATATATATATATATATATATATATATATTATATATATATATATATATATACATATTCATATATATATATATATATATATATATACATATATATAGATATATATGTATATATATATATATATATATATATATATATATATATATATATATATATATATATATATTCATATATATATATATATATATATATATATATATATATATGTATATATATATATATATATATATATATATATATATATATATATATATATATATATATACATATTCATATATATATATATATATATATATATATATACATATATATAGATATATATGTATATATATATATATATATATATATATATATATATATATATATATATATATATATATATATAACGGATTTTGAGCGAAGCGAAAAATCTATTTTTGGGTGAGATGGCCATGTCGTCCTGATGGAAGTTCCTATAGGGTAGCTTCCTAGGGTATATTACAACTAGGGCGATATTCGCAGAGAATTTACCTTAAGGTACCCAGAATTCTAACTCCTGGAGCGAATATCCCTAATGAAAGAACCAGGGATATCGCGAAATATCAGAGGACGTATTCTTGACACGCCACATGGGAATCTGCACCTCGAACAGAGATAACACTTCGAAGGGGTCAATTGGCAAGAAAACGAAAACGAGAAAGAAAAAGGAGAGCCGCTCGCAAGGCTCTCTTCTCCCGTTTCGTAAGCGTGCATTGCGCCGATCCTGGCGCCATCTGTATTCCTTGTAGCGATACACGAGGTGCTACAGATACTGTATGTAGGGAGGGGACCTACAGCCCTTTCATAGAAAGGGAAGGGCCGGTCCATCAGGACGACATGGCCATCTCGCCCAAAAATAGATTTTTCGCTTCGCTCAAAATCCGTTTTTTGGGCTCAAGCCATGTCGTCCTGATGGAAGTATACCAGAGCATTACTGTATCTGTGGATTCTCAAAACATGCTGTACTCCCCGGAGGTATTTCCCCGGTCGACTAGACCTAGAGACCTAAGATGTTACCGTTATACATCTTTTCAACTAACCATAAACCATGTTAGAGCTTCCTGCCCCCTACAGGGAAGAGTCCTACTAAACTCTGGAAAAGTCTCGAAGAGTACATATACCTATGTATGAATACCAGGCAAGCCAATATAGTGGTCTCACTCTATATTATATAAAGCATAGTTTGTAAAGAACCACTGCGTCAATATGAAATATCGACCAGTTCTCCGTACAATACTGTATTGGACAAAGGTTTATATCCGCGTAGGAGGAAACTTGTAAATCCGCCACCGTCCCCTTAGGGGATGGAGTCTTCCCGCTAAGGGAAAGCATAAACCAATGCAAAATTAGCTTGCATAAAGGAACAATCTATTAGAATTATCCCAGATAAATATACATAGAATGAATGCTCAATTATTACCAATATAGAGTGACGGTTCACTAAATGACATAAAATTCCAGGGCTTTATAACAAGAACTATGGTCTTGTCAGGATTGGTTTCAAGATAATGGTATTTCAAATATTCCATACTGTATTGGACAAAGGTTTATATCCGCGTAGGAGGAAACTTGTAAATCCGCCACCGTCCCCTTAGGGGATGGAGTCTTCCCGCTAAGGGAAAGCATAAACCAATGCAAAATTAGCTTGCATAAAGGAACAATCTATTAGAATTATCCCAGATAAATATACATAGAATGAATGCTCAATTATTACCAATATAGAGTGACGGTTCACTAAATGACATAAAATTCCAGGGCTTTATAACAAGAACTATGGTCTTGTCAGGATTGGTTTCAAGATAATGGTATTTCAAATATTCCATACTTTTATCTATGAGTATTTGCAACGCTTTTAAAGATGGGGCTAAAAGTATTATATCATCTGCATAAAAGATGTGATTCACCTTAACCTCTCCCACTGTGCAACCGCCTTCCCCGCTGAGGACCTTTGTACTTAAATCATCTACATATACGACAAACAGAAGTGCTGATAGAACACTACCCTGTCTAATACCACAACTGGGTTTAAAAGGAGAGGAAAGACTATTGCCCCACATTACTCTAAAGTCTTGAGTTTTGTACCGGTACTGTAGCAGTGCTATAATGTAAAAAGGCATACGTCTTCTCTTTAAAATTTGAAATAATCTTTCATGACACACTTTATCGAAAGCCTTGGACATATCCATGGCGCATACAAAAACTGGAGTGTTTTCTTTTACCTATAAAACTGGCATGTTTGTTTAAAAAGAAAAAGGCCATATCAGTGCTGTGTTTAGTTTTATAAGCAAATTGATTATCCGAAATTGTTAACAAGTCTTTGCATCTTTGTAGGATGATGCATTCAAATAACTTAGAAATAATAGAGGCAAAGGCTACTGGACGATAGTTATTCTTATCGGAGAGAGACTTATGGTAATCATTAACTAAATTCAGAATTTTTATTTCAGTCAGATTTTTTTATACGAAGTGATGTCTGCACAGACAAGTGAACAAAAGTGACAGAAGCACATACTGAGTTGGATGGGCATATCATAAGTGATTCCCTGTGATTCCATCCAGGCCCGGGGCACTATTTAACGAAAGGGATTTTAAAGCATCTTGAACGTCTTTAACGGAAACAATTGTCATGGTGCTTTCTTCATCTTCATTTCCCATCGATAAAGACATTTTTGGATGGTTCGTGCCTTCCATAATATGACTATAATGATTCTTCCAACCTTCTGCTATGTTTGACTCTCCCCTTATTCCATCAATACTAACCGGTAGTTTGGTAGTTTTCTTTCTTATTTTGTTTATTGTTTTCCAAGGATTTCTCCTGCTCATATCTCTAGCTATTTTTTCCTTTGTTGTTTTATTTACCGTCTTCTTGCAGACTTTGAGTGCTTTTTTAAAATTCCGTTTAGACAGGACCATCTCGTCGTATTGCACACCCGATCTCGGCATTCCCATTTCCTTCCATAATAAATACTTTTGTCTGGCTGTAACGTGGTTTAATTTGACGTTTTCATTCCAGCCTGGTATTCCATGACTTTTATGTACCTCCCCGGTATTTTTTGTATCCCCACTCTTAATCAATGCCTCAACAAGATCGACGGAAAATGTTTCAATTAGAAATACATGGTTTCTGTCTCTGCATCCCCCTGTTCTACAGACAATTGCCTCAGCTGGAAGCTCTATTTCTTTTATATATATATATATATATATATATATATATATATATATATATATATATATATATATATATATATATATATATATATATATATATATGTGTGTGTGTGTGTGTGTGTGTGTAAATATATAAACCATTGGTGGAAACATAACATATATACATTGCCTTGGAAAAATATTTAGCAAGTAATAATCCGATTGGAAAAATCATGTGAATATTACATCATTATTGATTATCTGAAATGAATTCTTCTGAAAGGTACTCGTGAAATGCGTTTTTTCGAAACCTATTTTCTGTTTCGAACTACTCTGATATCGATTCGTACCGGAAATGGGTCGTTTTAAATCCCAAACCTGAAAAAAATAAGTTGAAGCCTTCGGTTATTTCAACGGGGTTTGCTGAAAACTTCAATTACCCTTCGTCCGAGTTCGATCACCGAGTGCGCTGCAGGCGTTACTTAATAATAAAAGTAATAGATTATAGTATTAACTATCGTTTCATCTTCCTATTCAGTCTCTTAACATTTCCTTCAAATTGTAAATCCGAGCGTTGAACGACTTCAGAACTTTGACTCAATTCCATAAATCAAATCATGTAGTTTAGTATTATTATTACTATCATTATTATTATCATTATCATTATCACTATCATTATTATTGTCATCATTATTATGATGATGATGATGAGTTTCTAGGATTTATTGAAACGAAAGAAGAGTTTTATCACGAGTCCTTAACAGCTTCGGAAGAAAATATTCCCGGATTTCCAAATGCCTTCAGAAGAAACAGCCGTAGACTTAGCATGGAGTTCTGAATGACTCCAGAACAGATTCTTCCTGGAGCTCCCTGAACGGCATCTGAAGAAAATTGTCCGTGATCTTCAAAAGGCTTCAGAAGATATAGCCGTAGACTTAGCATTGAGTTCTGAATTACTCCAGAACAGAATCTTCCCGGAGCAGTTCTGAACGGCTCCGCCCCGAGCTTCAAATGACTTCTGAAGACCTGATATTTTTTCTCCGAACTAAGCATGCAACGCAGCGAACATTGTTAATGACTATTTTTGGAACAGGGAGCTAACTATGAGAATTGCGTATTACAACTACAGGATTGACAGGAGGCTCTTCGAAACACCTTCATCTACAACTGGTTTTGGTGGTTGGTGCAGAAGTTGTCGAGCTTTGAAGAACATAATGTACGCGCCTTGAATGATCCTTTGCCTAGGCTTTTGCAACGATGTCCTATAATTGAAGACTATTGGAAATAAGGAAATAAGGACGGAGACAGAATGGTTCAATTAAACGGTGAGCGACGTGTGGTTCTTCAACAGGATAGTCCAAAAATTAGACATTGAAGAAAGGACATATCCAGGTCATATTGGTAAATATATTGTGTTGCTCGTCGTTTACTTTAGCGTGATGACGTATGCGGAGAAAATTTATTGCATTCCTGTCTCTACCCATCGCCCCGATAGACAAAGACATGGATGCCATCGATCTCTCCGAGGAATCTGACGAACTGAAACACACGGCACTGAAATCTCTCTTGAAATCCAGAAGGAAACTGACGAACTAAGAAAGAATACGATGAAATCTCGAAGGAAATTGACGAATTAAGGAAAATGGAAGATGAAAGATCGAAGGAAACCGAAAAACTAAAGATCTTGAAATCTAGAACAGACAGAAGAGAACAGCACCGAAGAGCCTTTAAACGAACACGTAAAATAGCCTTTAATGCTAGAGGTATATCACCTTGAAATAAAGGTAAAAAAACAGCCCCTAAGGCGAGAAATAAGGTACCTCAAAATAGAGGTAAAAAACCGTTAATGCTAGAAATATGGCATATAAAAATAGAGGTAAAACAGCTGCTAATGTTATAAATAAGGCACCTAAAAATAAGAGGTCAAAGAGCCTCTAATGTTAGAAGTAAAGCACCTCAAAATCGAGGTAAAAGAGCCTCTAATGCTTTATATAAGGCTCCTAAAAATAGAGGTCAAATGCCCCTAATGCTATAAGTAAGGTACCTAAAAAGAAAGGTCAAAGAGTTCCTAATACTAGAAGTAATGCACCTCAAAATCAAGGTCAAGAAGCCCCTAATTTTATAAATAAGGCACCTAAAAATAGAGGCCAAAGCGCCTCTAATGCTAAAAGTAATGCACCTCAAAATTGAGGTCAAGAAGCCCCTAATGCTATAAATAAGGCACCTAAAAATAGAGGTAAAAAGCCCATAATGCTATAAATAAGGCACCTAAAAATAAAGGTCAAAGCGCCTCTAATACTAGAAGTAATGCCCCTCAAAATCGAGGTCAATAAGCCTCTAATGCTATAAATAAGGCACCTAAAAATAGAGGTCAAAGAGCCTCTAATGCTAGAAGTAAAGCACCTCAAAATCTAGGTCAAAAAGCCCCTAATGCTTTATATAAGGCTACCAAAAAGGGAGGTCAAAAGCCCCTAATGCTATAAATAAGGCACTTAAAAATGCAGGTGAAAAGCCCTTAATGCTATAAATAAGGCACCTAAAAATAGAGGTAAAGAAGCCCCTAATGCTATAAATAAGGCACATAAAATATAGAGATCAAAGAGCCTCTAATGCTAAAAGTAGTACACTTCAAAATCGAGGTCAAAAAGCCCCTAATGCTATAAATAAGGCTCCTAAAAATATAGAGGTCAAAGAGCCTCTAATGCTAGAAGTAGTACACTTCAATATCGAGGTAAAAAAGCCCCTAATGCTCTAAATATGGCACCTAAAAATATAGAGGTCAAAGAGCCTCTAATGCTAGATAGTAGTACACTTCAAATTCGAGGTAAGAAAGCCCCTAATGCTATGAATAAGGCACCTAAAAAGGAAGGTCAAAAAGCCCCTAATGCTATATATAAAGTTCCTAAAAATAGAGGTAAAAATGCCCCTAATGCTATAAATAAGGCACCTAAAAAGGGAAGTCAAAAAGCCCCTAATGCAATATATAAAGTTCCTAAGAATAGAGGTAAAAAATCCCCTAATGCTACAAATAAGCCCCTAAAG
>NC_090744.1:33633868-33636368 GCF_036898095.1 Palaemon carinicauda
AGAGAGAGGAGAGAGAGAGAGAGAGAGAGAGAGAGAGAGAGAGAGAGGAATTGCATAAGAAAATACAAACGAGGGATATCTCCGTGTTATAAATATTAATATGAATAGGTGGAGAGAGGGAGAGAGAGAGAGAGAGAGAGAGAGAGAGAGAGAGAGAGAGAGGGGAATTGCATAAGAAGATGTAAACGAGGGATATTTCCGTGTTATGAATATTAATATGATCAGTCAGTTCCAATGTTATTCAAGAAAGTTTTATATAGAAATAGGATAGGAAAATTAAAAAAAAAAAAAAGTTACGATAAAATCTTTTGATGAATATGTTTCGAAATAACATTAGATTACATTTCTTAAAAGAATAAAAAAGTTCTCTCTCTTCATCGCATTTCTTTAAGTGATATAGGTAATTTCCCTCCTCCTCACATTCGAACCATCCTAATGATGTCTCGGTTGTTTAACGTCGGCCACCTTTCAGGGCAAGAGGGGTATGATCTCTCCAAGTCAGGTCTCGCCAGGCGACACCGGTTTTGTTGCTGGGTGTACTTCATGCTTGAAGCTGCATCACACTTTGTTAGAATAGGTAGTAGGTTGGCCAGTGCACCAGCTACCCGTTGAGATACTACCACTAGAGAGTTATGGGGTCCTTTGACTGGCCAGACAGTACTACATTGGATCTTTATCTGTGGTTACGGTTCACTTTCCCTTTCCCTACACATACACCAAATAGTCTGGTATGTTCTTTACAGATTCTCCTCTCTCCCCATACACCTGACAACAGTCAGATTACCAAACAATTCTTCTTCACCCAAGGGGTTACCTACTGCACTGTAATATATACATTGGCTACTTTCCTCTTGGTAAGGGTAGAAGAGACTCTTTAGATACGGTAAGCAGCTCTTCAAGAGAAAGACACTCCATAATCAAACCAGTGTTCTCTAGTCTTGGGTAGTGCCATAGCCTCTGTACCATGGTCTTCCACTGTCTTGGGTTAGAGTTCTCTTGCTTTAGGGTACACTCGAGCACGCTATTCTATATAATTTCTCTCTTTTTTTGTTAAAATTTGTATAGTTTATATAGGAAAGGTTTATTTTAATGTTGTTGCTATTCTTAAAATATTTAATTTGCTATTCTAAAAATATTTTATTTTTCGTTTTATCCTTCCCTCACTGAACTATTTTCCCTGTTGGGGACCCTGGGCTTATAGCATCTTGCTTTTCCAACTAGGGTTGTACCTTATCAAGTAATAATAATAATAATAATAATAATAATAATAATAATAATAAAGCATTGTAAAATGATACTATATGATAACAGTATTCTTGGCAAGGCTAATTATGAATTACCCTTAAAATTTTCAACAAAATAATCCTTTCATAAGTTTTACTTTTGAATATCTTATTCAAAATACGATAGACGCAGTTGATTACATGATTAGAAATATTGAGCTAATATAATGACACATTTATCAGAGCATGAACTATGAATTTCATAGGATAACCAATTGAATATCCTCGTGTTCCCAGCCTTCCTTTCTATAAGAGCTTCAAGTGTCCGACGAGTCGGTGTAATTTATTTCATACTGGCCAATTTTATTATAACTTGAATGCTTTAATTATGTTTTTTATATTATGAATAATTATCTGTCCTTTTATCCACATTGCAAAATACAAAACAATATGTCTTCTCTTTGTTTTATCCCTTTTTTTTTCTCATTTTTTAAGTGTTAACTTATTTTATTGGATTCATATATCAATTTAATTGCTATCATCATATAATAGTCCCAAGAGAGAGAGAGAGAGAGAGAGAGAGAGAGAGAGAGAGAGAGAGAGAGAGAGAGAGAGAGAGATAAAAGATCTTACCAAATGGTATACAGTAAACTCACGACACCTCCATATCTTAGAGAAATTATAATAATAAGAAATGAAAAGTCGAAATATAAAATTATTGGCGACGCAAAATTAAAAAGACAATAGTGATGTAGACAAAGATTATTTGAATTAAGAATGCTTTAGATTAAAAATGACACAAGGACACCTTTATTAAAAAACAAATGGACGCCATAGAGTAACGTTAAAACCTGCTATTCTACTTCTTGTGAGGATAATCACGGCTTTAGTAAGCGCGAAGGGCTAAGCAATGCCTACTACCATATTGACTCCCATATTTGAGAAGGCCAGGCTTCCCCCAATGTAAAGAAACTGCCGAAACTTAATCAAAACTGTGACAGATCAGTGCATCGCCAAAGTTGTCAATAATAAGAAAAAAGTACTTTTTGAACAGATAGAAATAGCTACTGATTCATTTTAGCGAAGGTTGAATAAGGTTAATGCATTCAACAAAGGTAGATTAATACTCAAAAACATAATTTAAATAACACAACATAAGTTACTCTTTAAATGAATATCTGATGAAGAGACACTGTAATTCAGTCAAACCTTACCTGAAAAAGGAACACGTGAATATTGGCAAAGGTAATATGGAGTGGTAATATCATGAATTGAAT
>NC_090744.1:33641368-33643868 GCF_036898095.1 Palaemon carinicauda
CCTAGGCGAGCTAAAAATTGCATCAGGCAAACAGTACTGTAGATATTACTCTTATACAGCATTTAGTAAATGGCTACGAAGTTATGATAATTCTCAATACAGAGATAATAACCATTCACTTGCTGATTACTGATCAATGAGAAGACAGTGTTGCAGGTGGAAGTGTAAATCCCAGTATACGACTATAGATATGAGATGTAACAACTATCAACCTCTGCAATGATATACATCATTGTGCCATATTTGGATGGCTTGGCAGATACTATGTAACATCCTTTGCAGTCACGGAAAAACCCGGAATTGAGTGATGAAGATGTCAGCTTGCCCTTCTACCCCAGAGGACAAGCGAAGTGTAATGCCATGGGAGGAGAAGAGTTGGTAATTTATCCATTATAGCTGTCCTCCTCATCACCTGACTCCTTGGCACATGACAGTACACCTTATGTGGCTCTCTCTCTCTCTCTCTCTCTCTCTCTCTCTCTCTCTCTCTCTCCTCTCTCTCTCTCTCTCTCTCTCTCTCTCCTACCTAGTGTTTTTGCTCTCTTTTTCAACATCTAAGTAGCAGAGATCAATCCAAGTGACCCACCCCTTCATCATCTGGCCCCCCCCCCCCCTTACATTATGACTCGCTTGATAGGAGGACACCAGAATCCTCACTTCCTTCAGGTTTGTTAAGGTATAGTAATTTGTCCTACTTGTTCCCAAACAACACTTCATCCTCTTCACAGTACCATAGAAGGAGGTAGATGGTATGTTGTACTGAATGATATGGGTAGGAATGACGTGTGAGATCCGTGTGTGCAAGGTCGATGCGTTGTAGGTTGTAACTCTGGTTGGCGGTGGTAAAGATAACCCAGTGACCAAGCCATATGTGAAGGAGGCTTAGAGTAGGTTCAGTGGGTTGGGCTATTACACTAACATCAACTTCTTCTTCCACCTTTTCTCCACCAAAAAACTTTGTGTTGCTCCAATTTATACAAACTCTCACCATTGCCTTTTAACTATAATCCAGGCAATTGTCACCTCGAGAAAACATTCTGGCTCACCCCAGGAAGGCGCATCATCAGTGAAAAAAACGATCGGAAAATTTACCTGGACGTATAATTCTCACTTTGCTTCACCATTGCTCTCCTCCCTTTAACTCTTTATTTGAACAAAGAAATTTTTTTTATACAAAAAAAAAATAAATAAAATAAAAACTAGTAAAACCAAATATATAATACATAGACACTACTCAAAAGGGTTTATAATCACTTTGAAAGCAAGAAAATATACATTATCATAATGCCAATCACTTTTATATCAGGTAATAAAAAACAGAGGTTAAATCGAAATCGTTTAATGTGAAAAAAAATCACCCAAAACACGCAAAAAAGGGGGAAAAAATAACTCCTAAAAAAATGAAAATATTTTCTAATCTATATGGCAAGAAAATATTGATTTTCACATTACCAAACACTTACACTGCAAACCTTCACAAGGATAAAATTTATCACACACCTCTTGTGGACAAGTAGATGAAAGATTGCTGCTAAGTAAATCACCTCCGATTGCATGTTTGACTTGTCCTATGCACGCAATGCTGCTATCAGTTTATTACGTTGTCCATACTCAGACGTGAATCTCGTTTTCCCATACATAACACCGCGATATTTAGATGACACAGCAAGGGCGTCATTAGTGCACTTAAGGTTATATACACGGATAACACCAAAGTGCATCACCAAATACTCAGAGAGTTGAAATATAGGTCTGGAAAACAACAAAGAAAGTGAATACCCTGCGCTAATTTTCCACCCTTCTAGAGAAAAGTAATTCGTAAATATTCCTTATTGTTCAACCACCAACTCCTTCAATATATATTTTGGGGGTTTTGGCATAGCTAATCTTCATTAATAGGTTACACACTTATTACAGAGAGGTATTAAAACTAACTTTAAAAAGAATACCTGAATTTGGCTTTAAGACATAATGTTTAATAAGGAGTGCTTGAGATTATCATGCGATTCGTCTATAAACGGGCATTTGTTCAGCATTTTTATTGAATAAATCATACCGCATATTCTTCATAACGAACAAGATACCATTAGTATTTATCTTTTAACTCTCTCTCTCTCTCTCTCTCTCCTCTCTCTCTCTCTCTCTCTCTCTCTCTCTCTCTCTCTCATAAAGGTAATTAAATCTATGGAGTCTAGGTCATAGAGCCCCAGCACGTTTGGCAGAGGTCATTCAAACCGACGTTACACATGCGACACTCATAATCATATTATAAGGCAAAACTTGGAAGAGGTTAAACAGCAACATGGAAGAAATGAGCGGGAAAAGGGTGGGGGAGAAGTTTGATCGTATGTTAAAAAACCGAGAACATAACGTGAGATAAGGTAATGGCCAAAGAGACGCTAATGCCACTAACCCCTTACGGGTCTCTCTCTCTCTCTCTCTCTCTCTCTCTCTCTCTCTCTCTCTCTCTCTCTCTCTCTCTCTCTCTCTCTCTCTCTCT
>NC_090744.1:33648868-33653868 GCF_036898095.1 Palaemon carinicauda
ATTGTCTGTTTTGAGTGTGGCAAGAGAGGCTATTTCAGTAAGGAATGTTTGTCAAACCAACCGAAAGCAGTCGCCCAAGTAATTAGGGATAGTTCAACTTCACAGAATGCGAAGACTAAGAAATAATCGGGATAGGTCAAAGAGGAAAATAAACAAGCCCACATTTACACCACGAACAGAACAAATCCAAACAGCGTGGATACCTTTAAACCATATTTTTATGAGGGTGTGTTAGCAGCAATGGACGGGAGTGACCGAACCCCTATCAGGATATTGCAGAACACAGGTTTTAACCATAGTGTGCTGGTACGAGGAGTACAACGGCTGGTGGAACAGTTTCACACAGGAGATTCGGTTATTTCGAAGGGAATAAGAGGTGTGGATGTTATTCCTATTTACCGTTTTAAACTGTCATGCGTGTTGGTGACAGGTAATTTTGACTTTGCGGTAAAGGATTCATTGTCTGTCGAAGGAGTAGACGTCCTCCTGATTAATGAGGTTGGTGGATCGCCATTTGGCCCTTGTCCCATTGTAACAAAGAATAATTTGAAGTATAGTCCTGCAGCTGAACTCGAGAAGGATTACTTGTTTCTGTTTCCTACTTTTGTGATGGCTCAGAATGGCTGCTGAAGAAGAAAAAGAAATCATAGCAGCAATGAACTTGGAGGATTGGTTTTCCGAAGAAGAGGATTCCCTTGATGGTACACAGGAAGAGAACTCCCGAGTAAGGCCGAGCGAAGAGGAGCTATAGACGAGTGGACAAGAGGAGAAAGAAGAAATGGACCTGGAAAAAATAGAAAACTTAGCGTTAGAAGTAGGACAAGTGAGTAGGAAAAGGCTGATAGTATTGCAACGGAAGGATGCAATATTAACAGAATTATTTTACCTTGTGACGGATAAGACGGAGGCACAGCAGTCTCCGACTTTTTGTTACCTTAAGAATGGGTTGCTTATAAGAAAGCATCGACCCTCCAATATTTTTTGGGAATCCTGAATGGGTTATATACCGCCAGATACTTATTCCCGACAATTGGGAAGACAGATGATTGGTGTAGTGTACGAGACGGGACATATGGGGATAAGGAAGACATTGAAGAAGATTATGAAACACTTTTTGGCCTGGCATGCACAAGGACATGAGCTAGTTTTGCCGTGCATGTCACATATGTCAGATAGCTGGAAAGCCGAACGGGTACTTTAAGAAGGCTCCCTTACACTCGATAGAAGTGCTAGGAGAACCCTTAAAGCAAGGTAATGATCGACATTGTGGGACATTTAGCAAGGACGAAAAAAGGTCACGAATATATGTTAACATTGATGTCTCTAGTGCCGAGATACCCAGAAGCCATACCCGTCAGAAACATCAGTGCCAAATAATTGCTAAGAAGTTACTGGACATTTTTTACTAAGGTTGGTATTCCTGAGATCGTTCAAAGTGACAGAGGAACGATTTCACTTCAAAACTGTTTAAGTACCTAATAAAACTGTTGGATGTGATGCAACAACTATCAATTGCTTATCACCCGGAGACCAAAAGTGCATTGGAGAGGTTTCATCAAACTTTGAAAAGTATGTTAACAAAGTTCTGCAACAAAACGAGGAATGAATAGGTCATTAGAATACCATTGATGTTATTCAAGGTACGTAATGCTTATGAAAAAAAGCTTGGGATGTAGCTCGAATGAAATAGTATTTGGATGAGAAGTATGACGACCGATTAAAATGTTAGTAGAAATTTGTAAGACCGAGAGGAAACGGAAGGAGAAAATGTCAAGGATCTGAGGAAAAGGATCGGTGAGTTAAGGAAAATTTCGTTAGAAGACGTGTAAACGAGTCAAAGACAAGTGAACAAAAAGTTTGATATGAAGTGTAGGAATACCCATGTTGTGATAGGACATCAGGTATTGGTCTATTCATCAAAAAGGAGATTCCCTCTTGCCAACAATTTCCAGGAACCATCTAGGATTTTTGAGAAAGGCTGTGATCGGACGTTCGTTATCGAGATATCAGTAAAAGAGGAAATATCTTAGGAAGGCCATATTAACTCCGAATCCGATACTTCAAGCACCGGATTTCAACAAGAAATTCCTTATCCAAGTGGATGCGTCAGATAACGGGATTGGAGCTGTCTTGTTGTAAGATAAGAAAGGGATTCCTCACCCTGTTTGTTGTTCGTCGTCGAAGCTGAAGAAGCAGCAACGAGCCGATTCGACAGTTGAAACGGAACTGCTGGCTCTGATCGGAGTGTTAAACAAGCTTTAATATATGTAATTCGACCACAAAATGAAGAAATTACGGTGTATTCAAATCATAATCCTTTAACTCTTGTTAATAGGATAAAAAATAATAATAGAAAATCAACCAGGTGGTCATTATGTTTATAATCCTATTGTATAAATGTAAACCATATATCGGGTAAAGATAACGTGGTTGCAGATTATTTATCTCAATCTGAATTGATGGATTCAGGCACTGAATAGAAAATCTTTTTTGGGGGGAGTAATCTTATGAAGCTGGTTTACTGTAGAGTAAATACAATAGTTTATTCATGATTTATCTATATATTTTATTTGTGCATTGAAGAATTGACTAGCCAGCTCTTAAAATGAGTTCCTCTCGTGTAGATTGAAGATTGGTATGTAAATTACGAACAATTCACTTTGTTAAAATCATTGTATTCTTTATTCAAGTCGGGATATGTAAATTTACATTATTTTTAAGAGTTAACTTTTTATTGTTACAAAATCTTACATAAACTGTTTGAGAGGGTTATGTGATTCATGTTAGATATGAGGAATGGCTTATGTAATATTCTTTTATATTTTATGAGATATTGCATTATGTTTGTTAGAAAATATGCAATTCTTATTATATGACATGTGCCTTGGAAGATTCCTGAGGGCCCTAGGTCTGGATTTTAGCTATTTTTTATTTGTAGGACAAAGGTGGGCGGACACGTATGAGATTGAGTTGCCGTACAACGTGTTCATCCTCCTGTTTAATACAGGATAGTTGATAACTCTGATGCCCGTAGGCCAGCCCCCATGCTTCCATATCTCAGACCTTGAAAATTCTGGAAATAGCTAAAGCTTATATTAGCGCCTCGGGGCTGCTTAGCAGCGGTAGAGAAGCAGCCGTCCTGTGAAAGAGCCAAAGTGCCTCCCTCCCTCTCTCTCTCTCTCTCTCTCTCTCTCTCTCTCTCTCTCTCTCTCTCTCGAGTGTCCATAGATTGTTCTCTCATAAGTGACTCTGTGCCCCAAAGTAAATCGTGTGTTGAAACGATACGTAAGACAAAACGACGATTTTGTATTTATCATATTGAGCTGAGTGTTGGCAAATCCAAACATCGTGGATACCTTTAAACCATATTTTCATGAAGGTATGTTAGCAGCAATGGACGGCAGTGAGAAAACCCCTATAAGGATATTGCACAACACAGGTTGTAACCAAAGTGTGGCAGTACGAGGAGTACACCCATTGGTGGAACAGTTTCTCACAGGAGACTCAGTTATTTCGAAGGGAGTAGGAGCTGAAGATGTTATTCCTATTTGCCATTTGGAACTGTCCTACGAGTTGGTGACAGGTAATTTTGACTTTGTGGTAAAGGATTTATTGTCTGTAGAAGGAGTAGACGTCTTGCTTGGTTTTTAGGTTGGTGGAGTGCCATTTGGGCCTTGTCCCATTGTAACAAAGAAGAATTGGAAGTATAGTCCTGCAGCTGAACTCGAGGAGGATTAGCTGTTTCTGTTTCCTACTTTTATGACGACTCAGAGTATGACGAAGAAAGTGGCTGCTGAAGAAGAAAAAGAAATGAAAGGAGCAATGAACTTCGAGGATTTGTTTTCCGAAGAAGAGGATTCCCTTGATGGTACACAAGAGGAGAACTCCCGAGTAAGGCTGAGCGAAGAGGAGCAATAGGCGAGTGGACAAGAGGAGAAAGAAAAAATGGACCGGGAAGAAATAGAAAACTTAGTGTTAGAAGTAGGACAAGTGAGTAGGAAAAGGTTGATATTATTGCAACGGAAGGATGCAATGTTAAGAGAGTTATTGTACCTTGTGATGGATGAGATGGAGGCACAACAGTCTTCGACCTGTTGTTATCTCAAAGATGGGTTGCTTATGAGGAAGCATCGACCCTCTGATATCCCTGGGAATGCTGAATGAGGGATATATCGCCAGATATTTATTCCCTTATGGGGATAAAGATGCCGGGCATGCATAAGGACATGAGCTAGTTTTGTCGTGCATGTCACATATGTCAGATAGCTGGAAATCCGAACGAGTATATTAAGCAAGTGCAAGGAGACCCCTTTAGCAAGGATCTTTACCAAGGACGAAAAAAGGTGTGTCTAGTGATGAGATACCCAGAAGCCTAACCCGTCAGAAACATCAGTGACAAAATAATTGATGAGAATTTACTGGACTTTTTACTAATTTTGGTATTCCTGAGATCGTTCAAAGCGAAAGAGGAACGATTTTCACGTCAAAACTGTTTAAGGACCTAATAAAACTGTTGGATGTGATGAAACAACTATCCACTGTTTATCATCCGGAGACTCAATGTGCATTAGAGAGGTTTCATCAAACTTTGAAAAGTATGTTAACAAAGTTTTACAACGAAACGAGGAATGAATAGGACATTTGACTACCATTGATATTATTCAAGGTACGTAATGCTTATCAAGAAAGCTTGGGATGTAGCCCGAATGAAATGGTATTTGGACAATAAGTACGAGGACTGATTAAGATGTTTGCAGAATTATGAAGGACCAAGAAGAAACGGAAGGAGAAAATGCCAAGGATTTGAGGAAAAGGAAATTTTCCTTAGAAGACGTGAAAACGAGTTAAGGACGAGCGGAGTAAAGGTTTGATATGAAGAGTACGAACAATCAGGTTGCGGTAGGACATCAGAAATTGGTCTACTCATCGAAAAGGAGATTCCCTTTTGCCAACGAGTTACAAAAACCATTTAGGATTTTTGAGAAAGGCAGTGATCTGAC
>NC_090744.1:33658868-33676368 GCF_036898095.1 Palaemon carinicauda
CACGGTATCTATATTTCAAAATGACTTTAGGTTGAAATTCCAATTAGATAGCAGTGTATATTATGGTTTGCAATGACAATGGAGTTTTTCAGATACTTAAAAAGACACTTAAGCATGTAACGTGAAGAATATCTTTAGATGAATAAATCCATATTTAAACGCCTCTGTGAAAGAATAAGCAATAACCAATACAAGAACATTTAACCCATGCATAACTTGCAGAAACTCTTACACTAACATTTCAATACAAAAAAAGGTAACTGACATAAAATCTTGTTTGTAAAATAAGCGTCTATAATAAAAGAATCCAAAGAGTTCAAGAACCAGGTTTGTTCTAAACATTGATTATAAAAAACAAGAGAAAATATATGTAAGAGGGTCTTTTACATGATTAAACGATTCTTATATCTATATCAAGAGTAAAATCTATAATCAAAGATTTGTTTTATGAAAATTATACTGGAGAAAACAAATATTTTCATGCTCTGAAAATTTCATACCAATTTTTTTTTTCTTGACTTTATCCATTTATGTTATATCTTTGTTCTAATATTGTTAAGGAATTGTTCTATTCATCTCGGCATATTAGCTATTGAGAGCTTATAAAACAATAATTCACAAAATAAAACAAAAAACAAATAAAAACAAATCCTTCACTCTCATCTTTGCCTTGTTTCTAACTTTTCATATAGTTTATTTGAAAAAAAAATATAGCCCTTTATGCAGAGAGAGAGAGAGAGACAGAGAGAGAGAGAGAGAGAGAGAGAGAGAGAGAGAGAGAGAGAGAGAGAGAGAGAGAGAGAGAGTACATCTCTTTAGGGGCGTCCTTTGTTAGTATTGTACTCGGACAACTAATGTCGTAGATTTTGTCGTTCCTAAGGTTAGTATTGTTCTTTTGAATATGAAATTTATACATTTTGTTTGTAATCCTACTCCTTTTGTTTGAAATTTACAATGCCCCGTTTTCATTAAGCATTTCAAATCGTTTCAAGGCAATACCAGAACTCGCCAACCATTTGCTTGCCTTATCTAGACTTCGATTAGTTTCACGGTCTTTAATTCAAGATTGTATGCTGTCGCAAGCTTAGTTTTAGTGCTTTGTTAATCTTGTGATTATTAATTTCGGAATATGTCTTCAATCTTACGTTATAACAGCAAAAAAAGTTTCGACGATGTACGAATGATGGCACACTTCCATATACACTTATCTTTATCATGAAAATATCACCGTAAAAATAGTTATCTAAAACTTTAGTTCAGGAAACGCTTTAAAACCCATTAACATTTCTTACTAATCCTTTTCATAATCATTATCTAGTTAGTAGGTCAATAGAGTGTCAAAAACATTTTGGCAATATAACCGAGAGAAGTTGACCACGCCAGTTGCATTGAATCTCATAAAGATCCAAAATCATAGTTTTGTACTATAACATAGGTCAATATGTTTCTGAAATTTCAATTGAAAAGTTACCCAAACTGAAAAAAAAACTTGTTTTTTGGCTGGCGTTATGTGCTCTCTCTCTCTCTCTCTCTCTCTCTCTCTCTCTCTCTCTCTCTCTCTCTCTCTCTCTCTCTGTATGCATTCAGTCAGACGACCCAAGTGAAGCCGATATAGTGCTTGCAAATCTCGATAGAGCGGTCTATGTTGTGGTTTTATTATCATTATCATTATTACTAGCTAAGCTACAACCCTCGTAGGAAAAGCAGGATGTTATAAGGCAGAGGGGTATGGTATGTCATAGATTATTGAATGTTATTAAGGAAAGAGTCAAATTAGACGAATATCTTTAGGATATTTGAATTTCAAAAGAATTGTAACAATATTGAAAATTTTTTAAATAAATTACCAAGAGATACGAGATGTTATATAGGCGCTACCCTCCGGAATACTTGATAATTTGGAATTTATTGTTGATCTGATTAATGCTAGTGTCGAAATAGCCCTCTTGACGGCACTTCCCTTTGATTCCCTAAGACCCAAACCAATTTCACTTTATGTTACTCCAGGGCTAATTGTTTTCGTAACTGCCCACTGTCACTTAAATGGCACCATCGCTCTTTTAGCAGTGATAAACTTTAGCTCAAGTGATTAGGAAAAGAATACTTATAGCATTAATCAACAGAATACATTTGCAAGCATAAATGAATAAATTGCCTACAAATAAAAAGTCTAATTAAGAAAATAGCAAATAGATGCGATTGGAGATTAATTCTATTAAGTCTATATGAATCCGGTATCCTAATAGCTTCATTGTCAGATTTCATCTAACTTTCCCAAGATATCAATGACGTGAGAGATGGTTTTATATTCGAGAATGATAATTTGATTGATAGTCCACAAACTTGAACCCCTATTTTAGTTATTGTTTTTAACAGTTTTATTGACTCTTTGCTACTAGTAACAATGTCTAGATAATGATGTTATTTTTTATGCAGAGGTCTCAACTTAAAACACAGGTTAAATTATTTCCTCCTCTTCATTTTTGACATTATTTTTCATAATCATTAAAGATACCTTATTATATGCCGCCAAGCTGCTACCCTAGGTGGAAAAACAATGTGATAAGTCCGAGGAGAAGGCCCACCTAAAAACAACCCACTCCATATATCAAATTATGAAAAATTACCTCAAAAATAATAATTACAAGAACCTGCAAATAACATGAACATATAAACCCGAATAAGATAAAGAAAAACAAGATTGTGAGGAAACCGGCTCAACAAAAGAAGCCGTCGAGTACCGAGTTTTATTAAATTTTCCTTTCGAAGAGGCTATATTAAAAACCAACTGCATATTTAGTACTTAGTGGTGGATCTCATAGTCTGGAATTAATGAGCAAACTGCAAAACAGGTACAGGCATAAAACAAAACCATACCATTAATAAAGAATTGAATAAACGATAAGTGTTTGTTTAACAATATAAGGCGAATTCACCGTTCAAAACCAAAAGGGAAGCATTATTAACAGAAAAGGAAGAACGTAATGCTTATCAATTTTCCTCATGAACGACAAGTTTCCAAACAATTTGAAAGAATTGATCTGTAGAGCCTACTGATTTTTCTCTTCGTAAATTGAAAATAAAATGGCTTGTGTTTCTCAAAAATTAGTTTGCTATCAATAATCAGGGTGAGTTTTTTATCTTTTTGCGACCTTAGTTTTGACATTTGACCCAATCACTCCCAAAATCTAATCAAATATCTTTGGATCATGGCATATCATCCCACCAAAGTTCATGAGATTCGGTCTAATAGTTTTTGAGTTTTGTGATAATTACTATTATTTTTTTTTTATTTACCTTGAGCTTGACTTTTAATCCAATCACTCCCAGAATGTTATCAATTTTGTATTGGATCAGCGACAATCATCCCACCAAATTTCACAAGATTCGGTCAAATAGTTATTGAGTTATGCAAATAATTGAAAAAAAAAAAAAAAAAAAAAAACACGCAGACAGACATACAAACATACGCCTATCAAAACATAACGTTCGCCGCAACAAAGTTGACGATGGCTAAAAATATTTGACTGTATCTCATGAAATCTGGTGAGATGATTGGCCATGATCCTAGGACAATTTGGGATTAATTAGGTTAAAAGTTAAAGGCAAGGTGAAAAAAAAAAAAAAAAAATATATATATATATATATATATATATATATATATATATATATATATATATATATATATATATATATATATATATATATATATATATATATATCTATATGCTACAACATTGTCAATGTTCGTCTGATTTGCATGGAACTATTGCCAAAATGTACATAATTCAAATGCCTATCTTGTGATATACAACATGATATTGGAGAAGGTATACGCTGTAATGAGTGCCCATTCTAATTTTTCGATGGTTTCACTGGGTGCAATGCTGTATAAGGTTTCAATGGAAAAGGGAAAAAAAGACAGCTTGGCAGATATAGAATGTCTTTAATAATATTTCAGCTATAAGCCATCTGAAATTGAGGAGTTGAGTCCACATGTACCGGCGCATTTTGTATTTCTAATTTATGACAAATTTAGCGCGATCTCATCGTAAACTTATTCTCAGCCTGGAGCCAGATATCATATAACTTAATCTCGCTAATTAAAAAGGCACGGAGGGGATATGCTATTTAATACATTAACAAATATGTTAACAGAAATAGTATTGGATGGTAACTGTAATTCATAAGAATCTAAAATACCTCACGAAAAATGCAATAAATAATTAACAGGCACTTTTGTAAAGAACGAAGTCTCAACAAAGGATCATTACCAACTAATACTGTAACAGAGCTTCATTATGTGTGCATTAAAAAGTTTAATTAGTTTTAATGGATATTTCTATGAACAAGTTTGTGTTTAGTATGTCTTAAGCAATCCTTTGTGACCTTTTTTCATACAACGTATATATGGAATCTTTTTTAGACTAGAGGGATATCTTTTCTTCAGTCTTCTTTCAATTATTATGTATCGTTTTGTTGATGATGTTCTGGGTATTCTAGAAGAAATTTTGATATTGAGGGTTTTGTTGCAATCATTAATTCCATGGTTTCACCTATATAATTTACTATAAAAAGTTAAAACTAACCGTAACAACTTTTATGTTTTGCTTGTTAGACAAGTCGTTAGATTTTTATTTTTCATGTTTAGAAAGCGAACCAATAGCTTGTCATACATATATTTCTATTCAAGTTATACAAGAAATATAAAGCTTTCTGTTCTTCCTCCACATGCCTTAGGGTACTAATAATTTGCATCCCTAATTGCATAGAGGATAAGTTAACCAATATTGAAGATATTAACACTAATCTTTCTTATTTTATTTTATGATTAGAGCTAAGAAAATATTTTGAAGTGTCGAGTTAGAAAAAAGGGAAGCAATGAATAACATACTCTGTTTCCCTTTTGTGAGCGTTTTTTTAGATGTGATACCCCTTAGAAATCAATATAAGAGTAGCGTTAAAACATAGTTGATTAGGAATAGCTCTCGAAATGCTAATAATGTAAAATATCGTATTTCTTGTTCAGATTGCAGTTGTTTATGTCGCAAAACCTTCTAGGTGTATTTCTGCCAGCACAAAACATCATAAAATAGCTACCTCTATGGGTTTTGTTAATAATCCCTTGGCCTCCCAATGTCTATGATTAAGTCACAGAATCGATTGGATAGAGATCAGAGCAATAGTCCAATTTAATAATTTGACTAGAAAAAAAAATACTGCCAAATCCTTCTTGATCTGTTTTCTAGTAACCCTAAAAAGCAAACCTGTATTATCCTCTTTTCTGAAATCTGACTTATCTGGAATAGTCACGAAAATGGTAGATGAAGAATCCCATTCTCCTATATAAATAGAACATCGTTATACTTATATTATTATGACCTTCGCCAATGTAGTTGCAAAAGTTATATTATAATAGGCGTGCATTTATTTGTTTGTATGTCTATGTGTGTGTTTGTGATTCGCATAACTCAAAAACTATTCGACCGAGTCTCACGAAATTTTGTGGGATGGTCAGCCAAGCTTCATGGACAATTTGATTGGGTTAAAGGTCAAGGCCAAGGTCACGAAAATGTCAAAAGAGTCTTTTTGCCAAGTTGTGGCCAATTCTTATCTGATTTGCATAAAACTAATGTCAAAATGTACATTATTTGCCTCATATATTAACAATTCTACATTTTTTTTTTCAAACTGTTCTCAATTCATATATTCCTTGATGTCGCCAGGCATCACCCAGGTTACACCTAGGATGTGGGAGCCCTTTGGTCCGTTTGAAGATAGAGAGAGAGAGAGAGAGAGAGAGAGAGAGAGAGAGAGAGAGAGAGAGAGAGAGAGAGAGAGAGAGAGAGAGAGTAGCTATACATTCATCGGTCCTAAAAGCCTTAGAATATTTGTTTAACCCTTTATAGAATATGACTTTTTCAATATAATGTAATGGGATTTTATGTAAAAGAATCTATATGGTCTTGTTGATATCATTTTCATATGTTTACGTGAAATCACACATTCTTTCTGTAAACAAAAAAAAGGGCTTTTTAAAGATACGATAAAATGATAATTTCAGATATTCACAAATTCAACAGTAATGTTTTCTCTTATTCACATATTTTTTCACACTCTTAATCATCTTTCCCTATGGAGAACAGTTGGAGGAGGGGGATTTTTCTTTGAAAGCAGAATGATGAATAATATATTTGTCACTCAAAGTATTTCCATGACCCCCTCCCCAAAAGCTACTCCCATTGAGAAGTGAATTCCGGGGTATATTCTTTCATACAATTAAATGTTACCTATTTGATTGGCAGTGCTCAAGAAACTGAAGTGGGTCCGCCTTGAAGAGGCAACCTTCTTCAGTGCAAAGAAAGTCCAACCAAATGCTACAGCTATCACCTTTCCCGTGACAATTGCACCCTTTCTATTCGCCTCTTACGCCAGACGTACCTGCCATGGTGGTAATCAACAGATCGTCACACTTATTTGCCTTCCTCAGTAGAAAGCGTTCATAAGTGGAATTCAACTACACTACCTTTAACCGCAAACTACTAGCATTGTATTTGGATGTCCGTAATTACCGCCATCTCTTGGAGGGCATGGCCTTCATCATATAAGTTGTGCGGTTTCAGGAATAGAGTTGGTTGTTAGTACACCGCCTTTACGCAAGTCTACCACCGCTTATGTTACATACATATAAAAACTTTACTCTCCTGTAGCAACTAAATCCTTTTTAAACCTTTTAAGTTCACTGCTAGAAATGTCTGGAATAAGATAAGAGGAAAATGGTCGCTCACCTATAGAATTATGTTCTATTGAATCACTGCCTCCCCCCCCCCCTCTCTCTCTCTCTCTCTCTCTCTCTCTCTCTCTCTGGGAGGATACAAAAAAATATGTATGTGTATCACTATCACAGATGAAATAAAAAAGTAAAGAAGATTTTTGTATTTCCGTCTAATAAAATGTACGTAAGTCTAACCTCACATAGAGATACTAAACTCACATAACTTCAAACTCCTTTGCTTTGCATTTTATTGCCCACATGTAATGAAAACGCTTTACTTCAAACAGGAAAAAAAAAAAAAAAAAAAAAAAAAAAAAAAAAAAAAAAAAAAAAAAAAAAAAATCCCAGTTACCCGAAGTTCTCATGGCCAGAGAAGTCAATACTTTTTCCACGGCAATTCAAGAAAAATCTGAGTTCCGTCTCTTAAACTAAAAACATTCGGCTATTCACTTACAAAGGACTAAGACCTAGATTAGAACAACTACTGATCACATTTGATTATTATAAATCAGGAATTGTGTGCTATCAATCTTGAAATGAATTTTTACATATTTTCTTGTTTCCCATGCAATTGGAGACTTTGTCAATGGAGGTACGGCTTTTATTACACATGGGTCTCTACTGCATTCTATCTTAGATGTAAGTACATCTTTGCAAACTGTATTCATCTGCAGATTGTAAGAATATCCATTGTATATCTGCCCTCTGTACCTTCATCTCAATTTCCATAATTTATATATTATATAAAGTTTTCGAATGTCTATTAGCAAAACGTCTAGATATGTATGCTGAAGATTATCATCTATTCCCTAGTTTACAAAGGCCTTGGACCATATGGTGCTGTTCTTACAGTCCCCAATACTGTGCAGAGATTCCTGGAATGTGGTTAGGAAGTTCGGAACATCGGCCTTGATTTTATTACTGATGCTTTTGACCGTGTTAATCATGAGTGCCTTGTTTAAAAAAAAAAAAAAAAAAAAAAGGAAGGACAAAAAAAAAACCAGTTAGGAGTAGGTGGGTGTTTTTAGCATCATATTTTGAATTTTTAACTGATAGATTATAAAGAGTTGTTATTGATGGGTAGTGTTCTTAACCCATTACTTTTCAAACTATACACACATGATATGTGGTTTGGCCCAGAGAACAAGCTAGTTGAATATCTCTAGATTGTATATGTGGAGTTTGGAGTCCCTTAGCTAAAATTAGTGCATAGTGCAAAATATGGGGCATGAAGTTGAACCTTAACGAAAATTAAATTATTCATGATTACAAATTTACTTTTGAGAAACGTATTCGGTCTCTATTTTCTGCAATTGCACAAAAATATTGGCCTATTGAGATATTATTTTAAGATTTTCTCTCACCAATCTATTCTGAAGAAGTGTTTTAACTCTTTCATACGGCCTTGCTTCAAATATTGTTTTTCTGTTTGGTCTTCAATTGCCGAATCTTATCTTAATTTATTTGACAAAATTTATTTGACAAGAACTTAGGGTCCATTAAATTTCTTATTCCTGATCTAGATATTAATCTTTAGCACCGATGTGCAGTCAGGTTTTTAGGCATGTTGCATAAGATTTGAAAAATTTTGACCATCCTTAGCATTCAGACCTTTCCCTCTTCTGCCATCATGTACGTAGCACTTGGTATGCTCTTAATTTTAAGTGACATGCCTTGTCCAAAACAAGATTTATTCCAGCTGTGAGCAGATTGTAGAATAGTCTTACTAATCCGGCTGTTTAATCAGTGGAGTTTCAGAAGTTCAAATCCACGGCCCTCTGCATAGTTTATATATGACAGATCAATCTTACGTTGTTACTGATATTTTTCATATGACTTATTCATTTCTTCTCATATAGTTTGTTTAAATTGTTATTTCCTCCCCTCAATGGATTATTTTCCTTGTCGGAGTCCTTGGGTTCATTGCATTGTGTTTTTTCTAAGTAGGATTGTATATTAGCTACTACTACTAATACTACTACTACTACTACTACTACTACTACTACTACTACTACTACTACTAATAATAATAATAATAATAATAATAATAACAACATTGAAAATAGCTATAAAATTTAAAAAAAAAAAATATCTTTCTTATCCATTCCTACTGTTTGGAGATTTCGCTGTTCAAAATTCTCTATTGGATATCGATGTATTTGGAAAAGAGTGAAAGCTATTAAAAATGATTCAGTTACTTCGTATGGTGATGGCTTGACGACCATTCATGATAATAACCAATAGCGAGCCATTATCTATCCTAGATTTAAGATTTTGCTCTGCAAGCAACTATCTGGCTTTTTATGACTAATCGATGTTTATTTCATTATGGAGGTTATCATCTTCCCAATTCACCATATATATATTAAAAATACTCAAGTGAATCTCATCATAAGAAAAGGGATGTTCGTCTGGAGAGAGAATTTGAATGCTTTAACTTAATTTCAAGACTACGTTTAATTACTGAAACAACATTTAAAGCAGGCACAATACTATGCCATAAACTAAGATAAACGTCACAGAAGAGCATTTTCATATAGAAGCAAAATGGGTGGTTTTCTACGAAAAAATTCTAGAAAATGTTACAGAAAACTTTAAGAGTGACTTCTCATTGTCAAATAACACATAAATGTACTATTGCTTAGAGGTAAAAATTTACTAAGAAATGCAAGAACCATGGCTATAACACGTAAACAGATTTAATTTAAGTGCTATAATGAGGTCTGTTTGGTGAAAAATGTGAATGGTTATTGGCAAATTTGTTTCCTCTTTATTGGCACTTCAAATGGGAATATTAATCGTGGGTGATACTCTTGAAGTTTATGAAATACTAGATCAACATTTTTTCTGGCATCTCTAAATCAGAAAATTTTTGGTAAGATGTAATAAACTTTAGATCTCTAAACGCCAAGGATTTTACCACTAACGGAAAGAAAATGTATAATATAAGGTTTTTTAGCATATAATTATGATGGCTCTCCGTCAACAATAGCCAGTGTCCTTGTGAGAATATTGGTCTGACAATGCCTGGAGGTTTCTTTTTTGAAATACTGAATGATATAGGGAACACATTTATTAAGCAAAAAATTAGGCATTGTAATTTCCCCCCCCCCCCACACACAAAAAAAAAATCTAATAAGGATTATATTATATGCATAGCTACGATCCAAATGCTCTACTCAGTTGTATCTTAAAGTTGACAAATAATTTTCTTATTAGCAAGATAACCCGCTATTTAGACTCCATAAAGTTGATTTCTTCATATCAATTCGGTTTTCAAAATAACTAATCCTCTCTAAATCCATTACGCTGGTTATCTAAACAAATTCGGCAATGCTTTTCTCTGTAATACCAATGCATTTGCCTTTCCTATGATATGAAAGCTAATACCGGGCGATATGGCACAATCAGAGTTATATGAAAATGGCCGTTTGTAGCAACATGAATATATTCATGTATATTTGGCCTATTTATAAAAGTAGACATGGGGAGTACACTAATTAGGCATTTCATATGAAAGGAAGGAATTATAGAATATGTATCTTTAGTGTGATATGTATTGCTACAGATATAACAAGCATCAATGAGAGAGTCTTCTTGCCACTAAATAGTTGTCTCAAAGTTAAGGATTTGGCAATATACATCATCTATGATTCTATTTTAGCTAGTAAAAACTTGCAAAATTCTATTGACACCATCAGTAAATGGGAATATTAGCATGATTTTCAACTTTCGACATCTAAGACCGTCGCTAAACAACTCATTAGATATAAATGTAACATTGCATAACTCCCTTTAATTTTGAGAGGCATTTTTTTTTTACCTTTTGAAATGGAAATGAGATTTTTAGGCATGATATACAATTACCTAAATTGTGATATTCTGTTGATACCCTAAAATTGGTCAACAAATATTTAATTTTTTCATATATTGATTTTGGCTTTAATTTGGCAGCAGATACGAACAAAGCTTGGATATCCCTGGCAAATATATTCTACTGCATGTGAAACAAAATATGGGAGAACTTCATGTTTTACAAGATATGGACTTTAGAATAGGCTTTGGCATATCCTGAATATCACCTGTAGCGAAATCTATGAAGATACATATGAATTACCACTTGATATGCTAAGTTTGGAACTGGGTTGATAATATCTACGCATAAATAAATCAACCCTTTAGAAACCCCTAATTTGATATTTCTGTAAATTACCAACACTGAAATATTTAGCAGGCCAAGATTAGTCAAACACTTTCTTAGATAGAACAGATGATCAAGTGTAGGAAATGTCTTTGAGAATAATGAAAAATTAAGGAAACTAATTAGTATGCTCTACCCGGGTCATACCTGAAATATCCATATGCATAAATCATTCACAATAAACATTCTCATACAAATGTTAACTCCAAATTCATGAAATATTTGCTGCTCAAAAAAGTACTTTAAAGTTACTTATCGTGGGTTCAAAGTCAGAGATGTGTTGTAGTCCATATTACGAGTCATATCTGTTAAGTTACCTGACCATTTCTCTGGTTATACGGCGTTTTTGGGCTCAAGCCATGTCGTGCTGATGGAAGTTCCTTAAAGTAGCTTCCTAAGGGATATATGCACTACAGTGATATTCCCAGAGAATTTTACCTTTAGGTATCCAGAATTCTAACTCCTGGCGCGAATATCCTTAAATTTTTTTCTCAATGATATCGCATAGTATCAGGGACGTATTCTTGACACGCTTCATAGCAATCTGCACCCCTAATAGCGTTTACGCTTTGAGGAGGTGTGGCAAAATAAAAGGCAACCGTATCAAGGCTACCCCGTTCTCGTACTACTATTGAGTATGATAACAGCGCCATTCCCATGAGGGCGGCCATTCCTTATTTTGTAGCGATTTCGCTCGGTGGTATTCCCTGCTGATATAACTTTTCGATCGTTTTCAAGGATTATAATTATGCTTTCTCCATCTTCTTCTGCCTCTGGAAAGTTGAGTATCGGGTCTTTACTATGAGTATAATTTAGCTCCTGTTTCACAATGTAATTAGAGTAATTTGTTGTGCTTAAGAGCTAGGCCAGTTACTGGAGGCGCCATGGGCGCCGTCGTTCGTTAGGCATGTGTTATTTAGATAGCAGAATGACTTCCAGTTTAAATAGCTTAATTTAATTGTTTTAATTATTTAGCTATTTAGGCAATTTTTCTCGTAAAGATTTGATAATGTGCATAATTTTCCTTTCTCTGTTGATCGTATAGTTAGAGTTTCGGTGATTTAGGTAACCGAGATCTCGTCTAGCCTAGGTATTCTAACCTAGGCGTTTTACTATACGTTCAGACATCCCCCGGTTACCCTCGTGTATTGTTTTCAATTCAGCGGAGACTGATACCTCCTAGAATTATATGAAACATTACACGTCTCTTCGGAGATTTAAGGGTAATCTCCTTCCCTCTGAGTGTAGCTTCAGGCTACAACCCTAATAGCCGTGCCTTGAATTTTATTCAGGCATGACTAACCTATGGTTTTTCCTGCCTCTTCCCTTAAACCGCTGGTTGTGGTATACCAGCAGGTTTTGGGATTTAGTCAGAATCTCAGAGTATTTAGTCTTATGTCGGCGACCTGCTGGCAGGGCGATTGGGTTGTAGAATACCATCATTCCCGTGCCAGCTAGGCTGCCGGCAAAGGAGGTTAGCCCTCCTTAGCCGCACTTGAAGTAGTGGTAGGATACCATCTTCTTCTTGCGACTATAAGACTGGTCCTGCGCCGCAGTCCTCTAGGCTGAAGAGTGATCTTCTTTTGTCTAGGATGACGTGGCACTGGAACTCTGTTTCTCCCGTGTTGAGAGGAGGCGGCAATACCGCCATCCCCTTAACTGTGTTGGCAATCTCTAGGATGGAGAACTGAGACTCTCCTATCTCCTAGAATTCTGCCGATACTGAAACAGTTTCTTTTAACAGGTGGTGGGACTGACAATTTTGCCAATTCCTTTCACACTCTATTCAGAACCCTGTTCCTTACCCCCCTGTCCACTTTTGATGACCAAGCCATTGTCTTTCTTGGGCCGCCATCTTACAACCTTACCATTGCCGGTAGGTTTCCGGAGCCGGCCAGACTCCCTCTCTAGCCCTGACATTGGCTGTCGGCAATGCATACTGCCGGTAACCACATCATCTGTCGGCAGCTATGGTCCCTACCATTAGCCGATGACTGTCGGCAGCCAAGATGGCTGCCGACAGCTGGCGGCGGCCAGTTTTGGCGGCTGTGGCAACTGGCGGCTGCCGGCTGCCGGCAGCCATGATGGCTGAGAGTGGGAAGTCCCTTGCTATCGCCAAGGTTCCTCAGTTCTCCCTTAGACTGTTATTCAGGAGTTCTGTTGCCGGATTACCGCCGGCCAGACCAGTACAGATAAGTGCTGACTTAGATGGCAGCACGCCGACTGTACTGATACTGCTGCAGGCTAGCCTGCCGGCAGTGTATTGGCAGCACCTTACCGGCAATAGTACTATAGCTGGATGGAAGCTTGAATGCATATTCTCACTTTCCATTGGAACCTTCTATTCGGAAGAAAGGCAGTAAAATGAGACTTTTACATCCTTAATTACTGTATACATACACAGTAAAGGAGTAGCCTTTCCTCCATGCTATCTCTCTCTCTAGCTAGCATGCTAGATATACCGGCAAGACCTAGTTATGCCGGCAATATGCCGGCTGAATTACAGTATATGTTATACAAGTAGCCAGCATATCTACAGTATAGAATATACTGCAGATAGAAAACTACTATATATATATATATATATATATATATATATATATATATATATATATATATATATATATATATATATATATATATATATATATATATATATATATATATATATATATATATATATATTATACTAGTAGTTATTTCCAATATATCTTGGATATCCAACACAGGCATTTGCTGAGCCTAATCCCATATTGAATGAATATGATTTCTTCAATATCCTGATTAGAAATCAGTATTCGGATTACCCTACAATATTAAATACTTCAAGGCAGAAGTGATACACTGCTAACCCTTAAAGGGCAGAGCCTTTATCCTTGAGTCTCCCTGATCAGGAAACTCTATATTTTAATATTGTAAGGAAGGCTACAGCAAATAGGCTGAGTGGGATATACAAATGTCTTTAATTTCCCTAGTCCAACTGGTTTCATGCTAGATGGACCGTACTGTCATATGCTACTATGAAGGCAGCATAATGACTAGACTACAATACATGATGTACAGTACCCAGTAGATTGCAGTATAGACTTACTGCAAATAGAAAACTACAGTACCATTATACAGTAGTAATTTCTAACATACCTAGGGTAACCTTGTACGAACATTCCGCTGGTACCGTTCATATATTGAATGAATGAATGAATGATTTAAAGTATGAATGAATAGTTTTCTTCAATATTCTGATTGAGAATCAGTCATCATGACCCCACAGTATTAACATTATTTTGGGACAGTGAATTGGTACTTCTCTACCCCTAGGGGTAAGAGCCCTTCTACTGGGAGTTACTCAATAGAGGAACCCCCATGTAGTTAATACTGAGGGGAGGTAACAGCATTTGCTTGCAGGGGTACACAAGTATGTATCTCTTACTATCCCTTTATAGCTTACTATCCTAAGCTATTCTATTGTAGATGACCTTTGCATGTTGATTATCAGGGAGATAATCCTTTGTATACTCATTTGGTTTTCCTTTCTTTACAGGAGGAACACCAGATACCTTGTGCTGCAGTCCTCTGCAAGGCCAAGAGTAAGTATTTTTACGGTCATAATACTTGCAGGTTTCATGCCCCCTGAAATACTATTTCTGGATCCCTACATTATTGGAACCCACAGGTTTGCAATATATGTCGGACATTAATGTCTGAAGGTTTTGAAAATCCCAAGTGTACGGAGACTAGGGATACAACTCAATAACAGTTACGCAACTGGGTGAGAGGCTTCCAAAAAATCTCTCCGGGACCCTTCCTACCTACTGATAGGATGCGTAAGCTACTATTTCCGAAAGCAAGCAAGGAAATACTAGTGTCTCAGGAGCCAAGTACATCCCCTGACGGTCAGAAAACCTTTGGGATTGAGGGCAAGAAGTGCCCCAAGGTAGAAGAGAAAAATGTTGTGTCGGAATTTCCTCCGCCTATGCCGGCTATAGAGCCATCGATGTCGACATCTTTTTCTTCTACTCCTCTATTGGATAAAATGGTACAATTATGTATCCAACTAAAGAATCAGATAGAGGGCTTTTGTAAACAAAACGAAAAGCAGGAAGAAAAATGCAAGATAGAGCCTCGCAAAGCTTCTTTTGTCACTTCCCAGGGGTCAGTTAAACGACCCATGGATCAAGACCTACCAACATGCTCCAAAACCAATCCCTGGAGGATTGCGGAGCAGATGCCGATTTTAAATGGCAATCTCTACATCTCAGAGAAAATGGTTGTTGTTCCTTTGGACAAAATTCAATTTTGGCCAAGGTTTGATGCTTTCCCTAATTGTTGGGTTCGACTGAAGTACGAACCAAATTCAAGGAAAGGAACAGAACCAAAAGAGGTCATGATTCTCGACCATGATAAGGCACAGACTATCCTCTCAGGTAGTCTGAAAAAGGCGGGTTATTCAGAGTCGGAGGTATTCTCACTGAATAACAGACACCCTTCCTTTCTTGCTCCTTCTTCACTCTTATTCCCCTTTACAGGGAAGGCATTTATATCTGTTGCCAAAGCTGTGGAGGTGGGTAAGCCATGTCCAACACTCGAAGAGTGCAAGCCTCTGTCACCAGCTTTTCCTGGATAGGAAAAGAATTGGAAAGAAGTCCATTTATCTTTTTCAGTAGGAAAATTAGACGCGGATGTCGCAAGTCGACAATTTAATGTATGTCTCCTTGAATTATCTGAGTTGTTCTTGCATAAGGAACAAGAGACAAAGGAGAGACTTGCGAGCTCCCTTTCTCTACAAAACTACATAGAGTTCAACCTACGAAAATACCCCAGAAATGCTCATGGTCATAGCCAAAATGCATATGGCTACCTTAGTGAAGGACCTTTACGCCTTTATGAAGGCTAGAAGACCATGTAGAGAGTTTGTGTTCGCTGCTGCAACAGTGAAACACGAAACGAGGGAGCTAATATCTTCCAACATCTGGGGTAAAGACCTCTTCCCACACGAGGTAATTAAGAAAGTAATTAAGAACGCCACCATGGAGAACATAAGTCTTCTCCAAAAATGGGGCATCCTTTCTAAGAGAAAATCTTCCATGGTTGTGGGTCTCCAACCTAAAAAGATTGAAAATGCTGGAAATATCCGGGCTGCTCAACAACATCCCACTATTCCAGTGACCACGATGCCACAGGCAGATGGTCAAAAGTCTAAACCTATTGACTATTCGAAGCATGAAGACACTTCTGCTAGGAGGAACATTCCTTCAGGATCACATGTATAATCCCATTGTCATACTACATTCGTTTTACTAACCATCCCTTTTAGTCATTTATTAGGAATAAATGTCTATTAGAATGTAGTGCGTCCGCTTTTGCCAGACAATTGTATGTATACATGCCAGAGTTCTTCGACTTAACAAAGTAAGTATTCCTCATATAATTGTATGCTCACAAATATAGATATAAGAGACACTGATGTTAATTCAGCAAATATACAACTATGAGACTATTTGTATATTCAGTGTATGCTTATGTTTGGTCATACAATATATTTTAACCTCGAGACCCCTTTTCTACTGTCTAGATGACTCTACCCTGTAGGAGGCAGGAAGCACTAACATTGTTAATGATTAGTGATGATGACGAATAACGGTGACGTCACTTGTATCAATTGGTCCCCATGATCATAGAAAAGGTTGTTATAAGGTTAAGGCATTGATGAAAATCCACAGATACACTAATGCTCTGTTATGCTTCCATCAGCTCGACATGGCTTGAGCCCAAAAAACGGATTTTGAGCGAAGCGAAAAATCTATTTTTGGGTGAGATAGCCATGTCGTCCTGATGGACCCACCCATCTCTTCTAAAAAGAAAAGATCTTCACAGTATCCCCCCCCCCCCCCGTGGTACTATATCTGTAACACCATGCTCAATGCTACAAGGAATGTCCGCCATCGTGTGAATGGCGCTGTTATCATACTCAATAGTAGTACGAGAACGGGGTAGCCTTGATACGGCTCCCTTTTACTTTGCCACACCTCCTTGAAGCGTAAACGGTATTAGGGGTGCAGATTGCTATGAGGCGTGTCATGAATACGTCCCTGATATTATGCGATATCCTTGAGAGAAAATTTAAGGATATTCGTGCCAGGAGTTAGAATTCTGGATACCTAAAGGTAAAATTTTCTGGGAATATCACTGTAGTACATATATCCCTTAGGAAGCTACTTTAAGGAACTTCCATCAGGACGACATGGCCATCTCACCCAAAAATATATTAGATCATCGGTTGATGCTTGGGAAGTTGTTTTAGAAAGTAAGAAAAAATATTTTTGTGATAGACTATGACTTTAAGAGTCTAAAAAGGGGTCACCTATTATAGAAATTCATAAAGTGGGGTTCTTTTAAATTTTTTCAGGGAAAAAAATCTGCTTAGTTCCCTCTCATGTGGGTTTTTCCAGGACTGAAGTAGCTGGCAAGGGGAAGGGGTGCTTTAAATGGTTTCCCTCTCTGATATGAAAAGTCCTTATCAGATG
>NC_090744.1:33686368-33721368 GCF_036898095.1 Palaemon carinicauda
GGCACAGGCCAATGACCTCAGTTGCAATGCAGCTGCCCCCTACTGCTGCGTGGGTGAGGTCGGGGGTACCGATGGAGATCCCAATGCCTGTTTTGTCACGTCTGTCGTCACTGTTTCTTTGGCTACTGCTTGTGATGTCATGCGGGGGGAAGGGGGGTATATCGAACTCGCTTGTCTCCCCCTTCCTCTGTTTCCTTTTCCTTGGATGTTGGGTGAGGAGGGAGGTGTGTGTGTGCCACAGCCCGCCCACCCTATGCGTTTTTTGCTGGGCATTCTCGAGATAGAGGTCCGTAGGTCTGACAAGTGTAACAGCGGGGCGATTTTTGGGTGGGGCACTCCACTCGTCGGTACCCCTCACCCCGCCAGTGCCAACATTTGTGGACTCTGCTAATCTGCTGACTACATTCACCCTTACCTCTCTTCGGGGGTCGACTACCTCTCATAGCTGCCAACTTCTCAGAATCAGCTCCTTTATTCCCAGACCTTTCTTCTTCTGGGTAACTGTCTAAAATGTTTTGTAGCGCACTCACTACGTCTGCTAAGGAGCGATTGTCATTGAACGAATAACCGCATAAATACGGGTTTACTAATCTGCGTATATGTTTACGGGCAATTGGCTTTTTATCAACTTTTGGGAGATTGGCACTCCAGGTAGCAAATGAATTGCAATCCTGATAAATGCGAGTTGCCGAACTAAGATTGGATTCACCTTCTGTATTTTGGGTTTGTAATTTTCTTTTAGGTCTCCCTTTCTTGCATCAGGTAAGACATACTTCTTAATTAAACGTTGTTTTATTTCAGTATAACTTCTTAAACTGTCTTGTGGCCAACACGTTACCTCCATTGCCAGAGCATCTTTAAGCAATCTAATTACTTGAATAGCTTTTTCCTTTTCCGACAACCCATATGTAGCTACTTCAAAGTCTCTCAAAAACACTTCAATCGATTGAAATCCTTCGTTAGGTCGTTGATCATCAGAAGGCTTAACACTTGCCTAGAGTTCTGGCAACTTCCGAACTACGATTTGCGTATCTTCACTCAGCTGTGCATGTGTACTTTCACTTGGTGGCTGGACAGTTACGTCCCAGACATTCACTTGTGTGCATTTCAACTTCGTTTATGTACATCAGATATGCTGTGGTTACGTGCCTCTCTTGTTCTGGTTCCACCAACAGTGTGTTTATTAACTGTTGCAAGTTATCTAACTTATTTTCCAATTCTCGCATTCTAATTTCCTGTCTATGTTTTTCATTGGCAACGCTATATCCCACTGCTCGTTCGTTCTCATCTTCTGCAGCAGCAGCGTCTGCTAAGTTAGTCTTTGTGTATCTAGGCATCTTGAACTTTTATTTCACCGGCTCAAAGACCAACTTCACTCACAGCATACACAAAAGACATATTTTTTACACCTGACAGCAATATGACCCGTGTAGATGGATAATGAGATGTCGGAATATGAATTTTCTTAATTTATTACAAAAGGTTCGTTCGTAAGTACACTTGTCAACTCGAGCACCCACCGGCAACTCAACTCCCTTCCCTACCAAAATGCAAGCTTTGCAATATGTCGAGACACAGGTTTTTGTGGAATACTCATGAATACTGAGTTCAATCACCTTGTCGTACAAGATATCATCATACACGAATTAAGACATATACACACACACACACACACATATATATATATATATATATATATATATATATATATATATATATATATATATATATATATATATATATATATATAAACATATATATATATAAATATATATATTATATATATATATATATATATATATATATATATATATATATATATATATATATATATATGTATATATATATATATATATATATATATATATATATATATATATATATATATATATATATATATATATATATATATATATATATACATATATATATATATATATATTTATATATATATATGTGTATGTGTGTATATATATAAATATATATAAATATATATATATATATATATATATATATATATATATATATATATATATATATATATATATATATATATATATATACATATATATATATATATATATATATATATATATATATATATATATATATATATATATATATATATATATATATATATATATATATATATATATGTGTGTGTGTGTGTATTTATGAATATATATATATACATATATATATATATATATATATATATATATATATATATATATATATATATATATATATATATATATATATATATATATATATATATATATGTATATATATATATATATACGTGTGTGTGTGTATTTATAAATATATATATATATATATATATATATATATATATATATATATATATATATATATATATATATATATATATATATATATATATATATATACAGATATATAAACATATATATATATATATATATATATATATATATATATATATATATATATATATATATATATATATATATATATATATATACAGTGTATATATACATATATATAAATATATATATATATATATATATATATATATATATATATATATATATATATATATATAAATATATATATATATATATATATATATTTTTGGGCTCAAGCCATGTCGTCCTGATGGAAGTTCCTATAGGGTAGCTTCCTAGGGTATATTACAACTACGGCGATATTCCCAGAGAATTTACCTTAAGGTACCAGAATTCTAACTCCTGGAGCGAGTATCCCTCGTGAAAGGGATATCGCGACATATCAGAGGACGTATTCTAGACACGTCACATGGCAATCTACGACCTGAATAGAGATTCGTCTCGTAGGAGGGAGATTGACGAGATACGAATTCGGGAAAGAAAAAGGGGAGCCGCTCCCAAGGCATCCCTATCCCCCGATTCGTATGCGTGCCTGGCGCCAATCCTGGCGCCATCTGTATTCCTTTTTGCGTAGCTTAACAACTCGGTGTTTTTTCCTGTTTTTCTCGCAAATCTTGGATTTATTCAGCTTTTCATGGCTTCTTCGTCTTCGTTGACCTCGGATAAGTTGAGTATAGTGTCTGTTATGTATAAATGTAGGCTCTTGGTAAAATTTTGAGTGATTAATAGGATTAATCTTTGATACAAGAGCCGTAGCCTACCAGAGGTGTCTTGGACACTGTCACTCGCTAGGTATAAATTAGTTAGTCAGAGTGACATTCCTGGTTGTTTTGCTTAATAAAATTTAGCTATTTAGCTTTACATAGGATTTCCTTTCGTGCTTAGTATTATTTGGCGAAGTATTCGCCATTCTGGCCTACGCTAGGCCATGTAGCCTAGTCGTTTGGTCCTAGTACTTAATGCATGATTATGGTTTTTCCGAGTGTAATTAAAATTTTATTGAAGCTTTAGGCTATTTTATACATTTTAGACTGTGTGGAATATTTCCAAGATTGTATACGTGAGAGTTTCGGTGAATTAGGTAATCGATTCTCTTGGTGCCTAGGCTAATTGCTTATGGAGCCTTAGTATACTTTATCATACTCCCCGGTTGCTTTCTTTTCTTCGGAGAAGGTATGAAATCCCTTTCCCTCTGTTTAAGCCTTGGGCTTATCCCTAAGTGGTTTTTTCCGAATTTATTTTCGATAAAACTATACTAGGGTGTTACTGTACCTTCCTGTTCCTGCTGAGTCTGGTTCAAAGAGGGACAGAACAACAGAGTTTTTAGTCTGAGTCCGTGTTGTTTGGCTTGGGGCAGAGTCTCCCTCGCTGACCTAACACTTACAAAGGGAGCTGAGCTCCCTTAGGTCACTGTCGAAGGTTTCTGTAAGTTATGATTCCTTCTTGTGTGATCGACCAGACTAAGTCCTGTTGCTGTTCTCGGGGAGGATAAATCTTCCCTTGGGAGTTGCAACGCCTTCCTTGCTTTGGTGCTCTGGAAGCTGGCAGGTATTATACTACTGCGCTGGCACTTTCCCTTAGATCTCCCTTAGGCTAAGACAGAGTTCTTGGCTGCGGGTGATCTGTCACTAAAGCAAGGTTGGCAGGACCCTCTTGTCCCTTCCCCCTCTATCTCCGTAATGGCCTAGCCATTACTGTACTGTACCTTGCCGGCCGGCAGAGCTGGCCGGCAGGGGTATTACTGTACCATATGTCATTCTACTTCTGGACCTAGTATAGGTTGGGATATGGATTGACTAAGCCCATTGCCGGCCGGCAGAGACGCTGGACGGCAAGGGTCTTATGTTTTCGAGTGCTGCCCGGACCTCTCTTGGTCCCTCATCCATGCCTGCCGGCAGAGCCGGACGGCATTGGTCAAGGAAGCCTGAATTAAGTTTCTCCCCTTCCTTATATGCACTCTTTCGGTTGCCGGGCTTGGGGGGTTGTGTACACTCTTATCCCGGCATCCATTCTATTTTCTTCTAGTGCTGTACCTGTCCCGGCAGCCGGCCTATGAGGCCGGCAGCCGGGCAGGGGTAGTCTTCTGGTTCTTTTGCTGCCGGCTGGCATCGGTCTTGTACCTTTGCCGGCCGGCTTATGTCAGTCCTTGTCTGCCGGTCACCAAGAGTGTGGCCGGCAGCTGGGTACTACCTTGTGTAGTTGCTGGCCGGCAATCATTGCCGGCCAACACTGGCTGTTGCCGGCCGGCAGCTGCTGCCGCCGGCACAGGCATTTGAACCAGAGGGCTGCCGCCCTATAGCTGTTAAGTAGTATACTTTAAAGCTAATTGTGGTGTGTGCCGGCCGGCAAAGGCAGGCCGGCACACATCCTCCTATACTGTACTAGTATTCTTCTGTATAGCATATACAGTAAGAAGAAAACTATAGTAAAAGTTTAGGTACAGCACTGTATCTTCTAATACTATTGTGTTTTCTTACACAGCCCTTTGCTGTTGCCCTCAGACAGGAAGCAGAGTTCTTCCCCGTCTATTATCCAGGATTTTTAAAATCATTGCCTAGGTGTGAGCTCCACCTGTTTCCTCTGGAAACCTTGCATTGGTTACTCTAGTAGAGATAAACCATTTTTGATTTTATTATCCGGAAGGCTGCAACAATGGGTTGTGAGGGAAACACAAGTGTGTGTCTTTCAATTATGAATTGTTATGCTATACTATGCATATCCAGTGATACATAGTTCACTTGATACTCATGGAAATTTCTTCTCTTTACAGGAGGACCCTCCGAAGTGCGGAAATGTTTTCTGCAATGTCCGCAGCAAGAACCTCTGCGGACATGAGTGTTGTAGGAGACACGCAGCATGCGCTGTCTCCAAGGATGATCTCCAGTATTGGGACCCTCAGGTATGTACTGTATGCACTAACCTGATTACTGAGGCTTTTGATTCCCCTAGAACGGCGGAATCAAGGGATATAGCTAGGGAAAAGCTTCGTACTTGGGTAAGGGGCTTCAAGAAGAACACCTCTGGCCCTTATCTTCCAAGTGAGAAGATGAGGGCGTATCTTTTTCCCCAGGCATCAGCTGAGGCAGTGATTCCCCAGCCTCAAGAGGAGATCCTTCAAGATCAAGTCCAGGTGGACGAGGAAGTCGCAGATGCGATGCAAGACATCCAGTTGTGTGACAGGATGTCTGACCTGGACGATCGTTTGGAAGAAGACCTCCTGGCAGAAGGTCAGGATCAAGTTCAAACCCCGGATGTCGTAGAGGATGAGGTCGACGAGGTGTCGGCTGCTCCGGTTCAGATGCCGGAGCCTATCCCCTCAACATCGGCTGGCCTCCCAGTAGAACTGGGACAGGCCCTCTCTTCGATTGTTGGAATGATCCAACAAATGCAGAAGGAGAATCAGGAGAAGGCGGCTGCAATGGAACTGCGCATGCAGTCCCTGGCAGAATCACATGGGCCCCGGAAAAGGCTCAATGTGAAAGACCTTCCCATATGCTCAGATGCTAACCCATGGAGGTATGCTGAGCACATGCCGATGACGACTGGAAAGATCGTCATTTCGGATAAGCTGGGTTCAGTTCCCCTAGAGGAGGTAGAATTCTGGCCCAGCAAGGCATCATATCCGGACTGCTATGTCCGGCTGAGAAAAGAACCAGCTTCAAGGGAGGAGACAGAGCCGAAGGAGGTCATTGTTATGGACCACGCTAAGGCTCAAGCCCTACTTTCATCCTCGATGAAAGAGAGGGGCTTCTCGAATTCGAAGGTAGCTGCATTGAGCAAGAAGCTCCCTTCGTTTGTGTCCTCTCCTGATAGAGCCTTCCCCTTTTTACAGAAAGGGTTTGCGGCTGTCCTAAAGGCAGTCGAGGCCGGCAAGCCTTGCCCCTCCTTGGAGGAGTGTAAACCCTTGTCGCTGGCTCTACCTATGGACCACAAAGACTGGAAGGATGTCCATCTAACATTCTCAGTGGGAAAGTTGGAGGCTGATATTGCCGGACGGCAATTCGGCGAGGACCTCCCCAAGCTGTCCGAATCTCTTTTACGAAGAGAGTTCGAGACAAAAGAAAGACTGGCTGCCTCAATGTCTCATCAGACTACTCTCGAGACGATGGCAAGTGACCCCAAGGTCCATGAAATGTTCATGGTAGTGGCTAAGTCTCACTTAGCCACAGTGACGAAGGACCTTTATGGCTTCGTCAAGGCAAGGAGAGCTTGCAGGGAGTTCGTGTTCACCGGGGCTACGGTGAAACACGAGCCAAGGAAGTTAATCTCCTCCAACATTTGGGGAAAAGACCTTTTCCCTACCGATGTGGTCAAAGAGGTTGTTGATAAGGCCGCCGTGGAGAATAGAAATCTTCTCCAGAAGTGGGGCCTGGCTATCAAAAGAAAATCTTCCCCGGATGAGGGTCCTCAACCAAAGAGGAAGAATATGAAGACTAGGCTACCATCTCGGCCAGCCAAGCCTTATAGACAGCAACAGCAACTGCAATTGCCTTTGCCTCCAGTGCCCCAAATGGTGGCACAAACCCCGACTGCCTTTCAGTGGGTACCCCAGGCGGTGCCAGGTCAGTCAACCACATTCGCCCCAACGTTCGAAGGACAGTCTTCTTCCTTTCGTGCAAAACCTAGAGGAGCAGCCAGAGGCTCGTCTAGGCGCCCCTCAAGGGGAAGGGGATTCAGAGGTGGTCGTGGTCAGGGAGGCAAGACCTCAGGACGGCAGTCCAAGTGAAATGATACCGGTAGGAGGGAGACTGATGAAATTTTGGGATCGCTGGACCTTCGATCCCTGGGCCCAAAGCCTACTCAAGAATGGACTGGGTTGGAGCTGGTACAGCACTCCACCCCCATGCCTTCGGTTTTTCCAACACTCCACCCCCATTTTGGAGGAGTACGTTCAAGAACTGTTGGAGAAAAATGTGATCCGAAAGGTGAAGTCCATCAAATTCCAAGGGAGGCTGTTTTGTGTTCCCAAGAAAGACTCGGAAAAGCTCAGAGTCATTCTGGACTTGTCACCACTCAACAAGTTCATAGTGAATTGCAAATTCAAGATGCTAACACTGCAACACATAAGGACCTTACTGCCCAAGAGGGCATACTCAGTCTCTATAGACTTGTCAGATGCCTATTGGCACATTCCAATCAGCCGTCGACTCTCCCCCTACCTAGGGTTCAGGCTACAACGAAAACTGTACGCCTTCAGAGCCATGCCATTCGGGCTAAACATAGCCCCAAGGATTTTCACGAAGCTTGCGAGCGCAGCTCTCAAACAATTACGCCTAAAGGGAATTCAGGTAGTAGCCTACCTGGACGACTGGCTGGTGTGGGCAGCATCCGAGACCGAATGCTTGCAAGCTTCCAGTCAGGTGATCCAGTTCCTAGAGTACCTAGGCTTCAAGATCAACAAGAAAAAGTCTCGACTTTCTCCATCCCAAAAGTTCCAGTGGCTGGGAATCCACTGGGACCTTTTGTCACACAGTTTCTCCATCCCAATGAAGAAAAGGAAGGAGATAGCGGGCTCTGTCAAGAGACTTCTAGATTCCGAAAGGATATCAAGACGCGAACAGGAGAGGGTACTAAGCTCTCTCCAGTTTGCTTCAGTGACAGACCCAGTGCTAAGAGCACAGCTAAAGGATGCAACCGGAGTTTGGAGAAGGTATGCATCAAACGCGCGAAGAGACCTGAGAAGACCAGTGCCGCCTCGGCTACGTACTCTTCTCAGACCTTGGTCCCAGGCCAGACATCTAAAGAAGTCTGTTCTTCTTCAGCCACCTCCCCCGTCGTTGACGATTCACTCAGACGCCTCAAAGGAGGGATGGGGAGGTCACTCTCATCGGAAAAAAGTCCAGGGGACTTGGTCCAAGCTATTCAGGACCTTTCATATAAACTTTCTAGAAGCTATGGCAGTGCTCCTTACCTTAAAGAAAGTCTCCCCGCGTCACTCGATCCACATAAGATTGGTGACAGACAGCGAGGTGGTTGTGAGATGCTTGAATCGACAAGGGTCGAGGTCACCACCTCTCAACCAAGTGATGTTAGCCATTTTCCGATTGGCGGAAAAGAAGAAGTGGTACCTGTCGGCAGTTCACCTTCAAGGAGTCCGCAATGTGACAGCGGACGCTCTATCCAGGTTCACACCGATAGAGTCGGAATGGTCCTTAGACGCAGGATCATTTTCCTTCATTCTGAATCAAGTCCCAGAACTGCAAATAGACCTCTTTGCGACGAAAGACAACAAGAAGTTGCCCCTGTACGTGTCCCCGTACGAGGACCCCTTAGCGGAAGCAGTGGACGCAATGTCCCTCGACTGGAACAGATGGTCCAGGATTTATCTGTTCCCTCCTCACAACCTTCTGTTGAGGGTCCTCAACAAACTGAGATCCTTCAAGGGGGTAGCGGCAATAGTGGCCCACAAGTGGGCGAACAGCATGTGGTTCCCCTTGGCGCTGGAACTACAGATGAAGTTCGTGCCGCTACCACATCCAGTTCTGACCCAGCGAGTCCAGAAGTCGACTGTCTGCGCTTCATTACAGAAAACCCAGACCCTGCAGCTCATGATTTTCTCGCCCTAGCGGTGAGAAAGCGTTTCGGGATTTCGAAAGCCAGCATAGACTTCCTAGAGGAATACAAGTGCAAATCGACTAGAAGGCAATATGAGTCATCTTGGAGAAAATGGGTGGCCTTTGTAAAGGCAAAGAATCCGCAGGAGATCTCAACAGATTTCTGCTTATCTTTCTTCATCCATCTCCATGGCCAAGGATTGGCAGCTAACACGATTTCAGTGTGTAAATCGGCTTTGATGAGACCCATTTTATTTGCCTTCCAGATCGACCTAGGTAACGAGATCTTTAATAAAGTTCCGAAAGCCTGCGCTAGGCTCAGACCTTCAGCACCTCCAAAGCCCATCTCATGGTCTTTAGACAAAGTTCTTCATTTCGCCTCCTTGTTGAGCAATGAAGAATGTGCGTTAAAGGATTTGACGCAAAAAGTTATTTTCCTATTTGCACTCGCGTCCGGGGCCAGGATTAGTGAGATCGTAGCCCTCTCGAGAGAGGCAGGTCGTGTTCAGTTCCTGGATGGGGGGGAGCTGAACCTGTTTCCGGATCCTACGTTTCTCGCCAAGAATGAGTTACCCACCAACAGGTGGGGTCCCTGGAGAATCTGTCCTCTGAAAGAAGATGCATCTCTATGTCCAGTAGAATGCCTAAAGGTCTATCTTCGTAGAACTTCAGACTTCAAGGGTAGTCAACTATTCAGGGGAGAAACATCAGGCTCAAATTTATCTCTGAATCAACTCAGAGCGAAAATCACATATTTTATTCGCAGAGCGGATCCTGACAGTACACCCGCAGGTCACGATCCGAGGAAAGTTGCCTCATCCCTAAATTTCTTTAATTGTATGGATTTTGAACATCTCCGTTCATACACGGGCTGGAAGTCTTCCAGGGTGTTCTTTCGCCACTATGCGAAGCAAGTAGAGGAACTTAAGAGATCTGTGGTAGCAGTGGGTCGTGTAGTTAACCCTACTGTTTAACTCTGCGAGGAACAGTGGTCTTAATTGGGACGATTAAGTCCAGGGTGAGTGTGTAGGTACATACTGTACTACAAACTAAATGAGGGCACCAAGTGCCCATATAGACTGTTCCTTCCTTCAAAGGTGAACCTTGCATAAGTTCAGACATGTGTGCCAAGCGTTTCTAACGCTAATGTGATTGATTTGTAATACAGATTTTTTATGACTTGATACCTTGGTATCTCATTAAAGTGGTGTTTAATGGTTTTTCTTTCAGATAAACAAGTTCTGTTTACTATCATACTTATGCTTAAAGTTTTGGGTTACCCTCTTTTATATAAATATATATATTTGTTGTTAACCTGTCTGTTTATTATCTGTCAATAAACTTGTTCTTGAGAACCTTGCGTCTCTTTCACCTGTGTCAATTTATTGGTATAATTGAGCATTTTAATTCTATGTATCTTATCTGGGATAATTCTGATAGAATTGTTCTGTTTTGCAAGCTATGTTGCATTGGTTTATGTAAGTCCCCTAATGGGAGGACTCCGTCCCATAAAGGGACGAGGGCGGTTTTATTAGTTTCTTCCTATGCGGATATAAACCTTTGTCCAATACAAGTATTGTGCGGATGACTGGTCAATATATTGACGCAGTGGTTCTATACAAACTATGCTTTACTTAATATAGGGCGAGACCACTATATTAGCTTGCCTGGTATTCATACATAGATATATGTACTCTTCGAGACTTTCCAGAGTCTAGTAGGACTCTTCCCTGTAGGGGGCAGGAAGCTCTAACATAGTTTATAGTTAGTTGAAAAGATGTATAACGGTAACATCTTAGGTCTCTAGGTCTAGTCGACCGGGAATAAATATCTCCGGGGAGTACGGCACGTTCTGAGAATCCACAGATACAGTAATGCTCTGGTACACTTCCATCAGGACGACATGGCTTGAGCCCAAAAAACGGATTTTGAGCGAAGCGAAAAATCTATTTTTGGGTGAGATAGCCATGTCGTCCTGATGGACCCGCCCTTGCCTTTCTAAGAAAGGGCTGTAGGACCCCTCCCTACATACAGTATCTGTAGCACCTCGTGTACGCTACAAGGAATACAGATGGCGCCAGGATTGGCGCCAGGCACGCATACGAATCGGGGGATAGGGATGCCTTGGGAGCGGCTCCCCTTTTTCTTTCCCGAATTCGTATCTCGTCAATCTCCCTCCTACGAGACGAATCTCTATTCAGGTCGTAGATTGCCATGTGACGTGTCTAGAATACGTCCTCTGATATGTCGCGATATCCCTTTCACGAGGGATACTCGCTCCAGGAGTTAGAATTCTGGTACCTTAAGGTAAATTCTCTGGGAATATCGCCGTAGTTGTAATATACCCTAGGAAGCTACCCTATAGGAACTTCCATCAGGACGACATGGCTATCTCACCCAAAAATAGATTTTTCGCTTCGCTCAAAATCCGTTATATATCATACCATGCTAAGAAGCATTTCTTAGTAATCCATGTTTGCAAAATGTTATATAAGCTGATGAGCAACCTGGAGGAGTAACCAGAACTTTGTGTGTAAAATAAATACCCACTAAATCTCGAAGTCACTGGCATCATACTAGAATTATTATGGACCGGCAGGGGTCACTTGACTTCGTTACATAGGCACTGCGCAACACAATGAACTGGCTATCCTTTGAAGAATCTAGCTAATGAATCCTCTATGGATTTAATCAGTCAATGGAAAACAAAGATAAAAACAATGGCTCCCAGTCCCAGGCGTAGCGTAGTGCTAAGAATCTCCCAGCTTATAAATTCTAAAGAAAAATTGAAAATTTGTGATTAGAAGGTTACAGTAAGTGGAAAGTGAATCTATTAAATATAGATTAGATATTTTGCCCTCAAGTGAAACACGCTGTAGGGGAATGGTAAAGAAATATTAGACCAAGACACTATATGCATTTCTATTCAGGAAGAACAGATGTTGTTGGAAGAGAAGCGTTGTAAGGATGATTACACCAAGAGCAGAAAAAGACTTTAACTGAGTGGCGCGCATATAAATAGTAAATTGTTACTTGCAAAAATTAAATCAAGGCAATACAAAATGAGTATTGTAGTTTGCTATGCACTAACAAATGATTCCTCTGGAGAAAGGAAAGAAGTATAATAGATGAGATCCCAGAGAGAGATATGAAAATTGTGATTGGTGACTTCAATGCTAAAGTGGGAAGGAATGATGAAGGAATACAGAATGTGATGGGTGTTGAAGGTCTTGGCGAAGTTTCAAATGAGAAGGGAGGTCATTTTATAAGTTTTTGTTCACCAAACAATCTTATAATTAGAGGTACTCCTTGCCAGGACAAGGATATCCACAAATAAACATGTGGCAGTTACAAATATCAAATAGATCACATAGCCATTAATACAGAGAGACGCTATAGAGGTGCATATTTTGGTAGTGATTACAAGCTCATCATTGCCACACTGAAATTAAAATTGAAAACGCTAAACAGGAATATAAATAGAACATAGCTAGTTCAAACTTAATGTTAATGGACTCCTATCAAATGAATATCCAGTGAACAGTGGAGTACCGTAAGAGAATGTATTGATGGTGATAATGATGATAATGATGATATATATATATATATATATATATATATATATATATATATATATATATATATATATATATATATATATATATATATATATATATATATATATATATATATATATATATATATATATATATATCATATATATAATACATTAATGACCCTGAGAGTACAAGAATTTGAAGGATAAAATCACATTTAATATCTAAATTCGTACTATTCGAATCACCTATCTTATTTAGAAAATAGAACTAGGTGGATTGTGGAAGCTGCCTTAAGTGAAATAATAAAGAAATGTAATGTAATGATATAGTCACTATCCTTTTTCCTTGGGGACCTATCCTTCAGGGAAGAGAGGGAGTTGGGAGAGCCTACAGAGAGAGAATCATTGTATCAAAAATATATGGCTTATTCGTATATAAAATAACGTCTAAATGTACAAAATTTATTATCAATCAAATGCTAAGTCACAAACATACCAATTAGCTACGATGGTGAAGATGGGTTGATTTCAATACTAAGAACCAAAAACCTGAATTTGACAGGTATAAGTACAGAAAAATTGTCATTGACTTATATCTCTCTTCGTGGCTAAGTGGAAAGTTACTGTTAATATAAGTTTTCTGGACCAGTGTTCGATCCCTGGCCGGTCAGAAGCGGTTGTTGTCTTTGTGTGATTTTGCCTGGGGCTATGATCCCGAGGTCGTTCAGAGAATCCAGACACTAATGTATAAAAAATATATGGCTTATTTGAATATGAAAAACATGTCTATATATGCAAAATTTAGCATATATATATATATATATATATATATATATATATATATATATATATATATATATATATATATATATACATATATATATATATATATATATATATATATATATATATATATATATATATATATATATATATGTATATATATATATATATATATATATATATATATATATATATATATATATATATATATATATATATATATATATATATATATATATTGTTCTCTTTTTGTCATTATTAGTCACACTGTATAACATCGTCGACCACTCTGTTCAACATTATCTATTTCTCTTCATTGAATCTTATTCTCTTAGTTACACCCCACCTATATCCCTCTTCACCATAACCATCCACATGGTCTGCTGACTTAGCATATTCTTAGCTTTCTTGATTGGTTTCACCTTCTCACTTCTTATTACATGTGTATAGTATCTCAGACGAGCGTAACCAACCCTATCTTTACATTACATATACCACAGAGTCTTCTTACATCTTTACACTTTCTCCTTTCCAGTAGTAGTATTTCAACCGCCCATTTCATCATCATCTTTGTTCCTTCCAACAATATCTACTCCTTTCTCTTAAGTGGCCAAGTTTCTGCCTCAAGGCAATTTATTTCACAAGAAGGTACAACATTTTCTTAACAATATTACATATTTTGAAAACGAAAATTATTAATTGAAAACCCTGATCGTGTATTTCCGATTTTCTTACATGTCGTATAAAAGGAATAGTCTAATAGAAAGAAAATTAAACCATATATCAATAACGTACTTCAAAATATTATGAACATTGCAATTAAATTTTTCAATAATTTTTAGATAGGCAATTTGCTTAAGTCTGAGGAGTCTTTATCTAGAGAGCTGTGTTCTATGACTTTTTATAAATTTGTGTGTCTGAAATGTAGTTCGGAAACTGTTGATAATTCAACTAAACTACTGCGTACCAGAACCTTTGATCATAAAGGCATTAGCTCGAGAACTTTTCTACCACTAGGTAAGCCTTCTCAATCGTCTATAAGAAAACATTGTCAAGGACTTTGTAACACCAATTTAGGTCATATAGATTTTAGTATTTTATGTAAAGATCGTTTGAGACCGAGCTAAGTTTTCCAGAAACCATTTCATAAAAAACCTAAACCTAATTTATCCTAAATAGCTCTGCTTTAAGCAAAATTGTTATAATTATTATCTATATTTGTACATTAACTTATTGTTGCAAATCATGTCTTTTACCAATAATGTTTAGTATTTTTAGAAATATAAGTTTTTAAATTTACATAACCTGATGATTGACAAATGTCCGAAACGTTGAAATAAAGGAAATTGAATGGAAGATGATATTTCAATTCCTATTATTACTGAAATTTTTAATTTGACTAACTTTTCCTTCATCTGATAATAATAATAATAATAATAATAATAATAATGATAATAATAATAATAATAATAAGAAGAAGAAGAAGAAGAAGAAGAAGAAGAAGAAGAAGAAGAAAAAAGGAAAGGAAGAAGAAGAAGAAGAAGAAGAAGAAGAAGAAGACATATAAGCTTTCCAGCAACAGGAACATCCAATAAGAACTCAAGTAAATGTATTTGAAATGTAACTGCAATAAAAATATCAAAAATTAAATGGTATTAATTCTTAAGGGAATTGAGGGAATTATATGGCAAGAAAAGGTTGTTAAAATATAGTTATACCATCTAACATAGGAATATAAGAATACTAAAAATATCAATATGCCGTTTCATATTGAAATGTGTGAAGATCTAAAATAAGAAGTTTAATGGGTTAAAGAAGGAGAATGGATGAGTAAAGGAGAGCTCTTTATGATATTAATATCAACTTTGAAAACCTCACAGAAGAGAGAGAGAGAGAGAGAGAGAGAGAGAGAGAGAGAGAGAGAGAGAGAGAGAGAGAGAGAGAGAGAGAGAGAGAGAGGAGAGAGAATGAATTGACTAGGTCGTCAAGAAGATGGTGCTATGTAGTACAGGTGACAATTATAGAATGGTAACGTGTCTCGCAGATTATCTTTGGAAAAAGTTGCTTCACTGTCATAACCTTTACATTAGTAAACCCCCCAGGCTGCGTGGTCGATGTTACGTCCAACGCATACATGACAGTTAAAGTCTTTCAAAACTTCCTAAATGAATTCAACATAATCCTCGGAAAATCCCGGTTGGATCTCCGACATCCGGCGACATTCACCAAAGAAGATTAACCTACCCATGTTAGGGATTTTTTTTATCGACCAACAAGAAATAAAAGCATATCGCTCATACGGTATTTAAGTAACAAGTCAGTACCGAGTAAATTCATGTTGGGTAATTAACTTCTCTTTGCATTTACTATCGATTTCTAAATGGCACAAAAGTTACCTTAAAAAAAAAAGAAAAAAAAAAAAAAAAAAAAAAAAAAAAAAAACACTTTTAGGAATCATGAACATGCAGCTGCTAGATTATAAGGTCTATATGTAACCAAAGGTAAACCACATATCCATGGGTTTCTTGCCTCAGGTAGTACAAAAGATAATAGTTTAGAACAGGGGTGGGGTACCCTTTCTTGGATAAAGGCCATCTTGCAATTCTCAATGCTCCTTAAGGCCGCATAGAATTTTGTTGGTTAGGTTTATCCTCCAAGTAATTTATTCGTAATCTAAAGAAAGAGTGACAGGTTTATAAAAATTTGAAGCATTAGAATTTGAAATAATTAAATTAAGTACTTTTTATACAAGTAATCAGTAAATGTGTTATATCTAAAACTAAATTTTAAAATATTTCATTCAAGTTTGGGTAGTTTTCAAACTACCGTAGGTGAATGAATAATGTAGAAGCATGTCATTTTCAAATTACTTTAGTTAAGCTAGTAGGTTTTTTGTATTGACGTCATAAATAAAATCATATTAATCTTTTGGAGAAGATAGCTTATAAATATCAACAATATAACCTTTTAAAATATTTTAAATTGGCAAGTAGGTACTTTTTAAACAATTACATCTCATAAAAATCCAACATCACAGTAAAAAATTGTATCTGTTTATACACACTTAGCTGTTTTCATTGAAAAAAAAATCAATTATATGCTTTCTTAAGATTTTCAGTAAATCCCTAGTTTTTAGCCATCTTAGCTGAAACACCATCAGTACATAACTTATTATAATAAGGAAATAAACTTTAGTCCTCCTTTGTGACGTTGATTATTGAAGTTGTTAAAATGTCTGTTACTCTTGTCCTTTCGTTAAGGCTACCTAAGGGAAGCTGTTTTTCATACAATCAAAACTCATCAGTGAAAGCACAAATAAAATATTTTTATGCCAAAAATCTGGAACCTGTTGACTCATCTAAAACTAACATAGATCACAGTGAGGAGATGGACAAAACAGGAACTCTCTCGTCCGTCATACGTTAAATCACTCACTCAGTGCAACAAGCAGTTTTTCCTTGTCAGCTACAACAGCTGTTGCAGCTGACAAGGAAACTGCTAATTGTATTCAGTTAAGATTCATTGAATTCAAGGAAAAATTGCTTCCATTCTAAAGGAGGTACATCACTGAACACAACTTTCCTATTGTCTGTGTGTACATATTTGTATGTATGTACATACAGTAGAATGATTTCAAACACACAATATTCAGTGTCAACGCAGAAATATACTACACATACTGTACATATATCAAAGGTAGTAGAAGGCCACAGTTGATGGTCCAGAAGGCCATATGCGGCCTTAACGCCGCAGGTTCCCCATCCCTGGACTTTAGATCATTCCCCTCTTGTATAAAAGGGATTTATTTAGTATTTTTAGTCAATGCTAAACGAGAAAGGGAATTTTTTTTTTCGAATATAAAGTGAAACGACGTTATTCGTATTTCAGAATTAATCTCAAGATTTTTCTTTTCAAAGGATCTTAGATATTTTCTTCATTATTCAACACTGGAAAATAAGGATCGAAGTATCTTAATATTTATATATCTGAAATTTTCACCAACATAGCCCATTGTACAAGTGTAATTCCACAGCTTATTCAATGTACTCCTGATGAAGAAGCAGGTAAAATAAACAGTTATTTAAAACATGTTTCGACTTCAGCTATTAAATGGCGAATCGTAAATGCGATTTTCCTGTTATACTTAAAAATAACTGGAGCTCAGTCCTGGCAGATGCTGCCTACGATCATTCGTCGCTATTTTCACGAACATTAACCATACAACCTGAATTTTTTTTCATAAAGGCATATACTTGTGTAAGGTTTGTATAATAATTATCAGTATATGAAATGAGACTTTTATCTAGATATCTATCCATCATCATTTTAACTTCCAACCTTGACTGTTTTAAAAGTTGATCGTCAGGTATATATATATATATATATATATATATATATATATATATATATATATATATATATATATATATATATATATATATATATATATATATATATATATATATATATATATATGTGTGTGTGTGTGTGTGTGTGTGTGTGTGTGTGTATACACAAAAATATTCGAAACCCTCCCTGTTTGAGAATCACATATAACATATACTGTATCTTAAAACACGCATGATTTATTTCAGTTTTTATATATTGTTTGAAAATGAGACAGCTTTTGAAAAAAAAAACAAAGGATTCAAAATCTTCACCATAAACCTGCCTTTATTATTATTATTATTATTATTATTATTATTATTATTATTATTATTATTATTATTATTATTATTATTACAACCTTCGTTGGAAAAGCAGGATGCTATAAGCCCAAGGGCCCGAACAGGGAAAATAGCAAAGTGAGGATAGGATATAAGGAAACAGATGGAATAGAGTCCCCGAGTGTACCCTCGAACAAAAGAAATCTAACCCGAGCCAGTGGAAGACCATGGTACAGAGGCTATTACAATTCTGAAGACTATAGAATAAGGCTTTGATTCTTTGGTGTCTTTCTGGAAGAGCTACTCGCCACAGCTAAAGAGACTCTTCTACCCTTACCAAATAGGGAAAAAAAAACAATGAACAAGTAATTACAGTGCATTAGGTAACAACAGGAATGAAAAAGATTTTTGTTGTTGTCTTGGTATTGTTATGTTTTTGTCAAAAGAAAAGGATATGTGAAGAATAGGACAGACCATTTGGTGTATGTGTAGGCAAAGGAGCTGTAACCAGAGAGGGATCCAGTTTAGTACTATTTGGCTCAACAAAGGACCCATTAACTCTTTAAGCAGTAGGATCCCTTAGGGTGGTGCCTTGGCCATCCTACTACTGTATATATTTCAATATCCGTATATATGTAACGGCTCAAGCATTTTGGAAACAATGGTGTGTGAGCGTTAATTTCTGTTTACCAATAGTCATTAACAAATTGTTTATTTACGTGAGACATGATTAAAGTTAGAGAGAGAAGAATCAGCATTTCTGCTAACACATTAGATTCCCTCCTTTACATTGTTTTCGTATTCTTGTCACGTCCGATTATCCTGTGGTCACGGTACCTGTTTGTCTTGGCATCCATAACGTTAATCACCTCTTCCTTTATGAACAGTCATATTCATTGCCATCGGGTGGGGTTGGGGTTGATTGAAATAATTGGAAACTTCAGCTATAGCAACCAAATCATATACAATTGGAATGAAACCCTCTCCAGCAGTCTAGTCATCCGAAACAGATAAAGATACATCGTTCTTTCTTTGATGCCACTTATGGCTCTGACCAGCATTATAGCTTCGATAGCCACACGAAAGCTACTGTCTTAGACACCATGTCCACACCTTTTAAAACAACATTATAACAAAATATCACTGCCATTACTATGGCTGTCAGCTTCTAACAGATAGTCCTTATCCTGTTTATATTCAGGAAATGGTTCTTCTACATTAATTCAATCAAGAACTACTCGATAAACAATTAGAACTTTTTCATCATCACAACAAACTTCAGATTCATTATCAGTACATTCATTATCTTCACCACCATAGTGTTCATCTAGACACTCTGGTGTGATTTATGTCTAACACCCGCTATAATAACGTCAATATCGGGCAATCATCTGCACTTGTCCTTGTAGATGATATGCTAGTGACTGACAGCCATAGTAATGGCAGTAATATATTGTGACAATGCGATATGTATGAATAAGAACCTAGTAAAGTCGTTTTAAAGAGTGTGGATATGGTAGGCTAAGACAGTGGGTCTCATGTGCCTCTCGAAGCCATAATGCTGGTCGGAGCCTGAAATGTTTCCAAGGAAAGAATGATGTACCTTTATATGTTTCGGATGAATAGACTAATGGAAAAGGTTTCATTCCAATTGAATATGATTTGGTTGCTGTAGCTGGAGTTACCAATAATTTCAGTCAACCCCACTCCCACCCGATGCCAATGAATATGACTGTTCATAGATGAAGAGGTGGTGAATGTTATGAATGCCAAGACAAACATGTACCCTGATCACAGGATAATCGGACGTGACACGAATACGAAAACAATGTGATGGAGGGAACCTGATGTGTTTGCAGAAATACTGGTATTTTTCCCTGTAACTTTACTCATATCTCACGTGAATAAACAATATGTTAATGACAATTGGCAAACAAACGTTAATGTTCACACACCATTGTTTCCAAAATGCTTGAGTCGTTACATATATCCAGATATTATATATATATATATATATATATATATATATATATATATATATATATATATATATATATATATATATATATATATATATATATATATATATATATATATATATATATATATATATATATATATATATATATATATATATATATATATACATATATATATATATATATATATATATATATATATATATATATATATATAATATACTGTATATATATATATATATATATATATATATATATATATATATATATATTTTTTTTTTTTATATATATATGAGGGGGGGGGGGGGGCTCAGGCCATGTCGTCCTGATGGAAGTTCCTAATAGGTAGTTTCCTAGGGTATATTTGACTACAGTGATATTCCCAGAGAATTTTACCTTAGGGTATCCAGAATTCTAACTCCTGGAGCGAATATCCCTAAATAATCTCACAGGGATATCGCATAATATCAGAGGACGTATTTTTGACACGTCACATAGCTATCTTCACCCCCAACAGTATTAACGCTTCGAGGAGTTATAGTGACAAGAATCTGAAACGAGAATGAAAAGAGAGCCGCTCATAAGGCATCTCTCCTATTCCGTTTCCAGTGTGTATATGATGAAAGCGGTAGCGCCCTCTTTATTCCTTTTCGTGTAGCTCTACTACTCGGTGTTTTCCCTTGTGTTCTCTCGTTATTTTGGATTTAATTAAACATTTTGATGACTTCTCCGGCCTCTTTTGCCTCTGGAAAGTTGAGTATTATCTTTACTATGTATAAATGTAAGCTCTTGTCGTTTTGAATTGAATCAAAATTGATATTACCGTAAAAAAGAGCTGTTGCCTACAGGAGACATCCTGGATGCTATCGCTCGCTATTTATGGGTCATTTAGTTAGCTAGAGCGACGTTCCCGGTTTGTTATGCTTTAATAATCTAGCCATTTACCTCCTCTAGGAATGCTTATATTATACCATCAGTTTATAGTTCGGTGATTTAAGTAACCGATCTTGCCCTTCGCGAGGCTTAGTAGCCTAGGCGTCTGGCCCTAGTACTTTCATGCATGATATTTGTTTTTCCGAGTGTTATATTATTGAAGCTATAGGCAAATATTTTATACATGTAAGATATTGTTGAATGTTCTTTCCAAGATTTTATACGAGAGAGTTTAGGTGACTTAGGTTATCGATTCTCATCGCACCTAGGTTAGTAACCTAGGTACAGTAGTATACTTTCGCACATCCCCGATTGTTCTTTTCTCCTCCGGAGGCTTTGTTCAATCCCTCTCTCCCTCTGTAAGCCTTTGGCTTAATCCTAGTGGTTCTATCTGTATAATAATTCAGGTATAACTATTCTATGATATGTGTCCTGACCTGATAACCAGAGTGACTGGTTTTTTGGGTTATGGCAGAACATCAGAGTATCTAGTCTGTGGTCTGCATCTTCCTAGCATAGAGAATGAGTCTCCTTTGCTAGGTTAGGGGCGGAAACAGGAAGCGTTGCTTCCCTAGTCCACGTCGGAAGGATTCTGTAAGAGCTGATTCCTCCCTCTAGTGGCCTAGCAGACTGTCCTGTGTTGTTTTTCTCGGGCTGGAGAATGAGTTTTCTCTGTTGCCCAGCGAAATAACTTCACCAAACTTTGTTCTGGCTGGGAGGAGGATAGCAAGTATTGCCAGTCTTCCTCCCTAATAGACAACTCTAATTTAAGATGAGCTTCCCTAACTGCTGAGTGTGTCTCTTGCTAGAACGAAGTTTATAGGACCCTTATCCCTTCCCCACCTCTCTTTCTTTTATTATCTTTTGGCCACAGTCCTACTTCCATACCTAGTGTAGGTTAGGATGGATGACCGGCTCAGCTCTTTGCCGGCTGGCAATTACGTGTCGGCCAGCAGAAACCCTTTGTTCTTTGCAGAGTGAACACCAGACCTCCCTTGGTCTCCCTTCCATGTCTGCCGGTAGAGCCCGGCAGGCTATGGATTCTTTGGAAGCCTGAATGCTACATTCTCCCCTTCCATAAGTTCACTCTTTCCGGATGGAAGGTCGTATGGCAATGCCGCCTTATAACCTTACATCCATACATTTTCTCTGACTATTGTGTTGTACCCCTAACCCGGCTGCCGGCTTAACAGCCAACAGCTGGGCAGGTGGAGGTTCTCTGGTTCTTAGCTACTGCCGGCGGGCATGGGTATTACTACCTTTGCCTGCCGGCAGTGGAAACACATCCCGAATCTGGTGGCCACTACGATTAGCGGACGGCAGCCGGGTATTAGTGTTTTCAGCTGTCGACCGGCAATAACTGCCGGCCGGCACAAATTTGAGAATCAGTGGGCTACTGCCTATTAGTTAAAGGTAGTATATCTTTGAACTATATAGGGGTAGATGCCGGCCGGCACGTACTGGCGCGTGCTGGCCAGCACAACAGCATACGATGTACAGTAGTTACTATATTTGTAGTGTAGAACACACTGCATTAGTATAACTACAGTACAGAGTTTGTGATAACACTAAAGTTCTTCAACATACTTAATGTTATCTTGTACAGCCTTTTGTTGAGGCCGTACAATATATAGAAAGTTAGTTCTCTCTGTATTCTTTCTATCCCGTATATTAAAACTTTATTTCAAGGGGTGAACTACCCCTTAAATTTCCGTTTAGGAAATTACATAAGGTATTCTAGAATAGAATTAACCTTAGTTTTATTATCTTGGGAGGTTACAGCAATTGACTGGACAGGAAATACTAGTATGTGTCTTTCCTTTCTTTTATAGCTTTTCTATATAAGCTAAATGTTTCAATATAAGTGAAAAGCCTTCACTTGATACTCATGGATTTTTCTTCTCTTTACAGGAGGACCATCCGAAGTGCGGGAGTGTGTTCTGTAATGTCCGCAGTAAGAACTTCTGTGGACACCAACTTTGCAGGAGGCACGCAACATGCGCAGCCTCCAGAGGTGATCTCCGGCATTGGGACTCTCAGGTTTGTACTGTATATTCTACCCTGATTACCGAGGCTTTTGACAATCCTAAGTTGACGGAGTCAAGGGATGCTGCCAGGGAAAAGTTACGAACCTGGGTGAGGGGTTCTCAGAAAAACACCCTCAGGCCCCTACCTTCCAAATGAGAAGATGAGGGCATACCTTTTCCCTAAAGCATCAGCTGATGCAGTCATTCCTCAGCCTCAGGTGGAGATACCATCTGTCCAGAATCCGGTAGATTCTGAAGTCTCGGCCGCCCTTCAAGACATCCAATTGGACGATAGGCTGTCGGAGGTGTCGGATTCTACAGAGAGAGACCTTCTAGGAGAAGGTCAGGAGGAGGAGCTGTTCCAGGCTTCTCAAATAGAAGAAGAAGAAATTGACGAGGTGTCGGTTACATCGGTTCCGGACCCAGAACCTGTTCCCTCTACATCGTCTGCTATCCCAGATGAACTGGGAAGGACTCTTTCTTCTATTGTTGAGATGATCCAACAAATTCAAAGAAAGAATGATGAGAAGGAAGCTGCAATGAAACTGGAGATACGTAGACTTGCAGCATCACGTAGGCCCCAGAAGCGACTCAACGTGAAGGATCTTCCTTTGTGCTCGGACACCAATCCTTGGAGGTATGCCGAACACATGCCAATGACAACCGGGAAGATCGTGATATCAGAAAAGTTGGGAGCAATTCCCCTGGAAAACGTGGAATTTTGGCCCAAAAAGGATTCTTATCCGGACTGCTATGTCCGTCTTAGGAAGGAGCCAGCCTCAAAGGAGGAGACGGAGCCAAATGAGGTCATAGTTCTTGACCATAGTAAAGCACAGGCATTACTAGTGGGCTCCATGAAAGAGAGGGGCTTCACGAACTCAAAGGTGCCAGCCTTGAGTAAGAAGCTTCCCTCCTTTGTGGCCTCTCCAACCAAAGCCTTTCCCTTCATGGAAAAGGGATATAAGGCAGCCTTAAAGGCGGTGGAGGCAGGGAACCATGCCCCTCCTTAGAGGAGTGCAAGCTGTTATCTCTGACCTTGCCCTTAGACCAAGAAGACTGGAAGGACGTCCACCTTACTTTCTCAGTCGGGAAGCTGGAAGCCGATATTGCTGAACGTTAGTTTGGTGAGGAACTTCCAAAACTGTCGGAAGTTCTCTTGCGCAGAGAGCAAGAGACGAAGGAAAGACTTGCGGCATCAATGTCGTTGCAAACGACATTAGAAACGATGGCAATGGACCACAAGAACCAGGACATGTTCATGGTTGTGGCCAAAACCCATCTGGCTACAGTTACGAAGGATCTCTATAGCTATATTAAAGCTAGGAGAACCTGTAGAGAGTTCATGTTCGGCTCGGCTGCGGTGAGGCATGAACCGAGGAGACTCATAGCCTCTCGTATCTGGGGTAAAGACCTCTTTCCCAATGAAGTGGTTAAAGAGGTAGTAGACAAGGCCGCCACAGAGAATAGGAACCTTCTCAAAAAGTGGGGCTTAGATTTTAAGAGAGAGTCTTCTCCAGATGAGGGTCCCCAACTCAAGAAGAAGACAAAAAGGCCTAGGCCATCCTCTCGGCCGGCTAAACCCTACCAACAGTAACAACAACAACTTCCTGTGACCGCGGTGCCTCAGATAGTGGCACAACCTCCAACCACGTACCAGCTGGTTCCTCAACAAGTGGCGACACAGTCGCCAGTTTTTAACCCAGCCTTCGAAAGGCAGACTTCTTCCTTTCGTGCGAAAGCTAGAGGAACAGCTAGAGGTTCTTCTAGACGCCCTTCTAGATGAAGGGGATCCAGGGGAGGACGCAGTCAAGGAGGCAAGGCCTCAGGTCCACAACAGCAGAAGTGAGATACTTCCAGTAGGAGGGAGACTACAGCTATTTAGGGATCGCTGGACCTTCGATCCCTGGGCCCACAGCCTCATAAAGAATGGACTAGGTTGGAGCTGGAGAAGTCCTCCACCTCAATTTCCTCAATACTTCCAACACTCAACCCCCGTTCTGGAAGAATATGTCCGAGAGCTCTTAGACAAAAGAGTAATCCAGAAAGTTAAGTCCATCAAATTCCAAGGAAGCCTGTTTTTTGTTCCAAAGAAGGACTCAGAAAAACTCTGAGTCATATGAGGGCATATGCGGTTTCTATAGACTTGTCTGATGCTTATTGGCACGTTCCAATTAATCGTCACCTTTCCTCCTACCTAAGTTTCAAGTTACATTGATAACTTTACGCCTTCAGAACCCTGCCTTTCGTGCTAAACATAGCCCAAAGGATTTTCACGAAACTCGCGAACGCAGCCATCCATCAATTACGCCTAAAGGGGGTCCAAGTAGTAGCCTACTTGGACGACTGGCTGGTGTGGGCAGCATCCAGGACAGAATGCATGCAAGCTTCTAACATAGTGATCCAGTTCCTAGAACATCTAGGATTAGAGATCAACATCAAAAAGTCTCGACCTTCTCCAACTCAAAAATTTCAGTGGTTGGGAATCCAATGGAATTTGGAGTCACATCGATTTTCCATTCCTGGGAAGAAGAGGGAAGAAATAGCAGGATCTGTCAAGAGACTATTGAAATCCAAACGGACATCAAGACGTGAACAGGAGAGAGTGCTGGGCTCTCTACAGTTTGCCTCGATAACAGACCCAATGCTAAGAGCACAGCTAAAGAATGCAACAGGAGTCTCGAGAAAATACGCATCAAACGCGCGAAGAGATCTAATAAGACCTCTACCGACTCGACTGCGAACGCTTCTCAAGCCGTGGTCCAATGCCAAGCAGTTGAAGAGATCAATACTTCTTCAAACTCCTCCCCCGTCAGTAACTATCCACACAGACGCCTCAAAGGAAGGCTGGGGAGGTCACTCTCATCAGAAGAGAGACCAAGGAGCTTGGTCCAATCTTTTCAAGTCATTTCACATCAACCTTCTAGAAGCGATGGCAGTTCTTTTGACACTAAAGAAAGTATCGCCTCGCCACTCGACCCACATAAGACTGGTTCTAGACAGCAAGGGGGTAGTGAGATGCCTGAATCGACAAGGGTCGAGGTCACCTCAAATCAACCAAGTGATGTTTGCCATATTCCGTTTGGCGGAATGGAAGAAATGGCACCTGTCAGCAATTCACATTCAAGGGTTCCGCAATGTGACAGCGGATGCTCTATCCAGGATTACACCTATAGAGTCAGAATGGTCCCTTGACGCAGGATCGTTCTCCTTCATCTCAAGCCAAGTCCCGGAGCTGCAGATAGACCTCTTTGCGACGAAAGACAACAAGAAAATAGATTGTTACGTGTCCCCATAGAGGATCCGCTAGCGGAGGCAGTGGACGCTATGTCCCTAGACTGGAACAAATGGTCCAATATTTATCAGTTCCTCCGCACAACCTCCTTTTGAAGGTTCTCGATAAGCTGAGATCCTTCAAAGGGAAAGCAGCAATAGTGGCCCACAAGTGGCCAAATAGCGTGTGGTTCCCTCTGGCATTGGAACTACGACTAAAATTCGTACCGCTACCGGATCCATCCCTGTCTCAGCTAGTACAGAAGTCGACTGTCTTCGCTCCATCACAGAAAACACGGAACCTACATCTCATGATTTTCTCTCCTTAGCGATGAGAAAAAAATTCGGTGTTAAAAGTCAGTTTAGACTTTTGGAGGAAACCAGAAGACATTATGAGGCTTCAGGGAAGAAATAGCTCTCCTTTGTCAAGGCGAAGAAACCAAAAGAAATCCCGACAGATTCCTATTTATCATTCTTCATTCACCTTCATGTGCAAGGTTTAGCAGCCAACACAATTCTATTGTTCAAGCCTGCCTTGACAAGTCAGATACCATATGCCTTACAGGTCGACCTTTCTAACGACGTTCTTAATGAACTACAAAGGCCCATGCTGGGCTTAGCCCTTCAGCGCCTCCAAAGACCCTTTGCATGGTCATCATATATGATTCTTCATTGTGTATAAATTATGAACAATAAGGAATGCGCTTAAAAGGTTTTGAATTTAAGTAATACTTCTGTTTGTACTCGCTTTGGGGGCCAGAGTTAGTGAAATAGTGGCTCTCTCTAGAGAGGAAGACCACGTCCAGTTCTTGGAGGGAGAACTGAATCTATTTCCAGACCCAACGTTTCTTGCCAGGAACAAGCTACCCACCAACAGGTGGGGTCCCTAGAGAATCTGCCCTCTGAAGGAAGATGCATCTCTATGTCCTGTGGAGTGCCTAAAGGTCTATCTTCATAGAACTTCAGACTTTATGGGAGAACAGCTGTTCAGAAGAGAAAACCTGGGTTCAAAGTTATCTATAACTAAGGGCGAAAATCACCTATGTTATTCGCAGAACGGATCCAGACAGTACACCCGTTAGTCATAATCCGAGGAAAGTTGCCTCCTCCATAAAATTTCTTTAATTATATGGACTTTGAACATCCTTGTTTGTACACCGGATGGTAGTCATCCAAGGTGTTCTTTATGCACTATGCGAAGCAAGTGGAGCAACTTAAGAGGTCTGTGGTAGCAGCAGGTAGAATTCTTTAACATTCTGTTTTAAATCTGCGAGGAACAGTGTAATTAATTTGGGACGATTAATTAAGAGGGTGCGTGTCTAGTCACTGTATGTTACTACACACTGTGCGATAGGCCACGTAAGTGTCCTTACGAACTGTTCCATTGACGTCGGGGAACTATAGCATAATATGGACACTTGTGCCAAGCGTTTTTTACGCTAGTGTAAATTAACAGTATACAGACTATATCATTATTATTAATAATTCAATTGAAGTGGCAAATCTGTTTCCTAGTAGACGAAACAATATTTTCTGTTGATTTTTTTTCTTTATGTTTTAATGCATATCCTCCACATTTTATAAATTTTATAAATGTTGATCTGATATGTACATTTATTAAATTTTAATAAACTAGTTCAAAGTGAACCCTGTGTCTTATTCGCCCACACTCATTTTATTAGAAATGTACTGAGCATTAAGATTAAAACATGGATATTTTTATCATGGTATGTCTTTTAAGACTGTTCCCTGATTCAAGCAAAAGTCCACTCACTTTAACCCTTCCTTGGAAGGGTTGACGTGGTACCCTAACGGGATAGTGGCGAAGAGGCAAAATTTGTTCCAATGCGGATACAACCATTATCCAATAGTTAATATGAGTAGTCATATTGGGGAAGGTGTCACAAATTCATACTGACATTGGTGACTCTTATACAAACTTTGCTTTATAATGTATAGGGCGAGACCACTATACAAGCTTGTCATTTTGTCATCCGTAGTTATTATGTACTCCTCGAGACTTATTCCAGAGTCTAGTACGACTCTTCCCTGTAGGGGGTAGGAAGCACTAACATAGTTCATGCTTAGATGAAATGATGTATGACGGTAACATCATAGGTCTCTAGGTCTAGACGGACCAAGAAAATACTTTCTTGAGAGTACGGCACCGATTGAGAATCCACAGATACATTAATGCTCTGGTAAACTTCCATCAGAACGACATGGCCTGAGCCCAAAAAACGGAAAATCTATTTTTGGGTGAGGTAGCCATGTCGTCCTGATAGACCCACTCTTTCTTTTATTGTAAAAGGGCTTATTGACCCCTCCCTATAATACAGTATCTGTAGCACCTCGTATATCGCTACAAGGAATAAAGAGGGTGCTACCGCCTTCATCAGATACACACTGGGAATGGAATAGGTGAGATGCCTTATGAGCGGCTCTCTTTTCATTCTCGTTTCAGATTCTTGTCACTATAACCCCTCGAAGCGTTAATACTGTTGGGGGTGAAGATAGCTATGTGACGTTTCAAGAATACGTCCTCTGATATTATGCGATATCCCTGTGAGATTATTTAGGGATACTCGCTCCAGGAGTTAGAATTCTGGATACCTTAAGGTAAAATTCTCTGGGAATATCACTGTAGTCAAATATACCCTTTCCTGCCGCCAACCCTCCCCATTTACCAGGGCTTGGGACCGGCACCATGTTGGGGCGGGCTTGCCCGCCTCAATGGCTGGGTTATACACTTACTAACATCAAAATAGCTAAAAAAAAAGGTCACTTTTGTTGTTACCTAATACAAAGTAAGAACTTTCTATGTGGCTTCTTTCCATTTGGTAAGGGTAGAAGAGTCTCTCTACCTATGGTAAGCAGCTCTTTCAGGAGGACAATAAAGAATCAAAGCCTTATTCCTTAGTCTTGGGAATTGTCATAGCCTCTGTACCATAGTCTTTCACTTGCTTGGGCTGGATCTCTTACTTGAGGACACACTCGGGTACTCATTCCATCCGTTTCGTTATATCTTTTCCTTACTGGGCTATTTTCCCTGTTGGACCCCTAGGGCTTTTAGCATCCTGCTTTTCTAGCTAGGGTTATAATAATAATAATAATAATAATAATAATAATAATAATAATAATAATAATAATAAAGGCAGGTTTAAGGTTAAGATAGGTTATGGAAATTTCAAAATATTATGAATCCTTTGTTTGTTAAAAGGCTGTCTCATTTACAAGCATTATATAAAAACTAAGATAAATTATATGTGTTTTAAGATACAGTATAGGTTATTTATGATTATCAAACAGGGAGGGTTTCGAATATTGTTGTGTATACAGGTACAAACACACACTCACACACACACACACACACACAACACACACACACACACACACACACACACACACATATATATATATATATATATATATATATATATATATATATATATATATATATATATATATATATATATATATATATATATATATATATATACCTGACGATCAACTTTTAAAACATTCAGGGTTAGCAGTTAGAATGATGATGAATAGATATCTAGATAAAGGTCTCATTTCATATACTGATAATCATTATACAAACCTTACAGTAAGTACCTGCCTTTATGAAAACAATTCAGGTTTTGTGAGTAATTTTTGTGAAAATAGAATTAGGGACTAAAGATCGCAGGCAGCATCTGCCTGGACAAACTGAGCTCCAGTTATCTTTAAGAATAACAGGAAAATAGCATTTACGATTCTCCATTTAATAACTGAAGTCGAAACATGTCTGAAATAACTTTTTATTTTACCTGCTTCTTCATCAGGAGTACATTGAATAAACAATGGAATTACACTTGTACAATGGGCTATGTTGGTGAAAATTTCAGATATACAAATATTAAGATACTTCGATCCTTATTTTCCAGTGTTGAATAATGAAGAAAATATATAAGATCCTTTGAAAAGAAAAGACTTGAGATTAATTCTGAAATATGAATAACGTCATTTCACTTTATATTCGAGAAAAATTCCCTTTCTCGTTTAGCATTGACTAAAAATACTAAATAAATCCCTTTTATACAAGAGGGGAATTTTCTTTTGTACTATCTGAGGCAAGAAACCCATGGAAATGTGGTTCACCTTTGGTTACATATAGACTCTATAAACTAGTAACTGCATGAAAATGATTCCTAAAAAGTTTTTTTTTTTTTTTTTTTTTTTTTCTTTTTTTTTTTAAGCAATCATAGAATACAGCTCGCTAGATGAAGACTCCTCAGACATAAGCAAATTGCCTATCGTAAAATTATTGAAAAAGATAATTCAATTTCTTATATTTTTCTGAAGTACTTTTTTGATATATGCTTTATTTTTTTCTATAATATTATTCGATATGTAAGAAAATAGGAAATATACGATCAGGGGATTTATTTCATAATTATTTCAATGATTCCTATCTATTTCTGCTATTTTAACCAACACTCCTAGCTCTCATTCATTAGGATTTGCCTCTTCATGCCACATTCCACAAAATTAACTTTTAAGTATTCTGTGAGTCACTTTATTTCTGGCCAATATCATCTCAGCAGTTATTTCATCGTATTCAGGGGCTTTCCATCTTTAGAGATTTTTTTAATAATAGCTTCGACTTCAAACATACTGAATTTATTCATCGGCAAATCGAGGTCTTATTCAGCTTCAGGTATATCACTCAAATTATTCCCTTCATATCTCATATTCATGACCTCACAAAAGTGTTCAATCCAATGTTGTCTTTTTTCATCTTCTCTTGTTATACCAGATCCATCTCTCTTTATGATGGGTTCATGCTTCTTCTTCTTTGCCTAAGTAGAGATTTCGTTAATAATTCTCTGAGAAATTCTTACACCATAGTCACTCCCTGAATTCATAGCTTTTTTCAGCGTCATCTGCTTTTCTGTCTGAATATTCTATCCAGTCATTCTTGCCTTTTATTTTGACCTCACTATCAATACTGGAATACTTAGCATGGTCTACCTTGTAATTTTCATCACTTCCGCAATAACTTTCAATAATTAATTTCTTCCTTTGTCTCCTTTTAATAGTATCCCAAGTATCATCTGATATCCATGGTATTCTCCTTGTAACTCCATGTCCCAAGACTTCACTAACAACTTACTGATATATGTTCATGATAACACACTATTCGATTCCTACATTCAATTGCAAAGGTTTCTCTCTGTTCATCTTCTAGAAATTAGTTGTATCAAACCTAGGTATTCTATGTAGCTTTCTGTTGGGTGCTTTCAGTTTTAATTTCAGTGTGGCATTGATGAGCTGGTGCTCATTACCATTATCTTCACTTATATAGCTTCTTACCTTTCTCAGAGTCATCTTTCTCTCTTTATTAATGGCCATGTGATCTATTTGATTTTCGTATTTACCCCACGGTGAAGTTCATTTATGTTTATAGATGTCCTTGTGCTGGAAAAGAATACCTCATGTAACAAGATTGTACGTTGAACAAAAACTTAGAAAATGTGCTCCATTTTCATTTGCAACCTCACCAAGACCCTCAACACTCAATCCTTGACAACTCCTTCGTCGGTTTCCTCTCAATCCTTCCATTTTCCTGCCAACATTTTCTTTGGTCCTTTGCTGAAAGGTCCTACAACCTGGATGTTTGTACTCTTCCAACCAATCCTTGTCTTCGTTTGTCCTTGACTCATTGTCTTCATGCTTTCTAGGGAAAATTCTCTTGACGTAATCTCCTTCCATTTCCTCACGGTCTTTCCCTTTTTCTGCTAACCTTTTCTTCGGTCCTTTCCTGAAGTGTTCCCATACTTCCATCGGGCATAAGGGAGCTTCATTGATGCACTCGTTGGACTTTTCAGCCATTTGACATAAATGACAAGCTCGGTGAAACTGGCTCACGTCCTTATGCATGCCAGGCCAGAAAAAGTGTTTCATTATCTTCTCCATCGTCTTCCATATCCCCATATCTCCTGTCTCGTGTGCTATTATGATCACCTGTCTTTTTAACGGTGCAGGAATTAATATCTACAGATATATGCCCCATTTGGCATTCTTAGGGATATCAGCGGGTCTATAATTCCTCATAAGCATCCCATCCTCAAGATATTAACTGGTCAGACACTGCTGTGCCTCCCTCTCGTCTACCATACGGTACAATAACTCTGTTAATGTTGCATCCTTCAGTTGCAATCCTATCAGCCTCTTCTTACTCACTTCCACTTCTAATGTTGAATTATCTATTTATTCCAAGTCGATTTCTTCTTTGTCCTATTGTCTGCTCATCTGTTGCTCCTCTTCCCTCGGGCCTACTCTTGATTTCTCTTCTTGTGTACTATCAAGGGAATCCTCTTCTTCTTCAAAAAAAATCCTGCAAATTCATTGCTCTTTCGATTTCTTTTTCGTCTTTGTTGTCTTGTCCACTCATCTGTCGCTCCTCTCTTCACGGGACTAATCTTGTGTTCTCTTTTTGCATACCATTAATGGAATCCTCTTCTTTGGAAAACAAATTCTGCATGTTCATTGCTCCTTCATTTTCTTTTTCTTCTTTGTCCTCTTATGCACTCGTCTGTCATTCCTCTTAACTCGGTGTTACTCGGGAATTCTCCAATTGCATACCATCAAGGGAATTCTCTTCTTCAGAAAACAAATCCTCCAAGTTCATCGCTCCTTCGATTTCTTCTTCTTCCTCAGCAGCCACTTTCTTCTTCATACTCCTAATTGTAACACAACTAGGAAAGAGAGACGGGAAGTCCTTCTCGAGTTCAGTCGTAGAACTATACTTCAATGGTTTCTCCATTACAATGGGACAAGGCACAAATGGCGCTCCACCAACCTCATTACCCAGTTGGACGTCTACTCCTTCGACAGACATTGAATCCTTTACAGGAAAATCAAAATTACATGTCACCAACTCGCATGTCAGTTTCAAGCGGCAAAAAGGGGTGACCTCCTCACCTCCTATGACCTTCAAAATAACCGAGTCCCTTGTGAAAGACTGTTTCACCGACAGTTGTACTCCTTGTACAACAAAATGGTTACAACCAATGTCGTGCAATATCCTGACTGGGGTTTGCTCATTCCCATCTATTGCTGCTAACACACCTTCATAAATATTTGGTGTAAAGGCATCCACAATGTTTGGGTTTGTCCTGTTCGTCGTGTAAACGTTAGCTGGTTTATTATCCTTTTCCGATTGCTACTTCGTCTTAACATTCTGTGAAATCGAATTATCTTCAATCACTTGGGCGACTGCTTTCAGTTGGTTTGACCAACATTCCTTACAGATATGGCCTCTCTTGCCACACTTAAAACAGACAATATCAACTTTCTGCACGTCTTTCACGATACTTGAAGGAGGACGATTTGACGTTTGTTTCTGTGGTATTGTCCCATTCTGCTTAGGGACAGTAACAGAGCTACTTCCTTTGTAATTGTTGAATTGGCTCACGTAGTTATTACTGAACTGGTTTCTAGGGCTTGGTGAATACTTAACACTTGGTCGGTACGACGGTTGAGACTTCCTGCCCGAGGGGGTTTACAACTGATAAAATGATCTTCATTCAGCGAAGCGGTGTCATCAAGTTTCTTTATATCTCTCTCTCTCTCTCAAGCAAGTTCGAATGTGTTCAGGAATTCCTCGTAGATACTGCTCTATTATCATCAGTTCTTCCAAATTAGCCTCTGTCCATCTCTTAAAACATTGCCGTGTCTTATAAGCTTAATCCAGAAAAGTAATTTTTTTTGTCCTTCCTCAAACTTCGGAATCGTTCATTGTAATATTTATGGGTCATCGGATACATATTGTCACTTCTTAATACTCCATCTCCTGGTCCTGAAATAAGGATATGTTAGCACTGTGCCCCCTCCCAAAGAGCACACTGCAATAACACAGACCATTTATCTTCAAGCCTTCTCATTGTCGCTGCGATCATTTTAAAATGATCGAAGAACTCATCTGGAGACTCTTCTGTGAACTTTGGAATTAACCTCTGGGCTTCTGAAACATTAAACATGGGTTAGTGCCTAATAGGAGTAGCCTCTGTCTGCGCTGTCAGCTGGGCACGGGTTTGCAACAGCTCTAACTCCCACTCATACCTCGCTTTTTCCATCTCTTTTTCTTCTCGCCTTCTCTCTTTTTCTTCTTGTCTTGCAATTTTGCCGGCTTCCATTAACCTTGCATGTCTTGCAATCTCTCAGGCTTCTTTTTCTTGCTTTGCTTCTAATTCTTACGCACGTTGTCTTTCTTCTTTCTCATCTTCTTTTCGTTTTGCTTCCATTTCCTTGTCTCTTTCTTCCCGTCGTGCTTCTATTTCCCTTGCACGCCGTGCTTCTTCTCTCTCTTCCGTCATCATCTTCAACTTGATCAAAATCTCCTCTGGTGCAATTTGTCTAATCTCAGCCTCAACATCCCTATCTGCTTTCACGCCTTCAGTTTGTGGGTCAACCGGTAATTGCTACGTTGAAAATTCTTCCTCAGCTGCCTCCAACAGTTTACGAGCTTCCACAATATTCTCTTCCAACAACTTTCCTGAATTTATCAACGCTTCTAAGGCTAGACACTTAATATGGGCTTTAATCATCCCACTCCTTGTATGGCAGCCAAGTGCCATTAAGAGCCACTGAGCTTTAGTTACCTTTGCTTTTGGATTTTAATCTGTGCCATCTGGTAATTTAAAAATATTAAATTCTTATCCAAAAATATAACAAAACAATGCACAAAATCCTATCAACACTGACTTTGTTCAAAACTTCAATGAAACCACAGCCCTGTTATTACATATATGTAAAACAGACTCGCTCGATACCAAGAGTCTGGGCACCAAAAAT
>NC_090744.1:33729710-33737210 GCF_036898095.1 Palaemon carinicauda
TTGTCGTCCTGATGGAAGGTTGCTATAGCAGCTTCCAAGGGATATATGAACTACAGTAATATTCCTAGAGACTATACCTTCAGGTCTCAAGAATCTTAATTCCTTGTGCTAATATCTTTAACATTCTCTTAAGGATATCGCATAAATCAGGGGACGTATACCTTGATACGACACATAGCAATATTCACCCCGAATAGCGTTTTCACTTCGAGGGGGAAGAGTTGCAATTTTGGAAGAGGAGCAGTTATCAAGGTTACCCTATTCCCCATACTACTATTGAGTATCAACATGGCGCCATATCCAAGATGACGGGACATTCCTTGTAGCATTGAGCATGGTGCTACAGATATAGTAGATCCGGGAGGGATTTTGCGAAGGCCTTTTCTATAGAAAAGGAGGGTGGGTCCCTCAGGATGACAAGGCTATCTCACCCAAAAATAGATTTCTCGCTTAGCTCAAAATTCGTTTTTTTGGGCCCAAGCCATGTTGTCCTGATGGAAGTTTACCAGAAAATTACTAGAAAGTACTGTATCTGTGGATTTTCATCAGTGCCTTAACCTTGGGATAATTTTTCTATCGTCCTTTGGACCATTGACACAAATGGCGCTACCGTTATCCGTCATTATCACTAATCATAGACATTGTTAGTGCTTCCGGCCCCCTATAGGGAATAGTCATACTAGACGGTAGAAAAAAGGAGCCTCAAGGTTAGCATATATTGTATGAACAATCATAAGCATCCACCAGGTATACAATTTGTCTCACAGTTTGTATATATTGTTGGAACAATATCAGTGTCAACTATATCCATTGTTTGTAAGCATACAATGATATGAGGTTTACTTAAATGAGTAAGTCAAAGAACTCTGGCTTCTTCAATGTGCAAATTGCCGGGCGAAAGAGGATGCAATTACATTCTAATAGACATTTATTTCTAATAAATGACAAAATGGAAAAACGAGAGAAACGAATGTAACATGTTAAAGGAATTATACGTGCAACATATACAGAAATTATTTTTCCTTTCTTGAAAGTGAAGGAATGATGAGTGCCACTCTAAGACTGAAAATTTTAATAAATCTTTCCTTTATAATTTCTGTAGATGTTGTATCCTATCAACACTGTGTACTATGTACACACGGCACAAGTGTTATCTATATAATTCCACACCTGAGATTTTGAATAGACTTAGTGTCACCATGGTAACACTCACTTGAAAGGTATCACATCGGAAGTGTCGACACCTTTTCCCTTTAATTGATAGTCCCAATCAATTAACTGTTCACCGCAGTACTTAGACAACAGGTTTTAATACACTACCTGCTGCTACCACTTAGTGCTTCAGTTCATGGACCTGCTTAGCATAGTGTTTTTAGAACACTCTGGATGATTTCCATCTAGTATATGAGCGAAGACGCTCAAAGTCCATTTACTGGAAAAAGTTCAGTGATGAAGCAATTTTCCTCGGATCATGACATGCGGGTGTACTGTCAGGATCTGCTGTGCGAATAAAGTAGGTGAGCTTCGCCCTCAGTTGTTTTAGGGATAAGTTTGATCCAGAGGTTTCTCCTTTGAAGAGCTGTCCTCCCCTGAATAGTGAAGATCTACAAAGATAGACCTTTAGACACTCTACTGGATATAGAGAGACATCTTCCTTCATAGGGCAGATTCTTCAGGGACCCCATCTTTTAGCGGGTAGCTTGTTCTTAGCGAGAAAAGTTGGATCAGGATAGAGGTTCAGTTCTCCCACTTCTGTGAACTGAATGTGGCCCTCATTTCTTGATAGGGCTACTATTTCACTAACTCTAGCCCCTGAGGCTATAGCAAACAGAAAAATAACCTTCTGTGTTCGATCCTTGAGGGAACAATCTTCATTGTTCACAGATGAGGCATAATGTAGGACCTTGTCCAAAGACCATGAGATGGGCTTCGGAGGTGCTGCAGGCCTAAGCCTAGCGCATGCCTTCGGAATCTTATTAAAGATTTCATTCACCAGATCCACTTGAAAGGCATATAGAAGAGGTCTAGTCAAGGCTGACATGCACGTAGTTATTGTGTTACCTGCCAGACCTTGATTATGAAGGTGGATAAAGAAGGACAGACAGAAGTTCATAGAAATTTCTGTCGGTCCTTTTGCCTTTACAAAAGCAACCCACTTTATCCAAGATGACTCATATTGTCTTCTAGTTGACTTAGACTTGTATTCTTCTAAGAATTCTATATTGCCTTCTGAGATTCCAAATCTTTTCTTAACCGCTAGGGCGAGAAAATCATGAAATGAAGGGTTTGAGCTCTCTGTGATGAATCAAAGTCAATTAACTTCTGAACCCTCTGAGATAGTGCTGGGTTCAGTACAAGGGCCAGCCTCAGCCTCAGTTCCTTCACTAGAGGGAACCAGTTGCTCTTGGGCTATTTGGAAGCCACCAGAGCTGCCCTTTCCTGGAAGAAAATCAGCATGTTGAGGACCTTCAACAGGAGATTGGATGGAAGGAACAGGAATTTCCGAGTCCATCTATTCCATACTAGAGACGTGATGTCCGTTATCTCGTCTACTAGAGGATCCTCGTATGGGGCTACATATCAAGGTAGTTTCTTGATGACGCTCATCCCGAAGAGGTAGATCTGCAGCTCAGGGACTTGTTCCCATTTGAGAGAGAATGTGTCTGCGTCTGTGGACCATTCTGACTCTATAGGCTTGAGCCAGAATAGAGCATCCGCTGTCACATTGCGGATCGTTTGTATATGAACTGCTGATAGGCGCCATCCCTTTAGGTAAAGGATGGCTAACATCACCTAGACTATAAGGAACAATCTTGAGCCTTGTCGGTTCAGACGTCTCATTATCGCTTTGATGTCCGAGATCAGCCTGGGGAGGCCTGCTCTGCGGTCCTCAATAGGCTTTTGGCCTTCGACCATGGGTTGGGGAGCGATCAAGGTAAGACCGATATCGGTCATTTTAGATCTTTTCGAGCGTTTGATGTGTATATTCTCCAGACTCTTAGCGCATCTTTCAGCTGTGCTCTTAGCACTGGGTCTCTCACTATTGCGAACTGGAGAGAGTTCGGAACTCTTTCCTGTTAGCGTCTTGAAATCCTGAATGATTACCGTAGTCTCTTGGGCCGACCCTGCGATCTCCTTCTATATCCCTAAGGGAAAGGAGAGCCAGTGTGACCTCAGGTTCTGATGGTTTTTTAGCCATTGAAACCTTGGAGCTGGAGAGAATCGAGACTTCTTGTAGCTGATTTTGCATCCCCAATGTTCCAGGAACTGGATTACTTCTTTGGATACTCACAGACCAGCTGCTTCGGGTGCTGCCCGCACCAGCCTTTCGTCCAGGTACTTTGTTACCTGAACCGTTTCTAAGCATGGTTATTACATGATTGCGTCCGCCAATTTCGTGAAGATATTTAGGACTGTGTTTAGTCCGACGAGTATGGCTCTTAGGACATTCTCTATCTTCTGTAACTTGAATCCTAGGTAGGAGGAGAGGGAACGACTGACTAGATGCTGCCAATCGGCACCTGTCAGGTCTATCAGGACAGTGAACGCCCCATTTTTGGAATGGGGTCCTTTTGCTCAGAAGGATTAACATCTTGAACTTGCTGTTTCTTTTGAACTTGTTGAGTGGCAACAAGTCCAGAATGACTATGAGTTTTCTTGAGTCTTTCTTGTGAACATAAAACAGCCTTTGCTGGAATTTGATGGACTTTACTTTCCTTATCACCTGTATGCTCAAGAGCTATAGGGTATACTCTTCCAGGACGGGGTTGGAGTGTAGGAAGAGATGAGGAAATGATGGTGGAGGCATGTCTAGTTTCAATCCTAGTCCAATCTTGATTAGGCCTTGGCCCCAAGAATCGAAGGTCCAACAATCCTGATGGAACCTCCCTCCTACCAGAATCGTCTCTTTGCTTCGACTGATCAGAAGGTTTACATCCTCGACCGCCTGCCTGAGGCACCGCGGTCATAAAAACTGTGGGATGTTATTGAACAGACTAAGGAAAAGGTCTAGACTTTACCGTCTTCATATTACTTTCGAGACCCACATCCATGGAAGACTTCCTCTTTGAAGAGATGCCCCACTTCTGGAGAAGGCTCGTATTCTCTGTGGTGGCTTTCTCAATCACCTCTTTGTCTACTTCGTTTAGAAAGAGGTCTTTACCCCAGAAGTTGGAAGATATCAGCTTCCTGGGTTCATATTTCACTGTTGCAGCAGCAAACACGAACTCCCTACAGGCTCTTCTAGCTTTCATAAAGGCATATGTCTTTTACTAAGGTAGCCCTATGCATTTTGGCCAAGACCATGAGCATGTCTGGGGTACTTTGATGTGCTAAACACAACTCTATGCAGTTCTGTAGGGATAAGGAGGCTGTCAGTCTCTCTTTGTCTCTTGTTCCTTGCACAAAAGAAACTAAGAAAGTTTAGGGAGATTCTCACTAAACTGTCGTCCAGCAACGTCCGCATCTACTTTCCCTACTGAAAAGGTTAAGTGGACTTCCTTCCAATACTTCTCCTGCATGGGCAAGGCTAGTGACAGACACTTGCATTCCTCAAGTGCAGGACATGGTTTGCCTGCCTCCACTGCTTTGGCAACAGATTCAAATGCCTTCCACGTAAAGGAGAAGGGTATTGAAGCAGGAGCAAGAAAGGTAAGGTGTCTCTTACTTAGTGCGAACACTCTTGACACCAAGTAACCCGCCTTTCTCAGGCTACTTGACAAGATAGCCTGTGCCTTATCAAGGTCGAGAATCATGACTTCCTTTGGTTCCGTTTCTTTTCCTGACGTTGGTTCATGCTTCAGTGAAATAAAGCAATTAGGGAAAGCATTAAAGCTTGGCCAAAACTGGATTTCATCTAAAGGAACAGCTAACATCTTCTCAGAGATGTAAAGTTTTCCATCTAAAATCGGCATAAGCTTCGCGTACCTCCAGGGATTGGTTTTGGAGCATGTCGGGAGGTCTTGGTCTCTGGGTTGCTTGTATGACCCTTGGGAGGCGACAAGGGGAGCTTCACGGAGTTTCGCTTCCTCCATTTCGCCTTGTTTGCGAAAGTTTTCCATTAGACCCATAAGATGGGCCAATAACTGGTCCATTTTGTCTAATAGATGGGTAGAAGGTGAAGATGTCGAGGTTAATGGCTCCAGAGCCGGCACAGACGGAAGCAATTACGACACGATATTGTCAACTTCTTCCCGGGGTGCCTTCCTGCCCTCCGTCCTGAAGGCTATCTGAACGCAGGGAGGTGCGAATCGTGTCTGGAGCACCACTATTTCCCTACTTGCTTTCGGGAATAGTAAGCTACGCCTCCTATCATTAGGTAGGTATGGTTCCGGAAAGATCTTCTGGAACCCTCTTACCCAATTGCGTAGTTTCTTACGTGCCGCATCCCTAGACTCCATTGACTTGGGATTATCAAAGCCTTCAGACACTAATGTCCGAGAGATATCGCAAACTTGGGGTCCCAATATTTCAGGGATTCGGAAATAATATTGCAGGGGGCATGAAACCTGCATGCATTATGACCGTAAAAGTACTTACTCTTGATATTGCAGAAGACTGCAACACATTTTATCTGAGAATCCTCCTGTAAAGAAAGGAAAGCAGAATGAGTATATAATTGACTATCTTACCTGAGAAGCAATATGTAATAGGCATCTTTTAATTATTATACCTTAGGATAGTAAGCTAGAAAGGAATAGTGGGAGACACCTACTTGTGTATCCCTTGCAGGCAATTGCTGTAACCTCCCCCCCCCCCCAGTATTAAATATAAAGAGTTTCCTTTATCAAGGCAACTCGAACGAAAGGGTTCTAACCTCTAGGGGTAGAAAAAGTGTACATTGCCACTGCCCCTTCTAATTATTTGATAATGTGATTTCTAATCAGAATATTGAAGGAATTCTATTCTTTCAATATAGGTTCGGTCTCAGCAGAAGCCTGCACAAGGGTACCCAAGATATGTTAGAAATTAACTACTGTATAATCATACTATAGTTTTCTGTTTGCAGCATATACCATATTGCAAAATACTGGCCACAATATAATTATATATTGTAGTTCAGCCAGTGTGCTGCCTGCATGGCTAGCATCTGTATCCTACCCAGCCCATTTGCTGGGGCCTTCCCTTCCAATATTAAAACCATAGAGTTTCCTGATCATGTAAGCTCAAAGATAAGGGTTCTAACCTTTAGGGATATAAAGTGTACCACCACCGGCCCTTTAAATTATTTAATATTCTAAGGTAAAACGTAAAATGAATTCTAATCAGAATATTGAAGAAATTCTATTCTTTCAATATAGGATTGGTCTCAGCAAACACCTGGGCAAGGATACCCAGGATATGTTGGAAAATAACTACTAATATATGCACAATAGTCTTATATCTGCAGTATATATCATACTGTAAATATACTGACTACTGTATAAACATATACTGTAATCCAGCCGGCATATAGCCAGCATAGCTAGTCCCTGCCGGCACAGCCCGGCCAGAATGCTAGCTGAAAGAGAGAGAGAAAGCATGGATTGAAGGACTGCCATATTACTGTGTATGTATACACTAAACAATGATGTGAATATATAATTTACTGCCTTCACCAGAAAGAAGGTTCATATGGAAGGGGAGAATGCATCATTAAGGCTCCCATCCATCCACAAGTACCATTGCCGGCCAAGTCCGGCCAGCACATGGCCGGCAGGCTAGTACCCGACAGCAATGGTACAGTCGGCATGCCGACGGCTGAGTCAGTACCTGTCGGCGCCGGCCCGGCCAGCAGTACCCTGGCAATAGGACTTTTGGCTGGCAGTCCAAGGGAGGACTGAAGAACCTTGGTGACAGAAGAGACTTCACTCCAACAGCCATCATGGATGCGGGCAGCCACCATAGCCTCTGGCAGTCGTCATGGCCGCAGACAGTCGTCATGGCCGCCGGCAGCCAGCATAGCCGCCGTCAGCCATCATGGCTGCCAGCAGTTGTCATGGCCGCTGACAGCCGGCATGACCGCCGGCAGCTATCATGGTCGCCGGCAGTCCTCATGGCCGCCAGCAGCTGGCATAGCCGCCGGCAGCAGTCATGGCCGGCGGCAGTTGTCATAGCCGCCGGCAGCTATCATGGCCGTCAGCAGTCGGAAAACAGCTGTTATATAGGAACCCGGCCGGCCCCGCAACCCGCCGGCAATCTGTGAGATTGCAGGACGACGGCCCAAAGAGTTGCGATAGCAAGGCCATCACTGAAGGACAGAGGGGGGAGGGAAAAGGGTCCTGTATGAGGTGTGGAAGGAGCCGGCAGGGTTGCCAATCCTACCACACCCCTAAGAAACTCTGTTTCAGTATCGGCGGCATTCTAGGCAGCAGGAGAATATCTATTCTCCAGCCTAGGTTCTGCGAATAGAGTTAAGGGGACGGTGGCAGTGCCGTCTCCTCTCAACAAGGGAGAAACAGAGTTCCAGTACCGGCGCCATCCTAGGCACCAGAAGAATGTCTATTCTTCAGCCTAGGGTCT
>NC_090744.1:33744710-33762210 GCF_036898095.1 Palaemon carinicauda
ACGATATTCAGGTCATCATGTTAAAACCTAAAAGGAAAGAATTTTCAAATGGCTACATCAACGTGGATATTTTGGGTTCGTTTTTTTTTTTTTTTTTTTTTTCATAAAGGTTATATTTTACAAGAGAATAATCAGAAATCCAACAAAACTTGCCTGGATATAATACATTTTGTGTTGCGTGACGGACATATAAAAGGCTGCCTATGTTGGCATAAATATTCACCAAATAAAAGGGTCTAAAAATTGGTATAGAGGGGTTTCTTGCATGTAAATTTATATAGGTTTTGAGCGTGAAAACACTTATCACTAAAAAAAGAGAGAGGTCATTCTGGACCACGTTTTCTGTGGTTCAACTAAGGCTCTCACACTAACATAGGTCTCTATCCCACTTGGGAACAATTTTTTCATTTTCATTTTTCCTAAATATTTATAAAAAAGAATAAATCTATGATTACGCCAGGGATGTCCATCGTTGGTCAAAGAGTTAAATATAAGAAGCAATCAGCTTGTTAAACCTAGCTACATCCTCTTCCCCTATCCCTGATTATTCCGTCAGTGATAGACGGTCATTTAAATATTCATGACAATGACAACCAAAGTCGCTTATTGCTAAATACTTATAGCCCATTTTCTATCTACGATTTACAGTTTGTTTAATTTCTGGAAGTATTTGCATAAATTCACGTTACACCCAGTATTTTTTTTCTGAAGCTAGATTTAATATGAAATCGCTGATATTCAGATAAAAAGTAACCTGATTATCACACAAGGTTAGCATATTATACTTGCATACTTGACGTAAAAAATAGTCAAGTTATAAGTTATGTATTCCTTAATCGTAACAAGAGAAGACTATAAATCATGATGAGTAAAAATTAGCCAAAAGAGGTAACAAAACGTGGAGTTTAATTTATTAGGCACAGCGTTTCGATAATTGATATATATTTAGAAAATAACTTCATCAGTTGCACGTTCCTGGAAAATATCCATGATGTTAACAGATTTACTGTTTAAGTCTGTCACCTTTGGGTTCACAGAAAAAAAAATGAAGCAGAAATATTTTCTTCATAATTTTCTATACGAAACTCTTAATGATGGGTAGAAAAAAAGTATTCCACTCGGGTTCTTATCCGGAAGATGAGTCGATGTAGAAATACTACTTAGGCCATTTTGACTATGAACCTGAAATAAAGAATAGGGCCAGATTTTCCGTCTTATTTTGGTTTCCTTATTAGATATATGAAATAATATGATAGAGCATAAACAACACCCTTCATATGTATACTACTCTCTATATACTGTATGTAAACATATACTTATAAGCATCATAGAATGTTGTTACCACTTGCTAAAACTAGTGAAAATATGTGAAAGCAAGACCGAACAGGACAGTGTTGTTATGAGTACAAACTCATTAAAATTAACTTCCATAAAATATTCTACTTTTGATTCGCACACATATAAAACTCTCAATGGAACAGTTGTTGGTTTTAGTTTAATTAAGATACATTGAAAACATTTAATAAGAAAAAAAAAAAAAAAGAGAAAACAATTAACGTATTTCATAAGGTATTTGTAAATAATCTAAAAACAAATTCATCGAAAGAAAGGCATACAACATCCCTACAATTTCATTAAGCATAAGTGAACTAACACGGGAGAGAGAGAGAGAGAGAGAGAGAGAGAGAGAGAGAGAGAGAGAGAGAGAGAGAGAGAGAGACGAATACAAAAATATATGAGAAAACTTAATCATTCCACTACTCTATTCCGAAAAAGTTTGATTACGAGCAGGTAAAGCATTGGAAAGGTTATACAAAGAAATCAGCTATATTTCCAGATGTAAGTTCTAATTGAATTAGGACGTTGAAGAAGACAGATACCGTAGTTTAGCCCATCCAGCAGTTGGTCTAAAGAAGCAGAACCTGACACTTATATATGGCATTTTGGTTCAACTCACACCTACTGTGCAAGGAAAATACTAAAATAAAATGAACCTCCATTAGCAAACACACGTGTCCTTTCTGCTAGACCGTTGGGTTACAGGAAAAATAAGAACTTTCAAAAATTTTTTTTTCTTTAAAGGTTTAATATATCTACAGAAATAGAAACGTATTTTACCCTTATTTAATGATTTCTGAAGTGAATAAAGTATACTATTTTATACCGTGCTAGGCAGTATATCTCCTGAACTAGGTGGTATATCGTAGCAATCAATGTTTGCCAACGGCTATATTCGTATAGGCGGATGAGCAACTGGGTGGAGTAATGAGAGCTTTGTAGTCGGTGGGCTACGAGGGGTCCATATGCAACCCCCCCCCCCCCCAAAAAAAAAGAATATATATATACTTAATGGGTATTTTCTGGTAGCCCTGGGTCATGGCAATAAAATAAACGATATTAACAGGAAATATTCGCATTCCCAGTATGTCCCAGACACCATTTTTTAACCCCTTCCGAACGACACGCCAAATCTGAGCTTTCGAGATAAGGAACTTTTAAGCTCCACAACTTTAGTTTGGATTAACCAATTTCAATAAACTTGGTATATTCTTGAAGGTTTGTGATTGTTCTACCATAAAATGATATTGTGAATGATCAGTTATGTAATCAGTGAAGTCACTAGAGGTCAAAATGTCAAATCTTACCGATTATGAAAAAAATGCATTTACCAAGACTGAATTGATACTAAACATCACAGAAATGTTGTGAGACTTGATTTTCACGTATTTCACATCCAATATGATGTTAACAGAAAATAATGTCATTCGTATGTCACCCCAGAAACCGCTTTTAACCTCTTATGGACAATACGTCAATTATGGATTCTGGGGTAGGCGATGGCACTAGACTGTCTGATGTGCTATTGTAAGCCAGCCTGATCTCTTCGGGGTCCCTCAGTGGTATTATGTCGGACAAAAATTATGCCAGGGCAGTGCATTGCCACAGAGTGGTGGTGGAGGCACTAGAACGCTTATTATTGGAACAGTTTGTTGAGAGGAATGTGATGTCCTTACTTGACATGCCAAAGGAATCACGAGATTGATTTGATGCCCTCATGCAATCCCCCAACAAGGAGAATGAGAAGGCTGTTTTAGATGATGTCCACATAGCCTCTTTCTTAGAGGCACACTTGGCCTTTCATGATGATGTACACAATTGAGAGCTTGGCAAAACATCCACCCTTTGGATGTCATATGCAGACCACATCTGGCTAACACTGCACTTGCAGCAAGCCGTCAAAACAAATGACTTTGCTGCATACTCACAATGTCTGAGTCTGATGCCAGATCTATTCTTTAGTTTCGGAGGGCAAAACTATGCTTGATATCTGACATATTTTTCAATGTTTGTGAAGAACATTGAGACCACTCATCCTGGTGCTAATGAGCTAATTAGGAGAGGGGCCTTTAGTGTGGCAAGGTCCTTCATACCAGGCAGTCGCTGGGCAGTGGACAAAACGATAGAAGAAACAGTCAGGAAACATTCCAAGTCTAAAGGTGGGTGTGGATCCTCAACTGGTGCAGAGCTTACTGGCCTGAATACCAATTATGATGCAAATCAGCAGTGGGTGCGATCCTCCAGTCAGCGAGCAAAGTTCCTACAGGCTACATTCAAACTGTCAGATATGGGAGATGACCAATACACAGACAATCGGAACCGAGATATCCGTAGTGCAGAAAAATTCAAAAGTGAGAGACAAGTCTCAAGGACAGTTGAAGCCATCTGCAACTTCAACAATCCATTCACCATGGCAAACAAGGACAAAGTATATTGCATATCTTCAGGAGCCCCGGCATCAGCAGCAGTGGAACATGATATTCTCAGGGCAGAATCAGCAGGCAGATTGTCTAATGAGGATTTCATTGCAAACAGGCTGCTAGTTGGTGAAAACTTCTTTGAACCAATCAAGAGCTTAAATCTGAAAACTATGTCAGATATGAATAAGTCGGGGAAGGTCGAAACATCTGCAGATGAGACAATTGTGTATAAGCAGCAAGGGAATGTATCCTTTCAGCTGCTAGGCCGGTCACAACAATTGCCTGATAAATTGGGCGTAAAAAGACTCCTGACCTACCCTCTCGTTCCTGTGCCTTACAGCATTGGGCTTCCCGATGATTTCCTAGCCAAGACCAACAAGTGTAAAGGCCACCACCATATTGTCAAGGATATGAATTAGGGTGTCCTACTAAAAAATCCTGAAAAGTGCCTAGTCATTGAGGATGGAAATGCCATATTTCATTATCTAAAAGATATCCAGAAAAACTTAGAAGGAATCTCAAAGATGATCTTGAAAAATGGCACTAAATAAGTCTCATTTAGTATTTAGCATCAACATGTATAAAGACTCTACAGTGAAAGGTGTTGAGCAGACATGGAGAGGCTGTGGTGATAAGTTCATTGTTGGTGGAGGGAATACCAAACGTCCAAAGGACTGGAAGAACTTCTTAACAAATGACGAAAACAAGGAGCAGCTGGTACAGGTATTGATATCGACATGGAGTGGCAAATCTTTCTCAAAGACTCTTGAGGGCCATGAATTAGCACTGATTTGTGAGGGTTGTGCCTACCACTTTCTGTCTGATGGGGACTCCACCGTGGGTGAAGAAATAGTCTCCCTGCTGTCAACTCAAGAAGAAACATTGTGATATTGTACTGTTTTTACGCCCTGGCCAAGGGGTTTGAGTTTGTCAGAGTGAGAAGTCCAGACTCAGATATATACTTCATTCTACTATTTGATGCCCATCAGCTGAGTGGACTGGAAATCCTCTTTGAGACAGGAAATGGAAACAAAAGACAATGTATCAACATCAGTAAAGCGGCTGATTCTCTGACAGCACCTCTTTGCAATGCCCTTCTTTGCCTTCATGTATTCACTGAGTGCGATAGCACCAGTGCTTTCAAAGGTAAAGGAAAGGTAAGGACAGTGAAACTTCTTGAAAAAATGAACACTTTTGGCAGTCGTTCATGGGTTTGGGAGAATCATGGCAGGTCAATGAAGACATTCTGAGTTCCATTGAGGAATTTGCTTGTGCTCTCTATGGGAAACAGAGGATTAAGAAGGTGAACGAACTCAGATTCTTTCTCTTAGAGTCAAAGTGTGGTGGGAATGATGGAAAACTTGATATAATAAAAAGTTTCAACTTGAGTGCACTTCCACCTCGCACCGATACTTTGAAAGAACATCTGAATAGAGTCAATTACTAGGTTGGCATTTGGAAAAGGGCTCATATTGCTAAACCTGATATCACCAGTCCAGTCAATGGGCATGGTTGGACCCATGGAAAAAATGGTAAACTGAAAGCAAAATGGACAAGTGGTGATATCATGCCAGTTCAGCTTGCTGATGTTCTTGATGGACTTGAAAGTCAATCTGATGTTGGAAGCGAAGACGGTGATGACTTTGACAATTTGGAGGAAATTTCAAATAACACAGACAATAGTGATGAGGATTTTGATGGTGATTATGATCTTTAAGCTACAGACAATTTGAACAAGATGATATCTGGTGAATATCAATTTAGTTCACAACTGACACAATGGTTACGGGCAATATGATCAGACAGGATAGGGTCGCCACAAATGAGAAATATAATGCTTGCAATTTTAAATCATACCTGGTTTGAAGAAGGTCTAGTTCGGGGCTGAATTCATATTAAAGCCATTGTGGTACCATTGTAGAAGTTGTAAGAAACCTTCATGTGTGTGCTTTCAGGGTTAATGAGGGAATTAAGGGGTGTAGGTCATTTCAGAAGTTGAGATACAGGAACTTTACATCCATTATCACTATGTGACCTTTGACCCCTAGTGATGTCGCTGATTACATAACTAAGAGGTCAGGATCATTTTAAGGACTAGAACAATCATAAACTTACAAGAATATATCAAGTTTATCAAAATCAGACCATCCGATACAAAGTTATAGCACTTTAAAGTTCCTCTACTCAAGAATCCATATTTGACGTGCTGTCCATAAGAGGTTAAAAGCAGTTTCTGGGGTGAAATAGGAATTACAATAGTTTCTGTTAACATCATATTGGATGTGAAATACATGAAAATCAAGTCTCACAACATTTCTGTGATGTTTAGCATCAATTCAGTCTTGGTAAATGCATTTTTTTCATAATCTGTAAGATTTGACTTTTTGACCACTAGTGACGTCACTGATTACATAACTGATCATTCACAATATCATTTTATGGTAGAACAAACACAAACCTTCAAAAATATATCAAGGTATTTAGAAAAAGGTCAATCCAAACTAAAGTTGTGGAGCTTAAAAGTTCCTTATCTCAAAAGCTCAGATTTGGCGCGTCGTTTGTGAGGGGTTAAAAAATGGTATCTGCGACATAGTGGGAATGAGAATATATCCTGTTGTCGAGTTATGGTCTTTAGATTTTATATGCCATGAACTCTGGTTCTTTTAAAAATATATTTGATTGTTCATTTTTAAGTTTCCTTGTTTAATATTTGGATATAAAGGTATAACATGAAAAATTCTATTAACTTAAAATATATTTACAAACTGAAACAAACAAAATTAACAAACTTAATGTTTAACACCAGGAATCATAACAATATATAGATATATTGAACATCTAGCACGTATAATCAGGATCAGGAAAAGTACTGCACTTGATTACAGTCTGACGAAGAATCAGATCCAATGACCAAGAGTCTAAGGTCTAGGACCATGTATGCAGAAGACTGATCCAGGTCTAAGGACTAATCCAGGTCTAAGGACTAATCCAGGTCTAAGGACTAATCCAGGTCTAAGGACTAATCCAGGTCTAAGGAGTTCTGCAAAATATAAACATATTTACAGCTAAAAAGTTGATATAATATAATTAATTTCTTGACTGCAGAAGATGCAGTCAATTGCACAATGAAGTGAAACATTGAAAACATTGTTTAAACATTTTAAACTTAACCACAGGTTGACATATTACATTTCCAATTCACAAACAATCTTCATTATTTATACAGTACACACTTGTGAACACTTAATCACTTTAACACACATTATATAATACACTAATACATGAAACAATTTATGAAAAGGTGTCTTTTTAGTACTTACTGTTACGGATGGCTAGGTGTCAGGTAGTGATTAGAGAAATGCCGGGGACTCTCCACGTTAAGAAAGAAAAACAAATCAAGGACAACCAAATAAACAGAAATAACTTCTTTAGTCCATGGAGTGAAAACATAGCCAAGAGATGGCAGCACAGCATTCCTCGACATCTGTTAACATCCTTTATTTCATTGCCAGGACCCAGCGCTACCAAGTAATACCCTTTAAGTATAGTTTTGGGGGAGTGTGCATGTGGACCCCTTGTAGCCCACCGACTATTGAGTGAGGAGGAAATACCCCCCTAAATCTCGATGAAGTCACTGGCAGTAGGGTGACGGATCAGGTTTAAGGCGATGGACAAACTGTCTCTTCGGCTTCTACTCCGGATGCCTGGTGGTTGATCTTGCTAGAATTAGTATAGACAAACAGGGGTCACTTGTATTTATATAGGCACTGCGCATCAAAAGGAACTGGCTATTCTTTGATGTATCTAGCCAATGAATCCTCTATGGATTTAGTCAGTCCCGGAAAGAGAAGATGACAAACAGGCCCCAAGTCCCGGGCGTAGCAGGGTGCTAAGAAAATCTGTTTATAAATACTAAAGAAAAATTGAGAATAGGTAATTGGAATGTTACAGTAGAACCATGAATCAGATTGGGAAGTTAAAACAAGTGTAAGGGGATTGGTAAGGAAACTTTAGACCAAGGAAATATATATATATATATATATATATATATATATATATATATATATATATATATATATATATATATATATATATATATATATATATGAATAATAGTATTAGGGTTATGATATACATTTTTATTGCTGAGCTTTCGGAAAATCTATTTCCATCATCAGAGCCTAAAATCGAATACATTGTATAAATTAAAACATAGTATGATAAATATTTAAAACCGGTAATTCAAAATGAACACAAAAAAAAACTTTATGAAATAAAAATAAGAAAAAAAAATGGATAAAGTGAAAGACATTACCGTGCAAGATTCTCTGAGCACTTCGGTCGTTCACCTAGAACGAGTAATTATATGGCAAAATATATATATATGGGATCGAACGCTATATATACTAAAATTGAGATCTAATAGAGTTGGAAGAGAAGGGGTAGGAATGATGATGACACCAAGAGCAGAAAAGGCTTTGACCAAATGGAGAGCTGTAAATAGTAGATTGTTACCGGCAAAATTCAAATCAAACCAGTGTAGCATGGGTATTATAGTTTGCTATGCCCTAATAAATGCTCCCCCTGAAGAAAGGAAAGATGAATACTATGAAGAACTGCAGAGTGTAATAGAGGAGAACCTAGAGAGAGATACACAAATTGTGATTGTGCGACTTCAGTGCTGAAGCTGGAAGAAATAATCAAGGCATAGAGAATGTGATGGGTTTCGAGGGTCTTGGCGAAGTTGCAAATGAAAATGGAGCACAATTCACAAGTTTCTGTTCAGCAAACATTCATGTCATTGGAGGTAATCTTTTTCAACACAAGATCATTCATAAGTATACATGGACTTCACCATGAGGCAACTACAGAAATCAGATAGATCACATTGCCATTAGCAAAGAGAGAATGAGGACTGAGAAATGTAAGAAGCTATAGAGGTGCAGTTATTGGTAGTGATCACCAGTTTCTCATTGCCACACCGAAATTAAAACTGAAAACACCCAACAAAAAGATATATAGAATACCTGGTTTGATACAATTAAGCTTTTACAACAAGAGCACAGAGAAACATTTGCAATTAAATGTAGGAATCAGTTTACAGTCTTAGAGACTTAAAGACCCCAAGAACAAACAATAAATGAAGCATAGTGTTATATAAGAACATATATCAGTCAGATGGTAGTGAAGTCTTGGGACACGCAGTTATAAGGAGAAAGCCATGGATATCGAATGAAACTTGGGATACTATAAAAAGGACACAAAAACATAGATTGATTGTTGAAAGTTTTCTAGTAAGTGATGAAAATTACAAGGTATAGCATGCTAAGTATTCCAGTATTGATAGTAAGGTCAAAAGAAAAACCCGGAATGACTGGAGAGTATATTTATACAGTAAAGCAAATGAGAAAGACAAACCTATGAATTCTGGAAGTGGCTATGGTGTAAGAATTAATCATAGAATTATTAATGATATTTCTACTGGAACAAAGAAGAAGAAGCATCCAACCATCAAAAGGAAAGATGGCTCTGTAATAGCAACAAGAGATGAAGAAAGATAACGTCGGATGGAACACTTTACTGAGGTTATGAATAGGATATATGAAGGGTATAATTTGATGGATATACCTGAAGCTGATGAAGACCTTGAGGGGTCCAGGAATGAATTCAATGTGTTTGTAGTCGAAGCTATCCTATATAAAACTAAAGAGATGAAAAGCCCCGGGATACGAAGGAATAACTGCTGACATGATACTGGCTGAAAATGAAATGACTCCCAGACTAGTTACAAGACTATTTTGTAGAATGTGGCATGAAGAGGCAAAGCCTGAGGAATGGGAGTTAGGAGTGTTTGTGAGAATAGCATGAAAGCAAAGAAAAAGGAAAAAAGGGAGACCTGACTGATTGCGATAATTACAGAGGTATAACACTTACGTCAGTTGTTATGAAAATATATAAAATGCTTATTCTCAAGAGACTGGAGAGAAAGATTGATGAAAAGCGAAGTGATGACCAAGCAGGATTTAGAAAAGGTAGAAGGTGCTCTGACCAAATTTTAATTTTTACACATTTTATACAACAATACACAGAATATAGAAATCCCCTTTTAATGGCATTTGTGTACTATGAGAAAGCCTTTGATATTGTGCACCGGTCAATGTTGTGGAGAGCCCTGCATTATAATGGAATTCCTCTTAAATATGTATATTTGATCAAGTCTATTCATTGAGTATAGCAAATGGAAAGTTAATGTTAATAGAGTCTTATCAAATGAATCTCCAGTGAACAGTGGAGTTCTTCAAGGAAATATATTGTCACCTATGTTTTTTCTCCTCATAGATTTTGTAAGGCGTAGAACAGTCAGAGATTGTGGAGAAGAATTGGACTGGATTGGTGATAGGAATTTAGCAGACCTAGAGTATGTTGATGATGCTTTCCTTGTTTCAAAACAAAACAGGATTTGCAATGCATGCTTACCAGAATGCATGAAATATCTTAGGATGCTGGGCCCAAGATAAATAGAAGAAAGACAGAGATGATGTTAACAGAGCATGCAATGGAAGATGAAATATCATTGGAAGGAGAAAGGATTAATGAGATAGAATCATTCAAGTATTTAGGAACTTTGATCTTCAATACAGGGTCTTTAGAGTTACAGTTTAGTGAAAGATGGATAAAAACAAATCAGACAGTGGCTAGGTTATGCAAAATTTGGAAATCAAGTCGCTTGAAATTACATATAAAAATCAGATTATATATCTGTTTCTTAAGATCGTTGTTACTCTACGGACATGAGTCATGTTATGAAAATGAAATGATCTCCAATAGATTTAGTATATTTGAGAACAAAGCCCTCAAAAGGATATTGGGAGTTGAATGGCAGGACAGGATTAGAAATAAAACTATAAGAGAGATTACTCGGGTGCCATACGTTGATGAGATCATGTTGAAAGGTAAATGGGTATAGCTTGGCATGCTCATCGCACTCCCCAAGAGAGATTAGTTCACCAAACGTTCAGTTGGGTTCCACAAGGCGCTAGAAGAGTTAGAAGACCCAGGCCTATGTGGTTGAGGACTATGAAACGAGAAGTAGTAGATGATGAATGGAGAAGTATTCCATTAAAAGCTCAAGATAGAGACGACTGGCGAAATCTAACAGAGGCTCCTTGCCTCAATAGGCATAGGAGGAGATGATGATGATGATACTGTACATCCTTTATTGCAACTCAAACATATGTAATAATATACTGCACTTGTAGCATTTATGAAACCTGCATGACATTATTTCTATACTATTATGCCAGAAATCTAGCTTTTCAAATTTTGAAAATAATTAATGCTATACCAAATAGCTTTCCGGTTTCCTGAAAGAACTTATAAACTTATGCAATATCCTGCCCATTAAATCTTCATATATTATTCCACACACTAGACATTTATCAAGAGAAGTAATGAGGCATCTTCCCAAAAAAAGTCTGCGAATGAAGTTGTCATGCCAAATTATGTTTTTAAAATCAGTACAATGTGCACCTGACAATAAAAGGAAAAATAGGAAACTGCAATTCCTGGGTCCAAACAAAGCATTCAAGAACATTAGGTAAAAATAAAGACGTAGTAAAAATAATAATGATAGTTAATCAATTATTATTTTTATCATTATTATTTTTTATTGTTATTATTATTATTATTATTATTATTATTATTATTATTATTATTATTATTATTATTATTATTATTATTATTATTATTATTATTATTATTATTATTATTATTGTTTCAGCACTAATGAATTCACAAGAGTTTTTTATCTGTATTCCGGATAATTTTTCTTTCTTGAGTACTTTATTTTGCCATAATCTTTCTGGTATGATAAAATGCCTAAAGATACTGTCTGTATACAGTGCCTAAGAAAGAAAGATTTTATGACTCTAGAAAGAATTTTCTATAAAATCGATGGCAGCAAAGTAACGATAATTTGCAGCTCATCGTGCATACGAGAGGGTAAAACACAGCGCCTATTATTATTATTATTATTATTATTATTATTATTATTATTATTATTATTATTATTATTATTATTATTATTATTATTATTATTATTGTTTCAGCACCAATGAATTCACAAGAATTTTTTATCTGTATTCCGGATAATCTTTCTATCTTGAGTACTTTATTTTGCCATAATCTTTCTCGTATGATAAAATGCCTTAAGATACTGTTTGTATACAGTGCCTAAGAAAGAAAGATTTTATGGCTCTAGAAAGAGTTCCCTATAAAATCGATGACGGCAAAGTGACGATAATTTTCAACTTATCATGCATACAAGAGGGTAAAACACATTGCCTATGATTTCAATTATTATTATTATTATTATTGTTATTTATTATTATTATTATTATTATTATTATTATTATTATTATTATTATTATTATTATTATTGTTGTTATTATTATTATTATTATAGTAAGGTCATTGTAGTAATTCCCCAAATAGGATAATTTGTAAGGAAAACATGAACTAGAGAAAAATAAGCAGTCTAAAGTCAATGCCCCGGAAGTTTCAAGTTAAAATTTTAGCAATGGTATGGTATACAGAACATGTTTACCCAATTCCAGTGGAATATGTTAAAAGTATCCAGAAAAGTTTTTTTAGAATATCTGTGGAATAGCAACTATGAAACAATGTTTTTGTTAAAATTAAAAGGTGGTTGTTGGATTACTTATATTCAGTGTAAAGCAAAAAGTTTTTTTTTTTCGAATATCTGTGGAATAGCAACTATGAAACAATGTTTTTGTTAAAATTAAAAGGTGGTTGTTGGATTACTTATATTCAGTGTAAAGCAAAAAGTTTTTTTTTTCGAATATCTGTGGAATAGCAACTATGAAACAATGTTTTTGTTAAAATTAAAAGGTGGTTGTTGGATTACTTATATTCAGTGTAAAGCAAAATCTTTAGTACTTTTCTGAGAAGTTTAAAGAATAAGTGTTTTGGTTATCAATTGATTATTTATTACTGTAAAGTCAGAGCCAACTTCTTATTAGAAAAGGAATGTCAATTCTTGACTGTACTATTTTTATACCCAGTTTTTATGAAGGCATGATAAACATTTTACGAAGTGCTTATAAGGTGACCTCGTTCCGGAAATCACAACGAAAGATGTATATGAGCTTTTAATGAAATATTATGAATATGTTTCAAATGTAAAAAAAAACTGTACCCATTGTTTACCTGGAAATTATTTTGAAGGCATGTAAATAATAGGTATATAGAAAATAAGAGTAAGGAAATTTTATTCAAGTATGTACATGAAGTATCGAATACAAATAATGGATTAACTATGATGAAAATAAGAGATGTTAAGACTGTTATTCTGGGTGCATAGAAACTAATATGCATGTGGTATATTTCTGTCCCTAAGTTAAAAATTTATTTTTGGGTTGTTTTTTGAATCGCTCAATAAAGGCTGTGAATAGAAAACTATTAATAGATTAAGGATTTCAAAGCTAGATTTCGAAGCATATTCAAAGAAGGGTGAAAATATGGCAATGGTTTTAATAGCAGATTTTATTGCAGGGATATGGGTGGGAAGATGCTTAGGATTTTCAAATACTGACCCGCAATTATTTAAATATGATAAAAGAAGAATGATAAATGCGTTTATTGTAAATAAAATAGGATTTAAAACTAATATTAAAAATTTATTCAATACAAGATATATTCTTTATCTAAAAAACATATTTAGAAAAATAGTGAAAATTTCAATATCAATTATACTATATGTAAATATATATATATATATATATATATATATATATATATATATATATATATATATATATATATATATATATATATATATATATATATATAAACAAACTATGATATAGATATGTTATAAAATGTAATATTGTAAATATACATTTAATTATAATAATAATAAAAAAAAAATATAATCCTGTGGAGATAGGAGGCCACAAATTAACTTGATTTAAACAAGAGCCGTCAGTTCCTTCTCAAATGGTAGCATTAGATAAATTACTTTACCAAAAGTTTCCTTATAACGATGCGAGTGGGAACCACATGCAAATAATGATTAGGTGAATATTCAGTTAAAAGGAAAGTACAAGGAAATCCCCCGCTCTCTCTCACGCTGGGAAGAACGATAATGGAAGGTAAAATTAACGAGGTAGAAGTAATGTTATCATTTGTTTTTTCTTAGGTGTTTTTTTTTTTATCAATGTCGTTATCTTGGTGACTCTGCTAATAGAATTGCATGACATTTGTGGTTGCAGAAATAACAGAATTGTGACAACAGCCACAAATTATATAATCGATTTCCTTCTAGGATTATCATCAATAATACGTGAAAATAAAGTTAATACTAAAGGGGCACTCAGTAAAGCGTGCATAGAAACTAATATGCATGTGATATACTTCTGTCCCTAAGTTAAAAATTTATTGTTGGTTTGTTTTTTGAATCGCTCAATAAAGGCTGTGAATAGAAAACTATTAATAGATTAAGGATTTCAAAGCTAGATTTCGAAGCATATTCAAAGAAGGGTGAAAATATGGCAATGGTTTTAATAGCAGATTTTATTGCAGGGATATGGGTGGGAAGATGCTTAGGATTTTCAAATACTGACCCGCAATTATTTAAATATGATAAAAGAAGAATGATAAATGCGTTTATTGTAAATAAAATAGGATTTAAAACTAATATTAAAAATTTATTCAATACAAGATATATTCTTTATCTAAAAAACATATTTAGAAAAATAGTGAAAATTTCAATATCAATTATACTATATGTAAATATATATATATATATATATATATATATATATATATATATATATATATATATATATATATATATATATATATATATATATATATATAAACAAACTATGATATAGATATGTTATAAAATGTAATATTGTAAATATACATTTAATTATAATAATAATAAAAAAAAAATATAATCCTGTGGAGATAGGAGGCCACAAATTAACTTGATTTAAACAAGAGCCGTCAGTTCCTTCTCAAATGGTAGCATTAGATAAATTACTTTACCAAAAGTTTCCTTATAACGATGCGAGTGGGAACCACATGCAAATAATGATTAGGTGAATATTCAGTTAAAAGGAAAGTACAAGGAAATCCCCCGCTCTCTCTCACGCTGGGAAGAACGATAATGGAAGGTAAAATTAACGAGGTAGAAGTAATGTTATCATTTGTTTTTTCTTAGGTGTTTTTTTTTTTATCAATGTCGTTATCTTGGTGACTCTGCTAATAGAATTGCATGACATTTGTGGTTGCAGAAATAACAGAATTGTGACAACAGCCACAAATTATATAATCGATTTCCTTCTAGGATTATCATCAATAATACGTGAAAATAAAGTTAATACTAAAGGGGCACTCAGTAAAGCGTGCATAGAAACTAATATGCATGTGATATACTTCTGTCCCTAAGTTAAAAATTTATTGTTGGTTTGTTTTTTGAATCGCTCAATAAAGGCTGTGAATAGAAAACTATTAATAGATTAAGGATTTCAAAGCTAGATTTCGAAGCATATTCAAAGAAGGGTGAAAATATGGCAATGGTTTTAATAGCAGATTTTATTGCAGGGATATGGGTGGGAAGATGCTTAGGATTTTCAAATACTGACCCGCAATTATTTAAATATAATAAAAGAAGAATGATAAATGCGTTTATTGTAAATAAAATAGGATTTAAAACTACTATCAAAAATTTATTCAAGACAAGATATATTTTTTATTTAAAAAACATATTTAGAAAAATAGTGAAAATTTCAATTGTAATTATACTATATGTAAATATATATATATATATATATATATAAACAAACTATGATATAGATATGTTATAAAATGTAATATTGTAAATATACATTTAATAATAATAATAATAAAATGAAAAAATATAATCCTGTGGAGAAAGGAGGCCACAAATTAACTTGATTTAAACAAGAGCCGTCAGTTCCTTCTCAAATGGTAGCATTAGATAAATTACTTTACCAAAAGTTTCCTTATAACGATGCGAGTGGGAACCACATGCAAATAATGATTAGGTGAATATTCAGTTAAAAGGAAAGTACAAGGAAATCCCCCGCTCTCTCTCACGCTGGGAAGAACGATAATGGAAGGTAAAATTAACGAGGTAGAAGTAATGTTATCATTTGTTTTTTCTTAGGTGTTTTTTTTTTATCAATGTCGTTATCTTGGTGACTCTGCTAATAGAATTGCATGACATTTGTGGTTGCAGAAATAACAGAATTGTGACAACAGCCACAAATTATATAATCGATTTCCTTCTAGGATTATCATCAATAATACGTGAAAATAAAGTTAATACTAAAGGGGCACTCAGTAAAGTGCAGACCTCCACCGCAGCAGCTTATTTCTGGACCTTTTACTCGACCTCGAAATTTGACCTTACCATAAAGTATATTAATTGACACTCAAACATCAAACAAGTTTGGAGTCTTTGGGAAAAGGATGTCCAAACTTATTGCTGATTACGTGATATGGACGTATTGCTCGTCCATGACCTTGACCTTTGACATTCCAAAATTTAATCCTTTCCAGCTCATTACATAACAGTTAAAAATCCTGTTTGAGCACTTACATTCAAGTTTCCTAGATCATCTTGTTTGTTCCTGTGGCAGCACTGTTGCTTTTCAAATGACAGTTATAGGCTCGATGCCGATATTAATAGCAAATTTACTTTATGGAAATAATTTTATTATATAAATCACACACAACTGGTAATTGTGGTAGAAGATTTAGAACAATATGCATTGTCTATGCTTTGAAAACCCCAATAAATACTACATTTCAGGGAATCTAACAAATGATAAAATCCCATTAGCATAGATACAATGTAAATCGTGCTAACAAGTAATGGGTGTATGGTTTATTGTGGAGTTTTTACATTTATTTCCATAAAAATATAGAATAAATTAGATAATGCAGAACCAGAAGGCTGTGAACATCAAGGAGAATGATAATAATAATATGGGCGAAGACGAAGATTGATTAGGAGTTATCCTGCATCCCGACATGATGACGGAGAATAATAGAAAAGGACTAATGACAGTAAATTATCAGTTTGAAAGACGAAATGGGTAACGAAAAATTATGAAACGAAAAACAAGTTTCTAATTTGGGAAATTATTTAATAAAGAAAAAACTCAAAATAGAACAGAAATAGTCTGTACATTAATGAAAATTAGAAATCGACTTATGCAACTGAAAACAGATATTAACGATGATAGAAATTAAATATATGCAAAGATAATATTGAAAGGGGGGTGGTATAGCTAAAATCATACAACAACCTAGAACCTAAAAATAAGGCATTCAATGGGAAGAGCTTACCAGAAGGTGGAATAAATTGATGACATATAATGAAAAATTTTTCTCTTATTGATATATTACATTTGTATTAGAAGGTGGTCACCAAGTTACAAATAATAATAAGAGGAATGGAGGGAAAGCAGATAGATTGAATAATAAAGAAAAATTTGAGCAACCAAAAAAAGCTAGATATTTAAAAAAATAATATCTTCAAAGGCATAACAACAGGAATTGGTCCACTAGATATCAGATAAGAATTATGAGAAATAATATATATGTAAATGAAACTAAACGAGAAAATAAAGAAGAGATATGGATTCATCACTACGGGCATAAGGTAAAATTAAATATTAAAAAGA
>NC_090744.1:33782210-33797210 GCF_036898095.1 Palaemon carinicauda
ATACGATGCTTACAGATATAAAAAAACACACAGCTAATTGTCGCACTTGTCAGGAAAACAAAGGGCACACGAAAACACCTGTCAGCCTAGGGGCTTATCCCGTGCCCAATCAACCCTTTGAAAGGATACATTTAGATTTATTAACAGGATTTTACGAGTCAGACAGAGGAAATAAGCACCTCTTAGTAATTGTAGATGCTTCGACTCGATATACAGAACTAATAGCGCTTAAAACTAAAACTGCGGTTGAATGCTCTAGGAAGTTTTATGAGTGTTACATTTGCAAACATGGAATTCCACACATGATAATCTCAGACTCGGGTGGAGAATTTAATAAATCACTTTCTTACCTCATTGTGTGAATTCCTTAGCATAAAGAAAATCAATACTATGATTTATCACCCAGAGTCGAATGGGCTAGTGGAAAGAGTGAATAGGAAGGTTTTAAATATATTAAGGGTAACACTAGGGGGATCAGACCCCAACTGGGATATTGCAATACCTGCGGTACTGAGTACTCTGAATCATTCATATCATATATCAATTAAAATGTCACCGCACGAGGCATTGTATGGTACCCAGTTAGAATGTCTTTTCATGTATTAATGCCTACAACTAATTTATCAAATCCTTTAAAAGAATGTATAAATGCAAGCAAAAGTCGTTTTGATATCCTTTGAAAGAATTTAGAAGAATCACAAATCATAATGAAAAGGAATCATGGTAAAATAGCGAAGTCAATTAAAACATATACCGTGGGTGATAATGTATACATATAGGTAAATGTACGTAAAGGACTCAATTATGAAATAACACCTAAGTTTGAAGGCCCATTTAACATTTTGGAAACATTAACGGCCAATAGGTTTAGAGTTCAAAACGTTTCCCAACCCACTGATGAGAGAATCGTACCATTGGCTCTCATAAGAAATTAAAGGGAAAGAAGTGAGGGAAAGATTTATTATTTTTTTTTATTTTTTATAAACATTATATGTTAAAAGTTTATCTTCTTAATACAGAAGTAATTACATATATTTTTCTCGTTACAGGTTTCCAAGATGAAGTTTTTATTGTTAGGAGTGACATTGTTCGCTCAGACATTTTTCTCGTGTGGGATGAGCTCTAAAACTAAAACTATAGATTTTAAATATGGCACTATAGTAGAAAGACAAGAAGACGTTTTTATTACATCAAGTAACGTAGTTGTTGAAGTACGTATGCAAGCAATTTTTCTCCCAGAGAATGACGTCACTCGCTTAAAGAGCGCCATTTCAAGGTTTGCTGTTTCATTAAATGAAATGCATAGAAGACACTTTCCTTTTAATACAGAGAGTTCACTTGCATCGACACTAAAAGTTGCAGAGATGCTATCTGACGACTTGTAAAATAAGACTTACGAGGCAGAATCTTTGGCTCGTGACCTTTTGATGTGGACAGTAAGAAACGATAACCTTGAAAAACGTAACCCGTTTATTTTTGCTGCACTAAACATCTTTGGTTCTATTGCAAGTTTAGGCTTAGGGATTTCCAATCGTCTTAAGATTAGTAAACAAAATAAGAAAATTGAGTTTTTGACTCATGAAAATGAATTGATTATGTCAGAACTAAGGAATCAGTTAGTTTCAATCTATCAAATCATGAGTTTGGTGAACGAACATTCTAGTAATATCAGTCAGATTATGGAAGTACAAGATTTGTTGGCAACGTTAACGTATTATTATTCACAAATAGATCATATGCATAATAGAATTGCACATTTCAGTGACAAATCAAAAGACTATGTGGAAGCTATCATGTTAGCGACTAAAGGTGTACGGTCACCGCATTTGTTGCCAATAAGAGACTTAACGTTAATTGTGGAGAACGAACGGGAGAAATTAGTTATGTTCCATTGTTAGACGCACGTAGGTTAGAATTTTATTACAGCCTAATTACAGTAAGCATTGAAAATCACAGGATTATGATTACAATTCCCTTTGATTCTTCCGATGCCTGGCAATCTTACAGGATATCACCATTTCCGACTTTCATGACGAATCACTCAAATCCAGTAATATCCAGTTTGACAGGACACGTATTGATTTCCCCAGACAAGGAAACATATACAGTCATAAAAGACTTAAATCAATTAACTCACTGTTCAGACGCAATGAATAAAAGAATATGTACAGCTGACTCCTTTGAATTCCATAAAAACTCAATGGATTCATGCGAGTTAGGTATAGTGCTAGACGGTCCTCTCTCCCATACACATGAAAATTGTCTGAAAAAGCTTTACCCCTTTGACGATAAAAAGTTCAATTGCAGACTGAACAACGGCTCGTGGAATGATACAAGGCCGGCTTCAATGTATCATGCCCGGACGGATCCTCGTCCTATTCCCAAATCTTCGTTGCAGCAGATGGTTGTATCGATATGTCCCCGAATTACACGGTCTGTGGAATCAAGACTATCATCAGAGAACGGGCCTACTTCGCGAATTTCACGTGGTCGACTACAATTCTATCTTTACCTCTCCCATACAATGCACCTGTGGCTAAGCGGTTGATGAAATTAACCGAGATGGACCATCCGACACCGACTTCTGCAGACCTTCATTTCTACGTGTTACTAGCAGCAATCAGCGTTACGGTGATGATATTTATCGCCGTTAACATCCTTGTTTGGCGTATGTTAAGGAAGAATAAATTGGAGCTCAAACAGAACGTTTTGCCATGTCCAGACAAAACTCCTTATCTAAATCAACTTAAAGCCGTTTGAAACTGGCCCCTTCATTCGCTCAAGGGAGTAAAAATTGTCTTGGAAAAGTGTTGTGCACGAAAAGCAGTTAGTACGCTAGTAATATGTAGTTGAAGAGACTATAGAACATTTGCATTTTAGAAACATTTAAAAAAAAAAATTAAAAAGTAAATAATTTTTTGGGCACCTAATAAAATATATAAGCCCTAAATGTTAAATTAAAGAATCTATGGGCATCTAATAAAATATAAAAGCCCTATATATAAATATGTATATACAATATGTACGAAACCGCGGTATGTGTACGTACCAGGAATTCGTGTTTGTGCACCAAAATTATATCTTTACCAAGTTAACAAATATTTTTTATTAGTTACCGTATTATAATAATCTATATTTTTGAAAAAGGTAATAACTATTCTTTAACATATTACCAAATCATATGTACATCAGTATTTATTTTTTATTTTGTACCATATAATCGTTTGCTAGCAATGTACCATATATATGATCTGTATTTATCATGCCTTTTTTTTCTCTGTTTTGACAATGTCTGTTAATTATGCATTTTTTTTAATGTGCCTATTTTAACATTCATCCTTAATCATTTGCTTATGGCCTAAGTTATATATATATATATATATATATATATATATATATATATATATATATATATATATATATATATATATATATATATATATATATATATATATATATATATAGTCACACTCCTAGTAAACATACTTTTGACTTATTGTTAAATATTCAATAAAATTGAAGGTAGCTGACCGAGGTTAAGTAATATATGTAAAATTACATGTTTAAATACATGACCTAAGAGGTCAATATGGAAGAGGAGCGAGTGTGAGAAATGCCATAGTCATGTCATAACCAGGATGCGAATGCCAAACCTCAGCAATGTAACATTTTTATGAAGAATAAACACAAATACGAATCGTGAGAAAGAGTTGTGTCGCCACTGGATACAGGTGTCTTCCTATATTAATGTTTAGTTTACATTATGTGTTTAAATGCTGAGATAACTGACTATACGATATCTGTGATATCGATATTTTAGCCAGTTCTTACTTAGATGTCATACGAAATGGTCATCCGACCAAACCATCTATACTCCTGTGATGGAGATGTTAATAACTGTTTTTAAAGGAATAAACTATTTTAAAGTTAACTTACCTAGACTTACTTGAAGATGTAACATACCATGTCTAATATACAACACATTGAAGATGACATTTGATGGGAACCCAAATGTGTGTTAATAACAGTATCACACCAATATATATATATATATATATATATATATATATATATATATATATATATATATATATATATATATATATATACGTGTGTGAGTGTGTGTTTGTATGTTTGTATGCATATAATGTATATATATATATATATATATATATATATATATATATATATATATATATATATATATATATATATATTTGTATATATATATATATATATATATATATATATATATATATATATATATATAAATATATATATATATATATATATATATATATATATATATATATATATATATATATATATATATATATATATATATATATATATATATATATATATTTATATATATATATATATATATATATATATATATATATATATATACTGTATATATATATATATATGTATATATATATATATATATATATATATATATATAGACATATATATATATATATATATGTCTATACATATATATATATATATATATATATATATATATGTATATATATATATATATATATATATATATATATATATATATATATATATATATATGTATATATATATATACATATATATGTATATATATATATATATATATATATATATATATATATATATATATATATATATATATATATATATATATTATACTGTATTGTTCCCGGGTCTGAACACCTAAAATATATTATACGATTTGGCTCTCTGATCTTGGTATTAACAAAATATATTATACTTTGACTCGTGAATGGGAACCAGACATATAATATTATATATACTACGACTGGCAAGTTAATTAACCTCTCAAATTCAAAATTACCTTATTTGCTTCTACATTAAAACCGTTACACTTGAAGCATTAATACATGAATTCTGAGATCGTTAAATAACTCCCAGTCAGCTATATATAGCATACTGAATATCCAACGGTCTTTTAGCACACACAAAACCAAACTGGGTAATTTATGTTAAGTATTAACAAACCGTATTTGACTCTCACTGTGCTTGTTTACAGGAATCGAGTAGATTCTTCTCTCAAATAATATTAATTAGAGATAATATACTCTTTACAAATATAAACGTATTCTATATAAATTACAGCACTTTGAAAAAAATTTACACAACAAAAATAAGTTACTATAAAATATAATTCTGAATAAAACTTAGAATAAGACAAAAATGTTACGAACTGAGATTTGTAATAACTAGATTTGAACTATTATATCTGAATAAACCTTAGTCTAAGAAAAGAAATAATGCAATGAAAATTATACAAAAACTTGAAAGAAATCTAATAATACAATGTTCAAGTTTTGACACTTAATGAATCACATAACAACACAATCTTCCCTACAGGGTTGTTTACAAAAGCGTTATACAATACCAACACTCACCCTAATACAACGAATTGAAAATCACCTTCAAGTCTTGCATATTTTAACACGCGATTTGCTTTGGGACACAGAGTCATTTAGGAGAGGACACACTAACCATCCACAATATACTAGGGTACTTGCAGGAGAGAGAGAGGGAGAGGGGAAGGCTGCGGTTCTAACTTGGTCGCTATGTATGTCTGTCTCACACTCTAACCCAACATTGGATCACCTATATATGAAATTTTGGCTAATTCCAGAAGCTTCCAGAATTGAGTTCTTGTTGCAGGGCAGTGCCTAAGCATCAAAGTTGCCAAATATTACTCGCTCAAACACTGTATGTACGCTACGCCAGACTGCTCTCTCAGTCAGCTAGCTCCGCCCACCCATTGTCCCCCGATATAAAAAAAGAAAGATAACATCCCCTCGCCTGCCCATTACGAACCTTCGAAAGCATGTGTTAAAGAACATTCCAAAGCACATGTTCTGAAATTCTCTCTCAAACATGATGCAATACATCATGAAATATAAAAGAACATTACCTAAGCCCTTGTTCCTATCTCGCATGAATCCTACAACACTTTCGAATAGACTACGTAAGACTTCATAGCAAACGTATATGAAAATAAAAAGTAAATTCTTCAAAATAACAAAAAATTACTTATGTTTATTTGAATAAAGGGCACAATGAAATTCATGACAAAAGTCTTACGTAATTTACGTAAAATACCTATATCTACATGAGAGGGGCTGATTTTACGGGCTGGTATCATCTCTTCAATGCTCAAATGAAAAAAATATATGAAATATAAATAAAATTATCAATAAACTACGATATATGCTCTACAATAGACCAGCTTCGTTAGATAGGTGCCCCCCAAAAAGATTATTTATTTCGGGTTTGAATCCATCGATTCAGCCCGAGATACATAATGTGCAACCATATTATCTTAACGTGTTCGTTATCTTTACCTGATATATTCTTTACATAAATACAGTACAGTTGCAAACATAATGACCACCTAGTTTATCTTGTATTATTTTTTTTCATCTTATTTACAAAAGTTTAGGGATTTTGATCGGAATAAACCATAATCTCTTCATTTTGTGGTCGTCATACAAAAATTAAGAACCTGTTCATTGCTGCGATCAGTGCCAGCAGTTCCGTTTCAACTGTCGAGTAGGTTCGTTGCGTCTTCTTCATCTTCGATGACAAAAGACACAGAGGATGAAGAATTCCTTCCCTCTCTTATTGTAATAAGACAGCTACAATCCCGTTATCCAACACATCCACTTGGATAAGAAATTTTGCGGTGACATCCGGTGCCTGAAGTATTAGTTTCGAAGTTGACATGGCCATCCTCAGATTATTTCGTTTTCCTGATATCTCGATAACGTAGGTCCGTCTACTGCTTTTCTCCAAAATCCGGAATGCTTCTTGTAACTAGTTGGCGAGAGGGAATCTTCTTTCCGATAAGTAGACCAACACCTGCTGTCCTACCGTAACCTGTCTGTTCATACTTTTCATGGCAAATCTTTTTTTCGCTCATCCTTGCCTCGTTTTCACGCCTTCTAAGGAAAATTTCCTTAACAAGCCGTTCCCTTTCCTCAAATCCTTGACATTTCCTTTCATTTCCTCTCGATCCTTCCTTTTTCTTGCCAACATTTTCACTGGTCCTGTGCTGAAAGATCCTGCAACCTGTCTGTTCGTATCCTTCCTACCAAACCTTTCCTTTATCCGTCCTTGACTCGTTGTCTTCATGCCTTCTAGGAAAAAATATCTTATTTCACCATTCTTTTCCCCAAATTCTTGACATATTCTCCATCCTTTTTCTCTCGATCCTTCCATTTTCCTTCTATCATTTTCTTCAGTCCTTTCCTGAAGGGTTCTCCTCGTACTTCCATTGGATATAAGGGACCTTCCTTGATCCACTCGTTCGGCTCTCCAACCATTTGACATATGTGACATGAGCAGCAAAACTGACTCACATCCTTATACATGCCAGGCCAGAAAAAAAATTTTCATTATCTTCTCCGTTGTCTTCCTTATACCAATATGTTCTGCCTTGTTCTCTATCGTGACTACCTGTCTTCTCAATGGAGTGGAAATTAATATCTGGCAATATATCCCCCATTCGGCATTCCCAGGGATATCGGCGGGTTTATGCCTCCTCATAATCAACCCATCCATAAGATAATAACAGGTCGGAGACTGCTGTGCTTCCGTCTTGTCCTCCAAACGGTAAAATAACTCTGTTAACGTTGCATCCTTCCATTGCAATCCTATCAGCCTTTTCTATTTCTTCCAGGTCCATTTCTTCTTTGTCATCTTTTTCACTTGTTGGTCGTTCCTCTTCGTCAGTCTTACTCGAGAGTTCTCCTCTTGCGTACCATCAAGGGAATCCTCCTCTTCGGAAAAAAAAATCCTCCAGGTTCATTGCTTCTTTGATTTCCTTTTTTTCTTCAGCAGCCACTTTCTTCAGCATACTCCCAGTAGTCACACAATTAGGAAACAATTTCAGGTAGTCCTTATCGAGTTCAGTTGTAGGAGTATGCTTCAATGGTTTCTCCTTTACAATGAGACAAGCTATAAATGGCACTCCACTAACCTCATTACCCAGTAGGACCATAAAAGTCAAAATTATTACCTGTCACCACCTCGCATGACAGTTTCAAACGTCAAATAGGGGTAACTTCTTCTCCTATAATTCGCCTGTGAGAGACAGTTCCACCAACCGGTGTACTACTCGTACCACCCCACTATGGTTACAACCTGTGTCGCGCAATATCCTGACCAGGGTTCGCTCTATCCCTTCTATTGCTGCTAACATACTTTCATAAATATACGGTTTAATAGTATCCACACTGTTTGGCATTGTCCTGTTGGTCGTGTTAATGTTAGATGGTTTATTTTCCTCTTCGACCTTTCCGGGTTGTTTCTTTGTCTTCGCATTCTTTGAAGTCAAAATATCCTTAATCACCCTGGTGACTACGTTCGGTTCATTTGACCAACATTCCTTACTGACATGGCCTCTCCTGCCACACTTAAAACAGACAATATCCACCTTCTGCACGTCTTTCACGATACTTTAAGGAGGATGATTCGACGATTGTTTCTGTGGTACTATTGCACTCGACTTAGGAACAGTACCTGTGCTACTTCCGCTCTAATTGTTGAACTTGTTCACGTCGTTATTACTGAACTGGTTTCCATGGTTCAGCGGATACTTGACACTTGGTCAGAACGATGGAGGAAACTTCATGCCTGAGGAAAGCTTACGACTGATAATATTATAATCTTCACTCAGCAAAGCGGTTTCATCAAGTTTCTTCCCCCCTCTCTCTCTCTCAAGTAAGTTCTAATATGTTCAGGAAGTCCTCACAGATACTGTTCTAGTATTATCAATTCTTCTAATTCTGCCATCTCCCTCACATTAGCAGCCTCTGCCCATCTCTTAAAATATCGTCGTACCTTATACGCGTAACGCAGGAAAGTCTTTTTCCTGTCCTTCCTCAAACTTCGGAATCTTTCATTATAATATTAAGGGGTCATCTGATACATTTGCAGCATGCTCCTCTGCATTTCTTGATACTCCTTTCTCTGATCCTAATATAAGGATAAATAAGCACTGCGGCCTTTCATAATCAATACACCCAGCAATAACACTGACCATTTATCTTCTAACCATGTCATCTTCACTGACCATTTATCTTCTAGCCATTTCATCTTTAATGCGACTGTTTCAAAATGATCGAAGAACTCTCTCTTTTGGTGACTCTGGGCCTCTGACACATTAAACATTGGATCGTTCATATCAGGGGTCGCCTCAGCCCGCGTTGCTGACTGTACATGGGCATTCAACAGTTCCAACTCCCGCACATGTCGCGCAATCTCTTTTGCCTCTTCCTTTTCCTTTTTTTCTTTTTCCTTCTCTTTTTCTTCTCGTTCCCTTTCACTTTCTTTCATCCTCCTCGCATTTCTTGCAATCTCTTGGGCTTCTTCTTATATCTTGCTTCCATATCCCTCTCTCCTACCGTCATCTTCAACTTGATCAAATTCTCCTCAGCTGCCATTAGTTGAATCTCAGAATATACATCCTTATCTGCTTTTATGCCTTCAGTTTGGAGCGAATACTAATTTAAGCAATGGAATAATACACTCTTCACAACAATAAATATATTATATACAGATTACAAATCTTTGAAAAGAATTTACATAAAACTAATAATTCACTCGAAATAATAATTCTGAACAAAATTTAGAATAAGGCAAAAATGTTATGGTATGAAAATTATATAATCACTTAACGGGAAATATTAGATCTGAATAAACCTTAGACTAAGTCAAAAGAAATAATACCTCTGAATATTATACAATCACTTGTTTCACTTGAAATATTAAATCTGAATAAACCTTAGACTAAATCAAAAGAAATAATACTTATGAAAATTATACATCCCTTGTTTCACTTAGATATTAAATCTGAATAAAACCATAAATTGAGACAAAAAAAATAACTTATGAAAATTATATAACCATTTGTTTCACTTGAATTATTAAATCTTACGCACTATTTTATTAGTCTTGACACTCAATGAATATAGTCAATCAGATAACAATACAAATATCTTCCACAATACTACAAGGCCAGTTACAAAAACTCTAAGAGAATTTTTGTAAACACCCATTACATTTACAAAAACCGGCACACCAAAACTTTGAAAATTCATTGAACACTTTTAAAGCAATATACTGAGCTGAGAAGAAAAGAGGGGTGAGATGGCAGTGACTTAAGGCTGGGATTCTCTATCTGATCTATACAAACATGGGGTCTCCTTTATATGAAACTTAGCTACTTCCAGAATATTCCAAAAGTCCTGGGAAGCGTATTGGATTGGCCTAACTGCGACGCCAGAGTTTCCATCTATCATTTATCAAACAAGAGACCAACCTCCCTCACAGCAACCTTCCCCATCTTAAGAGCTGACTATTCACTTCTGGAATGCACAAAGGAAAACATAGTTAAAATACATGAATAAACTACTGTATTTACTCTATACTAGATCACCTTCATGAAAACATATATATATATATATATATATATATATATATATATATATATATATATATATATATATATATATATATATATATATACATACAGTGGAACCTCTACACACGAACGTATCTACATCCGAATTTTCCAACATCCGAAGTAAAATTCGAGCAATTTTTCGACTCTACACCCGAATTTTACTTCGACACACGAAGTAAGCAATTTTCGTCGTACCGGTTGCATCCGAATTTTTCGACACGCGAAGTACAATTCGAACACGTCCCTACTCTACACCGGAATTTTTTTTTGACACCCGAAGTAAACAATACTCGTGCACGTAGATGGTACTCATAGCGCCGGATGTATTTTTTATTTCCGCTGATAGAAGGCAACATTTCTACCTCGGAGGGACCCTCAATTAGCGTGGCTTGGGACATTCCTCTGTTTTCGTCGGCTTCGTGTGGTTGTGCCCTGTGCGTTCTGCTATTAACTGTGTTTTTATCGTGATTTTTTACGTTCATCCTTTTACGGTATTTTACGTAAATCATGGGTCCTAAAAGGCTTAGTTTCGCAAGTGGTATTGGTAGTGGTGAGAAAAGGAATAAGGGAATGCATTCTTTAGAAGTAAAGCAAGGAATTATTGAAAATAATAGGTTCGGCGCAAATAAAAGAGGTGTTAGGAAAGTATCAAGACGTGGTCGACTTCATCGACAAATACAATCCAAAGAAATTGCAGGTTTGTCGTGTAGTTGCGCAGTTTGATGATGTTTCCCTAACTTATTCTTTAAACATTCTGAAAAGCTGTACCAAGCAACTTTCTATCGATAGCTTCTTTAAAAAAACTACAAAGCGAACTCGTGATGAAGAGGAACGAAGTGTAGAGTGAAAGTGATTAAAATTAATCATCAAAAAGAAAAAAAGAAAATGTAAAAAAAAAATATATAATATAAAAACAAAAAAATAAATAAGCTAAGTTAGGTTAAAGTTTACTTAGTGTAAGTTAGAATAAGTTACGGTAGTGTACGTTTATCGTAGTCAACCTCTCTACCTCCTCGCCGCCCGTCCGTCTCCTCTCTGCGTAGCAAGACCAACACCTGCGCTGGACTTTCTAAGGTAAAGTGACACTAAAAACCCGTTTCTTATTTATTATTTCTTGATAATTATTCTTTTTTACATGTCTATTATCTAATTTAGAGTGCATATTGTCATGTGTAATTATGTGTAGTAATTTATTAAGGAGTTATCATAGGTTTTTGGGCTCAACCACAGATTAATCCCATTTCAATGTATTCTTATGGGAAAATTTGTTTCTACATCCAAACATTTTCTACATCTAAATTCGGTTGTGGAACGGATTAAATTCGTATGTAGAGGTACCACTGTATATATATATATATATATATATATATATATATATATATATATATATATATATATATATATATATATATATGGTAGATTTTGCATATTTAGACATGATTTTTCTATTCAACTAAGCCATATACTTTTATATAATAATGTCTGGATTCTATTACCGACCTTGGAATAAGAGCCCCATGCAAAATCTCTCCAAGCCAATAGCATCTGACTGGCTGCAAACCGAGCCCTGGTCCACGAAACTTGCATCAAAAGTGACATACCACTTAGCCAAGAAGAAATATAAATGTTGAGGACAATTCTTCTTCTGTACTTATACCTATTGAATTCAGGTTTTTTTGTATTTAGAATTGAAATCAACCAATCTTCACCATCGTAGCTAATTGGTATGTTTGTGACATGGCATTCGATTAATGATAAATCTTGCACATTTTGATGTTCTTTTCATATAAAAAAAAAGCCATATATTTTTTATGCATTAATGTCGGGATTCTCTTACCGACCTTGGGATCGGATACCCAGGCAAAATCACTAAGAAAATAGCTTCTGGCCAGGCCGTAATCGAACCCTGGTCCACAAAATTTTTATCAACACTGACATACTACTTCGCCACGAAGAAGTATAAAAGTCAAGGACACTTTTTCTTTACTTATTCCTGTCGAATTCAGGTTTTTTGTACTTAAAATTGAAATCAAGCCATCTTCACCATAGTACCTAATTGGTATGTTTGTGACTTGGCATTCGAATAATGATAAGTTTTGCATATTTAAACGTTTTTCTTATGGAAATAAGCCATATATTTTTTATATATTAATGTCTGGTCTGAATACTCTTACCGAGCCCTTGATCAGAGCACCAAGCGAAATCACTCAAAGACAATGGCTTCTGACCGGCAAGGAATTGCACCCTATATACACTTATGCGTAACTTAAGTGGAGAGATGAAAATTTTTTAATGATATGAAAAGTTTTATTCTACAAAAAATATCAGAGAAAAAAACATTATTAATAATATCTAAAAAAATTAACACTCAATATTAGGTTATATATCATCATCATTATCATCATCATAATCATCATCATCATCATCATCATTCTCATCTCCTCCTACGATTATTGACGCAAAGGGCCTAGGTTAGATTTTGCCAGTCGTCTTTTTTTTTTTGAGCTTCTAATTTAATATTTCTTCATTCATCATCTACTTCACGTTACATAGCCATGTCGGCCTGGGATTTTCAACCATTTTAGTGCCTTGTTGAGCCCAGGTAAATGTTTAGTGAACTAATATCCCCTGGGGAGTTCGAAGACCATGCCACACCATCTCCATCTACCCTCCATCATGATCTCATCCACATTTGGCACTCGAGTAATCTCTCCTATAGTTTCATTTCCAATCCTGTCCTTTCATTAAACTTGCAATATCCTACTGAAGGCTTTGTTCTCAAATCTACAAATTCTATTGAAAATTGTTTCATTTTCATACCATAGCTCATGTCCATATAGTAACATCAATCTCACTGAACTGGTGTATAGTCTAATATTTATAGGTAAATCCAGGTGATTTGATTTCCAAATTTCAACTAACCTAGACAATGTCAGATTTGTTCTTTCAATCTTTCACTAAACTCTAAAGACTATATATGCACAAGAAAAAACTAGCTAAATTAGATTAATATTCAATATTTTATTATACAAATAAGCAAAATTAAATAGCCATTTTCCTAGCCTTTTTTCCTTACCGAAGCATTGTTTTTTTTTTTTCCTTTTTTTTTTGAGAGAGAGACCACATTGATGGAGCAATAGTTAATTATAACACCCCTTAACATGGCATGTCTTTCTCCTCTGGATAAAATCACCCAAGTCATTACTAAACGCTTCTAAAAACTCTACCCAACAGATAATTACTTATCTTGGTAGCCTATATTTTGTTATCAAAACAATATCACCAACATCTACTATTCTTTAGCTGAATCTTTGACAATGAATGCACTACTCAAGAACTTTCTTGAAAACTGTATAACATTTGGGGAATGATAGGCTAATTCCGTCTCAATTTAGTGATAATACAATAACATCCTGAATATAATGATTTTATACGAGCATTTCAGATAACTAGTTTGGTTGAATTATCTTCAGGCAGCAGTATTATTATTATTATTATTATTATTATTATTATTATTATTATTATTATTATTATTATCAGCTAACATGGAAGAGCAAGATGCTATAAGCTCAAAGGCTTCAACAGGGAAAAATAGCCCAATGAGGAAAGGAAATAAGGAAATAAATAAACGATATAAGAAGTAAAATTTCTTAAAAACAATAACCACATTAAAACAGATATTTCATATATAAACTATAAAAAGACGTATGTCAGCCTGTTCAACATAAAAAAATTTGTTGCGAGTTTGAAGTTTTGAAGTTCCACTGATTCAACTATCTGATTAAGAAGATCATTCCATAAATTGGTCACAGCTGGAATGAAATTTCTAGAATACTGTGTAGTATTGAACCTCATAATGGAGAAGGACTGACTTTTAGAATTAACTGCATGCATAGTATTACGAACAGGATGTAACTGTCCGGGGAGATCTGAAAGTAAATGATGCTCAGAATTTTGAAAAATCCCATGCAACATGCATAATGAAGTAATTGAACGACGTTTCCATCGATTAATATCTAGTTTTTGGATGAGAAATTTAATAGAACGTAAGTAGAGGGAATTTTTCATATAAACTATAATTCCATCTCTTAAACATACATTTTACTTTCAATAGACCATATTCATCTAGATAAGCTTGAGCTTATTTATAATAGATGAAATTTCTTTTAAGGAAGTTGAATATTATGGAAATACAAAAAACAAACCTAAAAAATTTCTAAGATGTTCAGCAGATATCAATTGGCATAGCGTTAATGCGAAATCATCTAGGTTAACATTAACTTGATCGCTTCGTATTTTAGATTTTACTTTCCACTTCTGTAAAATTAGGAAAACTCTACTATAAACCAGGTCAAGTTTCCTGAAATCTGAAAACATTTAGACATCTATTAGCTGTTCAGAATTTAAAGCCACATCTTCAGTAAACTGATTAGATTAGTTTATTGGTACAATTCGATCGGTGACATTAATATCGATAATTCAAGTACATCACTTACATTGTA
>NC_090744.1:33802210-33817210 GCF_036898095.1 Palaemon carinicauda
GGCAGAAGAAGCACAAAATGTAAAAGAAATGGAAGCATGACGAGAATAAAGAAAGGCAGAAGAAGCAAGACATGCAAGGAGGATGAAAGAAAAAGAGAGAGAACGAGAATAAAAGGAGAAAGAAGAGGAACGAGAGATTGCACGACATGCGCGGGAGTTGGAGCTGTTGAACGCTCGTGCACAGATGACAGCGCAGAAAAAGAGGACTCCTGCTGAGCATGAACCCGTGTTTAATGTGTCTGATGCTCATATGTTAATTCCAAGGTTCACAGAAGAGGCACCAGATGAGTTCTTCAATCATTCTGAAATGGTTGCAGCGACGATGAAATGGCCAGTAGATAATTGGTCAGTGTTATTCAGAGTGTGCTCTTTGGGAAGGCCGCAGTGCTTACTTATTCTTATCTAAGGACCAAAGAAAGGAGTATCAAGAAGTGAAGAGGAGAGTGCTGCAAATTGTATCAGATGACCTGTGAATATTATAATGAAAGGTTCCGAAGTTTGAGAAGGGACGAGAAAATTACTTTCATGAATTACGCTTATAAGGTACGACGATGTTTTAAGATATAGACTGAGCTAACATAAAAGAGATGGCTGATTTAGAAGAAATGATAATACTAGAGCAGTATCTACGAGGAATTCCTGAACATATTCGAATGTACTTGAGAGAGAGAGAGAGAGAGAGAGGTAAAGAAAAGGAGAAAGCTGCTTTGCTGAGTGAAGATTATAATTTTATCAGTCGTAAACCCTCCTCGGGCAAGAAGTTTCAACCGTCGTTCAGACCAAGTGTCAAATATTTGCCGAACCATGGTTCGATATGAAAAGTAAGGAAAGACAGTTTTCGATAAGACAAGTATTAGTTTTCCTGCCGATAAGGAGATTTCCACTCACCAACAAGTTTCAAGGACCATTCAACATTTTGGAGACGATCAGTGACCTGACCTACGTTATCGAAACCTCAGGACAAAGGAAAAGTCAAAGGAAAGTACACGTCAATCTAGTGAAACCTTACTTGAGCGAAAACGGAACTGAAGCTTCACAAGTATGCAATGCGCAAACCATACCATCCACGGAAGACGACGATGGATATGAGGTAGGGGTAGTAAGCATTTGCTATTTGGGAAAGAATTTAACTTATCTGGACCAGGAGCAACAAGAGGAATTATGCTGATTAATTACAAGTTTCCTTAAAATTGCTCGGACGTCCCAAAATGAAGCAACCTGAAGAAGCATAAGATACACCTCAAAATAATGGAAAGACCATTTAAACAACACGCCAATTGACTGTCGCCGTATCACAGAGAAGTCAGAAGAAAAGAAGTGGCCTATTTGTTACACAACGGATTAACCGAACAAAGTTCTAGTGCTTACAGTCCTCCATGCTAGCTAGTAAAAAAACCAGACCGATCTTTATGGCCTACCAAAAGTTAAACTCGATGAGTGTGACCGATAATTATCCATTGCCGCTCTTCGACCAGCTTCGCGAGAATATTGGACAAGCGAGGTTCGTCTATAAGATCGACTTGTTAAAAGTTTATTATCAAATTCCTTTGGATGACAATGCAAAATTATTATCAGACTTTATAACCCCGTTTGGATTATGTCAATACAACATCATACCATTTGGACTAATGAACGCCACCAATACTTTTCAATGTGTGATGGATAACCCTCTAGGATCGATAGACGGAGTAGGCGTATATCTCGACGATATTGTGATATATTCATCGACCTGGGATGAACATCTCCAAATTCTGAAGAAGGTATTTCAAAAGCTACAAGGATTATACCTAACAAATAACCTGCAGAAGAGCGAATTTAGAAAGGCAACAGTTCGGTATTTGATATTTGAAGTAGGGAAAGGACGAATCACCCTGGTAGCTGCTAGCGTCGAAGGAATAAGGAGAGCATCACCCCACCCCACATTGAGGAAGCAATTACAATATTTTTTAGGGATGGTAGGATTCTACCTACGTTTTTGCCCGAACTTTTCGGCTGTAGTCACTCCCTTGTTAGATTTAACTAGCCGTAAAGAAAAAATTTGTATGGACCAACGAGTGCCAGGAATCCTTTGACAGGATAAGGACCGTATTATCTTTGAGACCGGTACTGTGAACACCTGATTTCAACAAGAAATTCCTTATCCAAGTGGATGCTTTGGATAACGTGATTTGAGCTGTCTTATTGCAAGAAGACGAGGAAGGAATTCTTCATCCTGTTTGTTTCATGTTGTCAAAGCTAAAGAAGCATCTGCAAGCCTACTCGACACCGTAAAAGGAACTAGTAGCATTAGTCACAGCAACGAACAAGTTCGAGGTCTATGTGAATCGACCACACAATGAACAGTTTACAGTATATTCGTATCATAATCCGTTAACTTTTGTGAATATGATGAAAAATAATAATCAGAGGTTTACTAGGTCGTCATTATGTTTGCAACCATATTGTATTAATGTAGAGCATATATTATGTGAAGATAACATGATTGTAGATTATTTATCTCTGCCCGAATCGATGGATTCAGGCCTGGAATAATTAATCTTTTTTGTTGGAAGCTATCTTACGAAGCTGGTACAGTGTAGAATAAATTCAATAGTTTATTCATATTTTATTTATAAATATTTTATTTTTGCATTGAAGAGAGGTTCGCCAGCTCTTAAAGGCGCTGGCCAGCTAATGTCATTTTTTAATGACAGAGCTTTGACATTCATACCACTAGATAAGGTGACTTAGGCCATTTCAAAACTGCATAGGATTTTTGTGTCTCATCTTCGGTTTTGCGACACCAGGGTGATTTCTCCTGGTAATAATTGTTTTTGAAATTTTATCTCCTCCCTTCATAATGAATACAGAGATCCGAGATTACTACCCTATATAGACCTGATATAGACCTCCGATATGAAGTTTTTTTTAAAGGCAATTCTTTTGCTAGATATGGATTTGTTCATTATGGTTGAAAAAAAAAAAATAAAAATCAGGGAAAAAAATTTAGAAAACCAAATGTAACAAAGACTGCCCTCCCCCCCCCAAAAAAAAAATAAACAAATAAATAAATAAGGGCTTCATTTCACTGCTTTTTATTTATTTTTAAATTATATACAAATTTAAATGTTATATTCTCAAAACAAAGGAAGAAGATTGAGTTTGGTCAATAATTATAGTTTTGAGATATAGGCGTTCAATGTTTTTCTATGTATTTTTACAAAGACAATATTAATAAATCATCATTTATGAATTTTATTTTATTTTTGGTGGGGTATCAATATAAGAAAACATTAGTTATATATCATAATTTAATCATAAATGATGATCGTTTTGCTTAATATCTTGCTTCCCTTAGCTGCTGTGAGGCAAGGCAGCCGCTCATCTATCCAAAACTCTCTCTCTCTCTCTCTCTCTCTCTCTCTCTCTCTCTCTCTCTCTCTCTCTCTGTGCAATACCGATATTTCCCTCTTCTGAACTCTTAATAGAGCCAATTTTCTTCCTCCTTCACGTTAGCAAGACGTTGAAATTGTCTTTTCCTCTTTGAAATGATGAAATTCTTGTCGAAAACGAGAAAAACAAACGTAAAAATTAGTAAATGACAAAGGGCGTTCAAAGTTTTACTTTGTATTATTACAAAGACAATATTGATAAATCCTGGCTATTATGAATTTTATGTTTCTTTTTGGATATTGATAAACGAAAAGCAAGTTATTTATCATAGTTTACTCATAAACAAAGATCCTTATGTCAGGCAAGGCCGTCGCTTCTCCATCCACACACATTTCTCTCTCTCTCTCTCTCTCTCTCTCTCTCTCTCTCTCTCTCTCTCTCTCTCTCTCTCTCTCTCTCCTCACTACCGATATTACCCTCTTCTGAACTGTTAAAAAAGCGAATTTTCTTCTTCCTTTTGTTAACAAGATGTTGAAATTGTCTTTTCCTCTTTGAAATGATGAAATTCGTGACGAAAACTAGGAAAACAAACGTAAAAATGATTAATGACAAAGCTCAAGGTCAGACATGTGCTCTGAGGTTTGTGGTAAGACTGATTGCCGAAGGGTGTGATTTACTGTGTAATACAATCTTGTGACTCATGTAAGCTATGTAGATGTCATTGCTCACTATTTCTTTTACATTGAAATGTAATAATTATCAAAATTTACGATAACAGAGGAAATACTGCATTTTCTTTTAGGGAACAGTGTTTATGTTTATTGAGCTACTTTTACTAATTACACGGTAACTATGAAAGTAAGAGGAATTTTGACAAAATATTTTGTATACGCATTTTCCATTGCCATACGAAGCTCAGTAAATTTTTTCAGGATTTTGTGTTTTTCTTCCCATACGCCTATACATTGGGATTCTGGCCGGCTCCCTTAAGATGAGTTCTCCTTGTGTAGATTCAAGAATATTATCTAAATTACGTAATACCTTCGTCGTTCATTTCATTGGATTCTTTATGCAAGATATTATGTGTAAATTTGTATAATTTTTGAAAATCAACTTCTATTTCATGTATTTTTGTTACGAAGTCTTACGTAATTTGTTTGATATTATTATTTGATCATACACGATAGGAACAAGGGCTTATGTAATAATGTTTTACATATTATAAGGTATTGCATCATGTTTGAGAGAGAAAGCCCGCAGTACCATGTCCTCTGGAAATTTCGCGGACCTAGTGATATGATGTTACCTTTGGGGGGGGGGGGGGGCAAAGGGTGGGTGGAGCTAGCTGACAGAGAGTCGCCTCGCTATGTGTGATAGATGCCCAGAAAACCAAGGCTTTGTCTCCCTGTTGCATGAGAAAGCATTCGAAAGAGCAATAATTGGTAACTCTGACGCCTTTTACCCGGCCCCCACGCGCTTCCCAGTTCGTTAGAAAGTTCATGAAAGTAGCTACGTTTCATATATATATATATATATATATATATATATATATATATACATATATATATATATATATATATATATATATATATATATATATATATATATATATATATATATATATATATATATATAGGTGACCCCCAGTGTTGATAGTCAGAGAGAGATTTCCAGCATAAAGTTCACCATCTCCTTTCTCCCTCACTCAAGTTCGCAGCTCAGGGTATTGTTTTAAAAAAGTTCAATACCTATACTGTGCACTCTCCAAATTGATGCTGTGCCAACGCACGTATCATGTGTAGTGAGTACTGTACTTATAAAAAATATCGTGGAATTTTTGTAAATGGCCCCATAGGAAGGTTAGGTACTTGTATTGTGATCTGGTAATCTATTTTTTATTAAGTGTCAAATTTAAATATTGTATTGAGATTTAATTTCAAATGAAACAAGTCTAGGGTTTATTCAGATATAATAGTTCAAGTCAAGTGACTATATAATTTTCAGATTGTAATATTTTTGTCTTAATCTGTTTCGTTCAGACTTTATATTTCATGTGATTTAGTTGATTTATATAAATTCTTTCAAAATGTTGTAATTTACATAGAAAATAATTATTTTTGTGAATAGTGTATTATTCCTATCACCATTGTTTAGAAATTTTTTCTCTCGTATCCTGTAATGAACCGAACCTAGAGCTGTTTGAATATTTGTAATAATAATTAACCACTTTTTTGTTGAGCATACTTTAGAGACCTTTGGATATTCAATGTTTTATATAATGATGTCTGGAAGTTATTTAGCTGTCTCAGAATTCGTGTTGTATATTTTAAAGTGTAAAAGTTTTAATGTAAAAGCAAACAATTGAGTTTGGAATTCAGGATGTTGATTAGCTTGCCAATATTATATGTTTGATTCACAGTCATGAGCCAGAGTATAATATATATATATATATATATATATATATATATATATATATATATATATATATATATATATACACACACACACATATATATATATATATATATATATATATATATATATATATATATATATATACATATATATATATATATATATATATATATATATATATATATATATATATATATATATATATATATGTATGTGTATATATATATATATATATATATATATATATATATATATATAAATATATATACATATGTATATAGATATATATATATATATATATATATATATATATATATATATATATATATATATATATATATATATATATATACACATACAGTAATCCTTCGCCATTTGCATCGGGGATTTTCAAAAATATTCATGAAAAGTTAGAAAAAATTATGCGAGATATAAGCGGGCGTTAGCAGAAGGCAGAGAGTACAGTAGAACATCAGGTATCAATATGGAGATGGCGCGAAACTAAAAATCAACCTCTCTGATTCGCTGGCCATCTCGTCTCCAGAATTTCGCAAGCGTCTGTTGCCCGCATTTACGAAGTGAATGAATCGACGGTTCGCTACATAAAAAAAGATGAAATGAAAATACGTAAAACTGCCTCAATAACATTCTCCAAGGACACTAAGCACATTGTAACTCCTCGTAATAAGACGATTGTGCAAATAGAGAATGCATTATCAATGTGGATATCGGACTGTCAGGAAAAGAAGGTTAGTCTCGATACCAACATGATTCGAACAAAAGCAAAAACGCTGTATGATATCCTAGTTCCTGAATGAAAATCTAACGAAGACAACGAAGGTGATCATGACGACAAAGATGATGATCCTGCCCCACGAGAAAAGTGTGGTTTTGTTGCCAGCAAGGGCTGTTTCGAGAAATTCAAGAGGAGGTTGTGCCTTCGCAGCATTCCTTTTTATGGCGAGGACGCCTCGGCAGACCAAGAGGCAGCTCTTCGTTATGTCGAACCCGAGTTCCCAAAGTTAATTAAAGAAGGTGGCTGTCTTCCGGGGCAGGTGTTCAATATGGATGAGACTGGCCTCTTCTGGAAAGGATGCCGTCCCGGACGTTCCTTTACAAGGACGAAGTAAAGAAGCCAGGGTTCAAAGCCAACAAAGATCGCGTCACTCTCCTCATGTTCAGGAATGCCGCGGGCTTCCTGCTCAAGACCGGCTTAATTTACAAGTCCATGAATCCTCGGGCTTTGAAAAACAAAAACAAAGACTTGCTGCTCGTCTACTGGATGAGTAATAAAAAGGCATGGATAACTAAAGCCCTCACACTCGACTGGTTCGTGAATTGCTTTATCCCACAGGTGGAGGTGTACCTCGCGGAGAATGGACTGCCCTTTAAGGTCCCCCTCTTGATGGACTGTGCAGGCGGACATGCAACGGATCTGCATTGTGACGGGGTATAAGTGAAGTTCCTGCCCCCCAACACCACTTCCCTCATACAATCAATGGATCAGGAGGTCATTCGGGACTTCAAGGCCCTCTACAAGTGGTCCACGATGAAGGGCCTCATCTCCTCCATCGATGAAGATGACGAGGACTTCAGCCTCAAGAGATATTGGCGGGAATACATCATTGTAACGTGCCTGGCCAACATTTAGAAAGCTCTTAAAGAGATGAAACAGCAAACATTGAATGCAAGTTGGAGAAAATTGTGGCCAGACGTTGTTCATGACTATGAGGTCTTTATGCCAAACGAAGTTCACCACTTCGCCATAGATAAGGCATTGAGACAGGCATGGTTAATAGCCAAAGAAGGTTTCTCTGACATGACGACGGATGACGTCAACTCTCTGATCGAGTGCCACTAGGAGCCCCTAACCGACCAGGGCCTTGTCGAAATGACAAGAGTGAGGAAGAAGAAGAGGCAGCCAATGTCGGCGACAACGACGAAGCTGAAGAACTTGGCCTTACCTTGGACAACCTGCAAGAGCTCTGCAACATGGCACAGGCTCTGCAACAAAGAGCGTAGGAAATCGAAGATAATATGGTCAGAGCCTTCGAATTTAGTAGCCATATTGACGGTGTAATGGCATTGTACAAGAGCATCTTTGCTCAGATGAAAAAACAACGTCAACAACTTCCCATCACGATATTCCTAGTGCACCGAAAACCTTCTGCAGAAGCATAAGCTACTCCTCTTGCAGCCTCTCCAGCTTCCCACGGAGCCACTACGCCGCCTCCTGCAGTTTCTCCAGGTCTATTGGAAGCTGTCATTGACGATCCACCACCTCTATCAACTGACGATAAGGCGTCATTTGAGGAGCAGTAAAGCTCTCATTAACCTCTGCAGTAAATCATCTTCATCTTCTTCACCTCCATCATACTGCACAGGTGTTTCATCGTCATTTATCAAGATCATCATCATTTATCAAGATCATCGTCATTGTTAGATGTGAGTTGCATATCTTGTTATAAGAATAAAAGAGTTCTAAAAACATATCTAGAGTATATATAAGTACACTATTTATATGTATGTATGTATGTACATGTACACTTACACTCTATTTATATTATTTATGCATAAATATAAATTTACATACAGTATACACGATGTATATTTATATTGCAGTATTCATACAGTACACTACTTTATTTAATTTACAGTATATAATTTATATCATCAATATTTATTTACATGATTCTTTAATGTTCTAATGAAAACACAAGCATTGATAGGGTTAATATACACTTATTGTTATTATATATACATGTACATGTCCACAAAAAATATACATAATCCAAAAATTGGGAAGTAACCTACTTAGTGGTTTTTCACGTATCGCGGTCGGTTTTGGTCCCCATTAACCGCGATAGGTAAGGGATTAATGTATATATATATATATATATATATATATATATATATATATATATATATATATATATATATATATATATATATATATATACTGTATATATATATATGTATATATATATAAATATATATATATATATATATATGTATATTTATATATATATATATATATATATATACATGTGTGTGTGTGTGTGTGTATATATGTATATATAATATATATATATGTATATATATATATATATATATATATATATATATATATATATATATATATATATATGGGTGTGTATATATATATATATATATATATATATATATATATATATATATATATATATATATATATATATATATATATATATATATATATATATATATATATATATACATATATATACAAACATCAGAAAACCAGAGTTTTTATATGCCAAATTATGGATTAGACTAGTAAAAAGTAATCCTCGTGACATAAAAGAAAATTATCTCCTATGACTCATTATATAAGGAACAAAAGATCATAACTCCCTTGCACCATATAGACTTGGAAGTCCCAACTATAAAGTCTAAGAGAGTCCATGTACAATAGTTGAGAAGCTGGTTTAATCCTACTACTAGCAGCCACCTCGAAGTGTTAATTCTCTCCCAACTGACAACTGTACAACTTACTGACCTGCAAAGAAGTAGAATTTATAGAGATGAGCAGGATATGCAGGCAGTTACTCGCCTGTTTGCTAACACCTTGACCAATCCTTCTCAGCATTCAAATAGCCTAGTTTACTTTGCAACTGGAATTGTTGCACCACCTGAAGTGTGAAATGACATTTGAGCAACTCTTGCGTGGGCTAGAGAGTTTTCCACTCGGTGTAATTTCTTGCACAGGCAACACCGTACCTCAAGCTTTCCAGTTTGATCTGGTCACTGTCTCCATAGAGAATCAGCAAAATGTTTGCCGCTGAGATCCTGGAGTTTGTGGTCTTGGCAGAACGACAAGGCTATGAAGGAAACACATTGCAAGATTATATGTGTGAGGGTGGGAATGAGGATGATGCCCGGAGAAAGGTCAAGCAAGAATAGTTTGATTGGGAGAGAGAGAGAGAGAGAGAGAGAGAGAGAGAGAGAGAGAGAGAGAATAAATTAATGCACACACCTCATCCAAACGGTGCCAAAGTCCAGCAGGTCATTCGCAAGAAGTTTCAGTGCATTAAAGGTGTCACCAAGGACCTCACTACAGTCGAGTTGAAAGTAACCTGACCCTAGCTTAGCAAGAGGTGCAGACTAAAGGTAGTGAGCGATCTCAGACATGAGGGTTATGACTTGCTCTTGGGTCAAGACATTCTAAAAGGCGTACAGCACCTGCCACTCAGCTGCATGAAGGATACCGAACCAGAGCCCAAAACTGTGGAGATTCTACCTGAGGAGGGAGACAAATGGCTAACTGACATTGGTCATGGTGAGATAGCTTGGATGCGTAAGTAAGGCCAGGAGTCTTTCTCTCTCGGCTACCACTGGCGATAGAGATACCCCAAAAACCAGGCCAGAGGTCTCAAACAATGCCAAAATGGAACCAGCCCAGAGACCCTATGGAGCCAGACAGAGCTCGTTGAAATGAAGCTATTGGAAGCTATAGGGAAGCCACCTACTTGAACGAGCAGAAATAAATAATCTCTCTAAGGAGAACTTCCTGCTGAAGGATGAGATGCCCCTGAGGATCACCTGATGTTCTCATGATCCCGTTAAGGTTTTGTGCCGGCAAGTAGTTGTACCCCGTAACCTCCAGTTGTTGGTACTATTCATGGCCTAAGACCGACTGAGAGGACAACTTGGTGTGATGTGTACTACTCAGCTTATCCAGCGTCAGTTCCGGCTGGGCTTGCAAACAATTGTTAAGGCTTATGTAGCCTCCTGCATTCCTTGCCATGTCACCGGTATCTGAAAGCAGGTAGCGCTGAGGGCATCACTCCAACTTATCCCATCCGTAAGTATTCCCTTCCCTGATATGTGGGTGGATTATCTATGACCCTTGCCGTGAGGTAACCTCAGAAATTGGTTCCGACCATGAACAATAAGTTAATTCACCCATTATCCTGATACCGTTCCAGCTAGGTGAGACAAAGCCGGCCAAGCTGTCAGAGAACTTACACAATTGTTTTGTAGGTTTGGCTTCCAAGGCACACTTCAGATGAACAAGCGTTTCCACTTCATGGCAAAGGAGTCATGACCTTTACCCATATTTGTAACTCTTTGTTGGCTTCATCAGTGTCGAGTGATGCCGTTTGGTCCTAAGGGTGCACCATGTTACTTCCAGAAACTAAAGAACAAGGTGCAAGAAGGAATTCCCATCTGTGTGGTTTACTTAGACGGCTTCGTCAATTTATTCCAGACATGGGAAGAACTCCAAACTAGAAAATGAGCCGAAGGTCCTCCAGGCGGCCAATCTGATCCATATGTTTGGAGGATCTGAGATCACCTACATGGGGCACCAAGTTGGAGGGGTAGAACTAATAACTCCCATCACAGACCTGCTCAATGTAAACAAGCTGTTCTTCTGTACGGATGTGGATGCAAGTGATATAGGGGTGGGGGTTGTCCTTCTCAAGGAGGAAAACCAAATCTGTATTTTATTGGGTACTTCCCAAAGAAACTAACGAACAAGGTGCAAGAAGAAATTCCCATCTGTGTTGTTTACTTAGACGGCTTCGTCAATTTATTCCAGACATGGGAAGAACTCCAAACTCTAGATCCATACATTTGGAGGATCTGAAATCACCTACCTGGGGCACCAAGTTGGAGGGGGTGAGATAATAACAAAAGGATGCTAACATCCTTACAATTCAGAAAGTGCCCTTCCCTAAAACTGCAAAGGAGGCCCAATGATTCGTGGGAATGGTGCAGTACTTCTGGATATTTGTGTCAAACATCTTCCAGGTGCTCCCATCACAGACCTGTTCAATGGAAACAAGCCGTTTTGCTGTAAGGATGTGGATGCAAGTGACAAAGGGGTGGGGGTTGTCCTTCTCCAGGAGGAAAACCAAATCCACATTTTATTGGGTACTTCCCAAAGAAACTGAATCCTGTTCAAAATAGGCACAGTAGCATTGAGGTAGATGGTCTTATCGTTGAAGCATTTTGAATCATATCATGCTGACCATGAGATCCCACTGACAGTCCTAACAGACTATAACCCTAAACCTACTTTACTCAGTCCCGTAATAAGAATAGGAGGCTCATAAGGGGGTGCATAGACCTCCAAGTCTATAATTGGAAGGTTGGGCACATAAAGGGCACTCTTAATAAAATGGTAGATGTGCTCACCTGGGATTAGTGATCAAGCCACAGTGCCATGTCCATATAACTCGTAGCCATAGTCAGTAAGTTAATCTAAGCTGTATGAAATAATACTAATTTATCCCTGGTGTCTCACCAGGTTAATAAACTTGAGGAGCCATCTTGGCCTCATTAGTTTACATTTACTTCATTTTTTATTAATTTATTTTACCATTTGCATGTTGTGTTTTGTCCATTTTGGTTTAATTTGCATGTGTATCACTGCACAAGGTCACTGCTAACTTTAATTAGTATTGTATTTTCCTTTTTTATTATTACATCACAACTAGCATGCTTTATTATAATTGGCACATAAAACTAACAGGATATCAAAATAAAGTAAAATTATGACCGTAGTTGCAGATTAGAAATTAATACATTATCGTGGTGAGACTCATTGAAGGTGGAGTCATTAAGGAGTAATTTCAAACCTTGCTTGCAGATTTCTTTTTCTGTTTTAGGACAAAATCTCTGCTAAAATGGGGGAGGGTCTGTTCTTCGTGACGGTCATTGCGCCAGTTTTTATACAAAGATTCCCAGCAAGGACCGGTCGAAATGCCACAAGCGTTGGGACCCTACCCTTAACCTCACCACCTGCCAACCTATCCTATGCCCGTCTCCTCCCCTGAGGTATCTCATTTCAGGCATCTTCAAAACAAAACACAGCTGTTCAGCGCCACCACAAAGGGAGCCTGGTAGAAGCCAAGAGGAGGCCTATTGGTGGAAGTGTTAGAAGACGAGGCCTGAAACAGGTATCTCGTTGTAGGAGAGGCTGGGCACCTTCTTTGCTCTTCAACCATCATGGAAGCAGGACACCTTTGATATGTCCTACGCACGGGAAGCAACACCTTCCTTTTTAGCGAGGTAAGGTGTCTGTATGAAAACCTCATATCCTAAAAAATCATTACCAGCCTTCCATCTTCCTTCTTTGTCACATCCCATCCTTTACATTTATTCTTAATGAAAAATCTTACCCAATGAACTTTTAGTAACATTATCTTAGCCTTACATCCCAACCACACGTGCCATTTGCTCTAAACCTTCATAACCTCACCCTGGGACACTGTTATTTTCCATATGATAGTGTTTTAAGTTCATAAGTTATGCACTTGGTATCTATTTTTGCTTAAAGGTTATAACGACATGATTTGATCATTTTCTCAGCCTATAGAAGTGAATTGCATAAGTGATTGGTTGAAAACTTAATTTATTTCCCTTTCCTAGGAATGAGATCAATTTGCTGAAGTCGTCACATGAAGCACCTTTGGGCGTAATTCACTGAAGACACCTTTCTCCGTTGTGCTCCCATTTCACATATTTTAGTAAATAGTATTTTTGTAAATAGGATTATGTCGGTAATTATTGTCTTAATCTCAGCTGGCGACCTTCAACCTCCTCTTCATTGTTCTTTTAGTTCATGCCCCAGTCCTTAACCAAGGCCTGACTCTCGCATATATATATATATATATATATATATATATATATATATATATATATATATATATATATATATATATATATATATATATATGTGTGTGTGTGTGTGTGTGTGTGTGTGTGTGTGTTTGTGTGTGTGTGTGTGACAGACAAAGTTTAAAATTAGCCATTCCATGTAATGCCTGGAAATTTTAGTCGTTTCTCAAAATGACCATTTCATTCGGTCATTTCGTGAAACTGATAAAATAGTCAGCTATTCCGTAAAATGGCTAGAAAATTGGTGTCCTCATTACAGAACCTGGCTAAAACTCTTTAGGGAGGGAGGGATGGAGCGAGTGTTTATTCATAGCCCTATTTTTATTTTTATTCTTATTTATTGATTTCCCCTTTGTCTCTGTTGTTGTTGTTGTTGTTGTTGTTGCTGCTGTTGCTGTTGCTGTTGCTGTTGCTGTTGCTGTTGTTGTTGTTGTTGTTGTTGTGGTGGTGGTGGTGGTGGTGGTGGTGTTGTTGTGGTGGTGTTGTTGTGGTGATGTTGTTGTTGTTGTCTTTTTTTTTTTTTTTTTTTGAAAAGCATGGATCTTTTTTATTTCTATACAATTTTATTTATATCCTATAGCAAGGTTTTTTTTATTTATTCTTTTCAAATTATATGCAGCATATAATAAACAAGTCACAATAAAAATTAAAACCTTTATTTAACTAGCTAAATCTTTTTAAAATCACATATGCAAGTATGTTGAAATAATCATATAACACAGTTAGAAATAAACTCAAGTATTCAAAATTATAAAACACATTTGAACATTCTGTTGAACAGATTTACTCAGTAACTTGTTTGCACACGTTAGACTGTTATGACATCGTCTGTTGCACTTGAGCTTAACCTTGTAACAATTATATCGATTTGTAGAACAAATTTTTTTGGCCTGTACCACAGCTGCATTTTAAGAAACCTTTACCACAAGTGTCTGTAGATTTCAAAGCCTTCCAAAGGGAAACCTGTTTATCTTGTTTGACATCAGAGTGAGTCAGAAGTTCCTGCGGACAAAGATCAAATTGGTTGAGTGAATACTTGGTCTTTATTATGCCACTCTTAACGGCTATGATGTAAAGATCATTTCCATTATGATCAACGATGACACTGAGGATATTACATGCATCACCCAGTACCCTATCCAGCAAGAGAATATTAACTCCAATACTATCTCCTACTTTCCCTGCCTTCAAGTCTACCCTACTGCGCTCTACCAATTGCTTAGATTGCAAGAGCTGTGCTTCTCTTGCTCGCTTTCTTTCCTGAGTTATCTCACCATCCCGTCTTATAAGTGGTGATGGACTTAATGGTGGAGACTCTTCATGGGTGTGGGGTGGTGATATGAGCTCTGGTGCAGGCTGTTAGGATTGGACTGTTTGGAGAGTAGACTGGTGCTGCAGGCTCTGGTGTATTCTTAGAGGTGGTGTTTGATATGGTGTAATCTGATCACCGCAACTGATGTTGTAGGGACTGGTGAAGACTGCTCCCTGTCGGCTGGTACTGTAGGGTCTGATGTGGGGTGTGTAGTGTTGGTTGATGCTGTAGTGTCT